>NC_068562.1:28777788-29135577 GCF_022201045.2 Citrus sinensis | reverse complement strand
AGAACCATTTCAGAAGGTATAGGTTGTTTATTTCATTTTACTAATAGATTATGTGAATGGGTACATACTATGTTTTGAGTTCTCATGAAAAATGATTGGTGACTTGTCATTACTCTGTTATTTGATGAATTATGGATGAGGAAATGATCTCAAAGTGATTATGGACAAGCTTATAATATACGTGGATGAAAGAATGATTAGTAGATTTTATGAAATCGAGACTATGCTTCGATATAGAGTTGCTTTTTATTATAATGTTTTTAGTTGATTCTCATAAGTCTCAGTTTCTTTATTACATTGTTATAAAGTTTCTATTTTAATAATAATAACGATTAAAATTCTTTCTTTTACCTGGGATATTGTTTTGACGGAAGGAAATGATGATGGGTGAGGATGAGGCAAACGATTCAGAAACTAAAGAAGTTATTTTATAGAATGATTGAACATATTCAAGATATGATGATATAATTTTGTCTATATATTTGGGATATTTTTTATGTAAAAGATACTATAAGATTGATATTTTGTTGTATTTTTTAATTGTGAATGTGATTTTACGAATTTTTGAAATTAATGAAGTTATATTTAACATGTTTTGTATATTATCATTACGTTTGTTATGTTACTTTCCTAATATAGATATTTCAACAATATAATTAAAAAATAATAAAATAATATTATAAAATAAAATAAAGAGGGTCATCAAACAACAAAATAAGTTTATTTCTGATGGTATATTTTTTATTTCTGAAGGCAAGTTACAGTTGAAAATAAAAGTAAATAGGTTTATCCTATCTTATTTCCGAGGGCATTTAATTCTATTTCCAACAGCAATGCCCTCGTAAATAATTTTTTTCTTCATCGACTCATTGAAAATTCGACATTTCTTCATCGACTCATCAATTAACCTTTAATTTTATTGTAGTGATTGTCACAGTCAACACTCCACAATTAGCCCTTAATTTTATTGGAAGGTGCCATTTCATTTATAACTTCTAGTTAAAAAAAGGCTCTCGTCTCAATTATGTAAAGTAGAGTTTCAAAACTTTTTGCAAAGACAGATGATACAATCACAAACTCTTGTACAAACTTAACTTATACAACCTGATGTGACATTAATTTATTAGTTAAATGAAAATATAAAATAATAAAAATAAATTATATGGGCCAAGAGATATTTAATACAATCAATTTTATCATGTCATATTAATTTATATAAGGTAAATTTATACAAAAATTTATGCCTATATCATTACTCTTTTACAAAATAAGCATACAAATTAATTAATAAAAGATCTAGTCAAGTCATCTTCGTCTAACTGAAATTGATATATAGTGGGACCGTGGTATTTCACTATTTTGATCAATGGCCATATAAACTCATCAAACCCTCTTGATTTTTATGATAGTGATTGTCAATTCATGTGGGATGCAATTCCGCAGTCTGTCCCCACATGAAAACTCATTATTTCTAAATTCTAATTCTAACAAGAGGCGAAAGAGCATCAAATTTTGTCAACAATAACATGTCAGCAAGCTATTGTCGGTTGTACCGTAAGGCAAAATATCCACCGACACAGCACATCAAAACCGTCGGTAGCTCCTCGAGTTAAATGACCGAAACAAGCTCCAGCTTTGTACAGTCTCCCACCTGAACAAAACTGAGCACAGAACACGCTCCAATGATACGGAGACCGACAATTTGCTTTTTTACCGGTCGTGACAAATACTCTCCATGTGGCACGTGACCAAGTGCTAGATTTCGTCGCCAACAAAGGGCTGGGAAAAAGCTCCTTTTCACAAGTAAATCCAATCTACGAACATAAACATTTGTGCCAGACTGCCAGCTCTCATAAATATCAAAAGAGGATTCTAAGATTTCTTTTTAGTTTATTATTGGGTAATTTTTAAAAATCTCTGCGGATGGTTGAGGCTGTTGCAAGTAAATAGTAAAAATTATTTTATCTGTAAAAAGTCTCCTACCATTAGTTAAAATTTTTATTGACTAACTGTTGATTTTGAAAAGACAATATTACCCCCAATATTTATAATTCTAAATATTTATAATTTCATAAGTAATTAAAATAATTATTTTCACCATAATCAAGTTATTGATATTTCCTTAAAATCTTAAAAAAATAAAATTACAAATCTTAAAATAATTTTTTTAAAGTTTGTAATAAAATTACAAATCTTAATTATTTGATATAAAAATGTAAATTTTTTAAAGTTTGTAATAAAATTACAAATCTTAATTATTTGATATAAAAATATAATTTTTTTTAAGTTTGTAATTTTAATTTTTTTTAAGATTTTAAGGAAATTTTAACTGACGTAAACTTTTTTTTAAGTTTGTAATAAAATTACAAATCTTAATTATTTGATATAAAAATGTAATTTTTTAAAGTTTGTAATAAAATTACAAATCTTAATTATTTGATATAAAATATATTTTTTTTTAAGTTTGTAATTTTATTTTTTTTAAGATTTTAAGGAAATTTTAACTGACGTAAACTATTATTGGAGGTAATATTGTCTTTTTAAAGTCAACAGTTAGTCAATGAAAATTTTAACTAACGGTAGGGGGTCTTTTACAAATAAAATAATTTTCACCATCTACTTGCAAAAGCCTCTAAGCTCAGGGGAGGTTTTTAAAAATTACCCGTTTATTATTAGAATACTGATATATGAATTTAGTACAAATATCACAAAAGATAATCAAATTGTGATATTGTAATAATTGTTTTTCATGTAATTAATTATTATTTATCTTTTAATGATAATATACCATTTTTTATATCATTTTTGGACATATCATTATTGTTATTATTATGGGTAAAGTAATTTCATTTATGGAAAAAAATTCAATTACAATGTCAAAATAGTTAATAATATTTATGGAAAAAAACTAGTAAAATCATATAGATCTTGTTTATGCTATCTATATTTGTAATCAAATAACAATCTTTATTTTTCCTATTTATATATTATTCAAATTTCAACAACAAAGAGAAATATTTATAACGAAATCAAATACAATGCAATTACCAAATTTTCTCGTTTCTCTAGATTTATACCATTGTTTGTTGTCATCACAATGGTTTATACATCCCTATATATCAATTGAACATTCAAAATGAAAATAAACCCAAAAAACCTACCCAAATGATTTTTTTTTTTAAAGAAAAAAAGGCAATGCATTTTCTTAGCCAATTAAAATTCTTATTATTACAATTTTCTTCATCTTTTAATTGGCTGAGATTATACATCATTTTTATTGAATAAAAAATTTAACTCTTGAAATTAATTTAACTTTTCTTGCCTTCTTCACCACCTTCTTCCAAGTAAGCCTTCTTCCTCCTCTCAGCGCGAGCAAACAAACAGATCACAAGAAAGCACGTGGCGTAAATCCCATGAACTTTCCAGTTAGTCTTGGGCGGTTGACGCAACACCACCCTATGGAAGACGGCCACGTAGTAGTGCACACCGACAGCATAGCCCACAAACGTCTGGCCCAAGCCCAGCAACCTCGAGCCCAGCCCACACTCAGTGGAAAACACTAGAATCAAATACATCAAGAGCAGCAGCAAATAAAAAATGTAACCCAGTGTTTGCATCACCTGTAAACAAACGTACGTGGACTGCGAAGTAGCGTAAAAAAACTTGAGAGGCTCCAGCCCAGTGACAAGTGAAGACAAGCAGAGGATGGAGAAGTAGATTGAGAGATAAACTTGGATGAAAATCAAGATTTTTTGAAGGGAAAAATAAGCTTTGAAGTGGTTGAAAATGAGAGAGACTAAAATTAGAGGGATTAAAATGAAAGCAAAGGAGACTATTGAGGCAATGGTGGCAGCATATTTGTGACCCACAATGGGTTTGAACCCTTTGGTGATTTCTTTGTTGTATTTGTTAATGTAAGCTTTTGACGTTGTGGAGATTCTCTCAAGGTCTGGTAACAAAGTCTGTTGAAACTTGACGGGCAGATCTCTGATATCTGAAACCAAATCATCATCTTCAGTGTCAATTTGATCAAGCAAGCTTACAGGCTTGGTGGGTTTTTTTGTGGTCTTTTTGAGGCCACTCAGCTTCTTGTCAACTAAAGCTTGGCTTTTTGTTGGGGAAGTGGGTTTGGTAATTGTTTTGTTCTTGGAGGAGCTACTAAGCTTGATGGGATCTAAAGATTTTGAGGGCTTTTGATCTTTTGATGATGTGGAATTGAGCTTTTTAAGATTAGTGGTGCTGTTGCCACTACTCAATGTGGCGGTTTTGATGAGCTTGGTTTGGTTCTTGGTGCTCGACAGGTTGTTGGTTTTGGTGAGTTTGGTTTGGTTTTTGTTGTTGCTAGAATTTGTGGCTTTGATCAGCTTGGTTTGGTTCTTGCTGCTGCCACTGCTGCTGCTGCTGCTGTTGCTGCTGCTCTTTTTCTTTGGCTTCTGCTGCTGCAAATCTTCATCATTTTCAGCATCTAATAACATTCTTCTGATGCTGCCGCCAAGAATTTGCTTTCTTTGAAGCTCATTCTTTGATGAGGACACCGCAGCAGCCGAAAGAAGAATCGAAGCAGCAGAAAGGAACAGAATAAGATAAACATAGAGTACTTTTCTGAAACTCAAGTACGAGAGTCGAGCCATTTTCTGTGAACTTGAAGATCCAAGTTTGGATCCTTATTTTCCAATAAAAAAAGTTTGGATCCTGATTTCAAAGCCTCTCCGGCCTTTTCAGAGTATGATAGGTTTGGTATAGTTTGGATCCAAAATTTATGTAAGAAAGAGAAAGGGGAAAGGGCTTATATATTCCACACAGTTGAAGAATTTAATGCAAAAGTAAAGAGAGAACAAAGATGAGATGAGTCACATGGTCAAGCAGACAGGCAACGCTTTCTCATTAACGCGGTTTCTTTCTCATGGCCTTTTTCGGAGCCGCTTGCTAACTCTGTTCAGTACTCTCTCTTAAGCAATAATGGAGTGAAATTATTAATTAATTAATTAACTATATGCATCTTTGTTTGGATTTGTGTCAATTTGAGCTTTTTAATTTGATAACGAATTTTTACAACTTGGGTTAAAATAAAAAAATAATTAGGTGTTTTTCGAGGCTTTGATCATAAGACTTCATTGGTCAATCCTTGGTTCCTGCAACTATAACATATTTAACTATTTTTAAAATTTATAAAATAATTGAATTGGTAATTAATTAAGTTCAAAGACTTTCATTTTCTGAAGAGCCAAGTGTGAAACTTTCGTAGCTTTGGCATGACCTAAAATGCCATTTTATATTGACGAAAAATTAGCTTTAGATTGGATTAACGTGACAGACATAATGTTACATAGAATTTCATATCATACAAACCAACCTATTCCAATTTGATATCACATTAAAACCTAAACTTAGTGATTTTACTTTTAGATGCTTTTTAATTATAACAACAAACTCATTAATGCGTATTCTTTTATTAGCACTTTCTAATTAATTAGATGATGTGAGATATTACGGCCGACTTTGATATGTCACTTAAGAAATATGGGGACTTCAATGTTACATCAGGACGGAATCGAATAAAATTTTCATAAATCTGCTTGGGTGTAATGCACATTTTCTCTACAATATGATTGAATATTAGATTCCAAAATCGCGTGATAAGATCACTAGCCTAACAAAATCCAAAAGTAGAATGAATTAAAGAAGGCAATGATAACAATATTTGTTTGTATTTGACAAACATTTTGACTCAAATGTTGGTGCTGTAACGAGGTCTAAAACCCAAAAATAGAATTATAATAATCAATCACCAGTGTGCCGGTGAGAGACCAGTAGTTGAAACAGTTGACTTATGTGCACTGAAATTTGACAATTTTTTTCTTTGGCTTTCCCATCTATGAAATCACTAAAATAAATAACCCATTTTGATGGGGCCGATACACGTTGATCCTGCTCCGGCTCCCATGTTTTATGACTCAAGAAATTGAGAATCCTAGGCAATGGTTCGCTCCCCGCCTTCATTAATTTCGAGCTCTACCATTGATGGTGATCAAGCAAATTCCACCGCTTGATTTGTTGGAGATTCCGATTATCAAAATGAAGAGAAGCTTACTTATTCAATGTTATAAATCTTAGGTCGTAGATCACAGAATTCTTATCCTCACACCTCAGTCGAGTCAATGATAATGCTCACTTCTTTTTTGTCTTTAATGTAGAGTCAAGCTGATTAACTATTTTTGTGTTCGATAAGAGAAGCACGCTCTCGGGGCACACTATGGCCATCGTGAATTATTTATGATTATTTATTTTGACAGATGGTCGTTGTTAATTTAAATTCTCATATATTTCTGAAACAATTGAGATGATAGAATGAAACTTTAATCAGAATTTTGACTTTTTCATCGTGCAAGTTTGGCGAATCATATTGTAAATCCGAACAGTGCACAAAAAAGCCCGAAAGTAACGTCCGTGCTTGTGATTTTTGGGTAAATTTCTCATAAGCTCTTTTAACAAATAAATGGAAATTTAATTTGCTCATATAGGATTTCAAATAAAAAGGCCATTATTACAATTAAATTGTAATTAATCATAATTAACAAGTTCGGTAAAAAAAATATCATCGAATTAACGAGCCGAGAGAAAAATAGTACTTCCCCTAAAATTCATACACTTCACATTAAAGTGTCCCCATAATACTTCTTCAGACTTTTAATGAATTCAGTTTATACTAAGATTGATTAACAAAGTGTGCTTTCTTCAGATTTAGAGCTTAGAGATTCAGATTAATCTATTAAAAAAAAAAACATGTTTTTGCACGCTCGAAAAAACAATTAAAGAAAGTAGTCCAAACCACCATGTGGACATGTAGATATGTGCAGAAAAAAGATCGAGATGCCTTCGCACGTAAAGAAAGAAAAATGGAAAAAGAAACGAAAACAAAATTTAAAAATAATTTCTACGAATAAAGGAAATTAGGCACAAGTCAGCACGCAGGAGGAGTTTTTGAAGATTGAGAGAGAGAGAGAGAGAGAGATGAATACGCTCACATAGATGATGTAGAAATTATATTAAGTATAAAAACGAAGCTTTTCCTCTAAAGATTTTGTTCATACTCCGAAACATATACATACATATTTTTTTGTAAAAAGATGTCAGTATATATACACACACACATACACACACACACACTCTCTGATATCTTTTTACAATCAGAAGTTTATAGACATTTATAACTTAGAATCTGTTTGCCACTAACCACGATTGATTTTATTATGGATGGCACACCTTAAATTTCTATTCTTATACTAGAATATAATATCGGGACTTGACGCTACCCCCTCAGCTGAAGAAGGCTGGTGCCTGGTTGCCATTGGGCTTGCTTTCAGTACCACAGTTGTACATTTAGGATTTTCTCGAATTATTTGTTGAACGATAAATGTAACTAAAAAGAAAAAAAAAATCATACAAAAAGAGCTCAGTTAAAACCAGAACAAGGTAATTAGCATTAATTCAAAACAAATGAAGGATTTGGTGAAGCATCAACGACTCCATAATTCTGATTTATTAACTCAATCTTTGAAACTTATTTGGCTAAAGGATCGGTCTTACTCATTCAGGAGGAGCAGTATATGCGCTCTGAGCGCGGAGAAAGAAAATCATGAAACTGATCTGGAATTATTTTTTTGTATTTCATACATACTTGAGTTACAGCCACAAATTTTATAGACTAGTGCAGACATAGAAGTTACAGTAGCAGTTACAATGACATAACTATACAATCTTATCAAAACATTTAAACTAACAATCTGCTGACTCATGCTCCTAGGCTTGACTTATCTAACTTGTCTAGCCTTCTGACTTATCTAACCTTCTAACATGCCGAATAGAGGAAAGCAAGCAAGCTATTAGTCACTACATTAAATCTGTAGAAGGAAATTGGCCTCTCATCCTTTCCCATTTTCTTACTTGCCATTCAAATTCATCATACCACAATATATTGAAACTATCGTCACACCAATAATAATACTAATAAAACAATGAATAATGATGATTTGTTGAAAGTGACTCCATCTCCATGAGTCATTCAACTTTTTTGAAATGCTTCTCTGGATTTTTCCTTGGATCTTTGGTAGTCATTGGTTTGATTATCGCTTTCATCCTAATTTTCCTTTGTCTGGAGTTTCTTAGGCCATGTTTTCGGTATGCTTTCATATATTGTGAGGATTCCCTTACTTTATTAATGTGTAGAAAAATTATTATACTATATTGTATAATACTGTATTAAGCATTACAATTAAAGTATGATATTATATTATTACACTATATGGCGTAACAGCTTTCCTCCACTTTAATAAAATGTGAGAACACTCATTAAAAATGTGTTATATACTTATATATATACACATGGTGTATGTATATATGGTGGCCTTTGGATAGGAATCAAAGGCTACAACTTTGCTGCATACAATAAGCTGCAAACAAATTAAAAAGAACTAAAGGCAATCCAACTGCCCTACTTATAGTCCGAGAATTTCGAACTAAATAATTTCATTATTCTGTTTATGTTTCCATTTATCTGTCATTAGATTAGACTGAGGGAATCTAATGAGTAAAAAATTGAGTCACTATTCTAAATCAAAATTTTAAATTAGGAGAATCCTTCCGTATATTAATTATTTAGATAATTTGTATTTTTTAAAAATTTAAGTTATAACAATACAAAATTAAAAATAATTGAATTTGAACAAAATAACATATAACTTATTCATGAAAAAACATTGAAACAAGAAAGAAAATAAGTAGAAAAAGTAACTACATTGCTCATATGATGGCTAATTTGGGACTTGGTTGTAATTTGCTCTATACATTCTGTTAATTTCTAACTCGACGCCAATAGATTCCCTAATTATGGATTCTGTTAATTTTTGTTTCTAATCATTTATTTGCGTGAGGCTACATTTTAGTTACTAAACTCTTTCGGTCGAGAGTAAAGAAACGTATATACAAATATAAAAAATATTGTATAGCCTTTGGGATTTCTTGATTTTAGATTTGTTATTTGGTTACAAAATAAACGCAAGCGAAAAAAGGTTTACGATGTTTCCGCTGGCTTTACAGAGAACCCACCATTTAGTAAGCACATGGTAAAAAAAGCAATGAGATAGGCTCTTTACAATTAGGGCCATGCATGAGGAAATATCAGAGTCAGATCCATTTTCAACTTCTTTTTGATAAAGCAATAAATAATTAATGCTTCAGGATCTGGTCTCTCTTTACTTCCCACCTGATTCTGGATCATGGCTTCCCCAGTTTGCATGCAATTACGCAACTCGCGCGGCAATTGTGTGTTCTTATGATACGTGATTCTTCACAACTTTTCCTTGTAATAAGAACTATGTAAATTTATTATTATTATTAAAAAAAAAACCAATGAAGGTAAGAATCTCTCCAAATGAATGCTTTTTTATCCGTTAAGAAAGGAACGAATGCAGCCGTCTGATGAGATTATTATTATTATTATTTTTTATAAAGATAAATAGGATCAGTTAATATAACATAACTAATTATAATTGAAGTGTTACCATGTAACATAATTTAATTATTCTATCAAGTCTCAGGGAAGTTTGTAGAAAACATCAGAATTCGGAAATCTAATGCAATAAATAAATTTATAATAAAGTGGTCAATTAATTACGGCTTTCATGAGCAAGGCGAAAATAAGACATTGATCCCATATGGTCCACTTGTATGTTACTCATTTTTGTATTATTTTTTACAATTATTAGTTTTAAAAAATATAACTTACACAAAAAAAAAGCATCTTCAATTTTGTTATCATGTATATATAATACTGTAATATTGAAGAGATTAGATGATATATATAAAAAAGTCAATAGAATTATGATCACAAGAATTGCATTTAATTTGCTTTATTTAATTTTCATAAAATTCCACTTATCCCTTCAAAGTCCAAACTTCCATTTGAATTATTCCATTTAGCCTCGTGATGCATACTAAGAATCGATTGGTTTGTTTCCTCCGACTCATATATATATAAGAGTATATTTAAAAGGTTTTTCAAATAAAATTTTACTTCTCATTGTGAAGAACCACATCTTGAAAATCACTCTTTAATTAAAATTTTTTAAATTAGATGGACGATTGATTTCCCCATCATTAATAAATATTTAATTATTTTTTATTTTGTCATTATTGAAGAAAGAGAACTACAATTATTTTTTTATTTTTAGGAAAATTTTTTAGGAGGAAGTTTAGTTTTTCACTTATCTATTTGCCACATAGGTAAGTAAATAAGTATTTGGAGAGTAATTTTTTATTTTTATATATTTATAGAGTAAAATCTTTTGATAATACTCTAAAAATCATATTATTCTGGGTGCTATTTATCTAATTATCTACATCGAGAGTGACAGAAATTCTCTAAGAATCAATTATGTTTGTACAGCTAATTTGAGTATCATTGCTTGATTAAACAAAATCATGCCGGTTTCAATAGAAGCTTTGGCAATGGCAGGCACAGATTGTAGTGAATGGGGTTTGACTTGGTGCTGCAACCTCCACCACATTTTTTAGCATCTCAACAAGAGGATCACGAAGAAAAACGACAAGTTAATAGAAGAAACAACCTAGCTTTTCCATCCATAAGCACTGGCTCACACCATATAAGTTAATAATGTTCCTACACTTCATGAGCAAAGTGCAGGAACCCTCATTGGAACCTGATTGATTGTCTATATATATACATACATACATACATATAAAGAGTCATATTAAAATTATCAGTAAACTAAAAGATAAAGAAAACACAAATTTCAATGTAGAACATTTAATCCTTTAGTCTATTGAAATTTGTGTTTTTTTTTAATTTATTCATAACTTTAATATGGTTAAAAATCTCTAATTGAAAACTCATTTAGAGAAAGAAATGTCTCAATCAGGAATCTCTAACCATATTAAAGTTAAGAATAAACTATACACACACAACAAAGTACGGATACCATTAATTAATAAAAACATATATTTTAATACGCTAACAGACAAAAAACACAATCTCTAATATATCAAATTTCTTTAAGGATATCCTCATTAGAGAATGATTCTCTCTCTCTCTCTCTCTCTCTCTCTCTCTCTCTCTCTCTCTATATATATATATATATATATATATATATATATATAGCTCTAATTTAGAATCCTAGATTTGTTAAAGTTCAAGAAAGCTATTAGGCCATATTTTTTAATAGTGTAATGATCAAGAAAGCTATCAAAATCATATGATTTGATAGTCCAATGACTTAATTGCTTTATTGGATATGTAATATTGATTTAGTCCACAATCCGAGACTTCATTATAGTTTGGAAAAACTATTATAATGTCATTACACTGTTGATTTAATATCCCTCATCAATAATGAGTGAATTTTTGGACTAACTTATAAGCTGGTGAGTGAATTCTTGGACTATCTTATATGCCTTGGGCTCTCCTAACTAAGTAGATGCATTGTGATTGCCAAACCTAATACAAAATCGTAGTGTGCCTAAAGTAGACAATAGATATTGGATCGTTGGGCTCCAACTATTACAATTAAATCATACGACTTAATAGCTTTCCTGGGCTTTACACACACACACACACATAGAGTACTAATGACTTTATTAAAGTATGGAAAAGCTATTAAGCCAGTTTAATAGTATAATGACAAAACGCTATTAAGCCATATGGCTTAATAGCTTTCTCCAATGTATATAGTAAGTACCTTTTAGAATAGGGTTAAAAAAATATTGATTAATCCTTATACTAGTAGAATTTTGTTATTCCTTGTATGTATGTATGTATGTATGTGTGTGTGTGTGTGTGTGTGTAGAGCAAAATCCATGGGAAAAAAAATCAAAAGATAAAATAAACTATCAAAAACAAATTGCAAACTTAAAAAAAAAAAAGCATTATTCTCCACAAATTATGAAGATTACCTAATTAAAATGAACGGCTTTCTATAGCAGTATCTTAGACAGCTAGGTAGACAACTCATATCAAGAAACCATTCGGCTTTTTTTAAGTAATTAAGGGTGTGTTTGCGAGTAAGGTGTTGTAGCTTTTAAGGTGCAGCTACTATGGAGTAAAAGGTACAGTTGTGGAGTAGAAGTTGGGAAAAAAATTTGCTAAGCTGCCAAAGCCTAGCTACAAGTGTTACCAAACACTTTAGTAGTTGGGCTTTGGCAGCTCAGCTACCTCACCACACTCTCAAATGGGCTATAAGTATTGGACATGATCAAAATAAAATCTTAAAAGCAAAAGCAACAAAACAATTATTATCAATCAAGATTGAAGAAAACAATTAACTACCACACTCTTGACGATATGATTTTAACCTCTAAGTTGCCTGCCAGTAAATGATAACTTAATTTTTAGTAAAGGAAATTTTTAGGTTTTAAATATTCCCAAAAAATTGTAAATACCATGAAGAAAAGAACACTTGAACAATTAATAGGAACGTAAAGGTGGAGTACCTGTTCCATACAGGTGATTTGAAACTCATTTCTAGAAACTTTACTAATGTGCACAAAGAATAACCTTAATATTCAACAAACACTCTCCGCAATACTCAAGCAGGAGCTGGAAAATATTTAAAATGGCACCAAATCTGAAAAGGAGAAACAATGCCCATAATAAGAAATAAGAATGCGAGCAGTGCAATCACTAAACTTTTACTTAGAATCACTCAAACCAACAAAAATATAAAATAGAAGAAAAATTATTTACTTTCCAATGAGATTGGTGATAGGGATTCAATCTTAAGACTAAATCACATCATATTTCCTCAATAATGCAGGCGAATACTATCAAGTACTCCAGATTTCTAAGTAAACACTAAATACTTTAGACAATTCGGGGTATGAGAACAAGCAACAAAATCCAGCCACGTTAGCATCATTCGCTAATATCATATGCTTACAACTCGTATACATTGTTTTAATGCTTGTCACTTTATTTATGCTTATTTATTTTTGTCTTATAAGTTGTTTGGGGAAAATGAGAGGGCAATAGGAGAATGCCACGTGTTGATGAAGGTTAGAAATAAGAGAGTTGTCAAAATGAGGTTGACTTACACCGAGTACTCTTGAGGTCAACAATAAACTACCGTGCCTACGGAAGCCACGTGATGTAAGCATGATTACTTAAACTCAAAACGACAATTGATCCAGCCATTTTGGTTATAACATATTCTTGCTTATCATGTGACTTGGCACATAATAGCTTAAGGGTCTGTTTGGAATTGAGGTACTGTAGTTTTTAAGTTACGGTTACTGTGAAAAAAAAAAGTTGTAATTATGAAAAAAATTAATAATTTATAGTGAATATAAATTTTAAATAATAATTTTGATAAAATTATTAAAGATCTAAAAGATTTTTTATTATACAAGTGAAAAATCATATTAATATAACTTTCAAGTTATAGCAATTAGTGTTTACCAAACACTTTAGTGTTGTGACTTTTAAGCTATAGCTACCAAACCTTACTTCCAAACACACCCTTAGTGAGGTCTTATTGAGCTATTGTTATATAAAACTATGTTATCAAGCTTATTTAGTGACAATTCTGGAGGATTCTAGTGAGAGACTTGAGAGAGAAAAGGCTTGTTTTTAAGCTCTATAATCTTTACTTAAGTTCTTGTAATCTCTTTGAATCAATCAATAAAGCTAGCTTTGACGTTTTACCCGTGGATGTAGATCTTGAAAAAGGTTGAACCACATAATCTTGTGTTCTTGTTGTGTTTTTTATTTGTATTCTATTTTCATTTTAATTCTAATTGAGTTCTTGATTGTTCAAATTAGTTTAGTTTGATCTTGGTATAATTAGATTAATTTTCGAATCAACTTGTGCTGATCTTGGATTAAGATCCTAGGCAGAGGTTTTTTTTCTCTTAAGGGTTAATACAAATCAAGCTCTACATCTTTCTAACTAGGCAGCAAACACACAAAAATAAAAGAGGTCAAGATTCGTCTTCAACCTTGTGCTCACTCCATTGTTGAGGGTTGGTAAACTCTTGACACTCAAAATTAGCCTAAAACTAACTTGAGTGTCAGAGTGTGGTTGCTAGTTGTTGCTGGCTCCACCTCTAACCTATTTTCTCTATTTTTGTAGGAAAAATAAGCTTCCAAAATTTCCTCTCTCTAGACCTATACTCTCTCCAACAAACCCATACAATTGTTCTTCATTAAGCTTCATACAAGGTCCAAACAACAATGCACCTCGATTACGCTAGGCACTAAATTTTGTTGCTTATAAATTTATTGTGTTTAGCTAGATTTGCAAATTACCACAGAATCTAGTTAATACAAAAGTATTTATCTAATTTTTATTATTTTGTTAATGTAGGCATAAATAGGGTACATTCTAGTAAAAAAGCTAAAATGAGGAATTACATCGAAGCATTCGGGAATAATATACTTGAAGGAATTGGAGAGGGAAAGGAATATATGAAAAATTAAAAGGGAATAAGTTAAAATTAGTGGCTAGCTTGTGAAGACAAAGAAGTGGAGAACTGAATTATTAAGTTAAAGATAAAAGTAGCAAGCATGCGTGTGAATTGCTTAAGCTAAAAGTCGATGTGTGCATGGCTTGCGATTTGAATCCAATTAGGACAAGAAGAAGCAGGGGCTAAGCATTTTAAAAGGCTACAAAGATTGAAGAAGTTAGCTGCACACATAATTGAAGAGAATTAGACCACCCACACAAGAGAATTCGAGAGTAAGAAAAACTGATTGAAGGCACAACCGAGTGTCTTTTTTTTTTTTTTCTTTTAGCCTGAATGTTACCAACTATATTTATAGATTCTCTTTATATTCTCATGACTTAATTTCCTAAATTTATCATTTTGTTAGTTCATTATTCCATGATTTGTGCTTAATATTTTTAAATATCTAGCCAATATTTGAATAATTTGAGGGTACATATTGCATAATAAGACCAAAGGTGAATTATGTATTTTTACTCCGTGTAATGGATTCTATGAATTACATGGGAGACAGAGATATACTAACTCGATTCGTGCAATTTTATTTAAGAATTTCCATAGAGACATTTTTAAATTTACATATAGATTTAGTGGGTTAATATGTGAGGGCATTTAATAACATAAACAGAGGATAAAAATTGGATTGGTTATGGTAAAGTCGAATGTCCTACTATCATAATCTTTTGGAGAATTTTATTATTGTTTGCATCTTCATTTAATTTTTAGTTGTTATATATATTTTTTAATTTTTTATTTCAATTTTTTAAATTGATTATTCAAATAAATTTGAGTCATAATAATTTCAATAACTAATAAGATAAGCAATTTTTGTGAGATGATACTTAACTCATTATTTTAACACTTGTGCTCATTGGTACACTTGTTAATTTATGCAATATCAAAGCCACTCTTTAATGAGGGAATCTTCACTTTAACAAAATGAGAATGCCACTGGAATACAAACAAACACAAATTTCAATGCATTGAAGATTTTTTTTTTTTAGTATGTTGATGTATTAAAATTTATGTTTTTTTAACTATTAATTATTTTCTCACTTTGCTAAAATAAGAATGTCCTGATTAAAAATTATTACACAACATCCATATATCAAAATCACTGTATCAATTAAACATGAATCAATGCACCCATGGATCACAGGTATGTGTTACTAATCTTAGGAAATCACCATACCTATACCTTTACCTTTACAGAACGAGTAAACATAAACTGAAATAAGTTGGAATAAAGAAAAGTAGTAGTCACGACTACCTTACCTACATTAAGCAATTGCACCAAACATAAACTGGAATCAAGAAAAGGAAAAATGGTAGCAGTCATGACTTAGCAGCATAACAAAGTAATATTTACCTACATTAAACACAAACAAAGCCTGTAACAATTTTTAATTAATTAGATACATTGAGCCTCATTTGAAGATGTAACTCTCTTCAACTTTGACATCAACAAATTAGAAATCTAAAAATCTAAATGGGAAAAACAGACCTTGACCTATTTCATTCATGTAGATAGGTGAATGCAAAATTAGAGCCTACTTTCCTGATCATATTTACATACAATATTTATAAATAAATTAAGGAATGAAAGTTACCGTTTTCTTTTTTTTTCTTTTTTTGGTTATAGACAATTAATATAAATCAATAGCAATTCAGTCGACTAATATTTTTGGTACTTCCAAGTTCACTCAATTAAAATTGATTGCTCCTGTTAAAAATTTATAGCTTCACAGTAGAGTAGGCACAACCAGGGCATTCATAATAAAAAAAATTAGAAATTTTCAGTAAATTAAAAATTTAGTTCATTAATAACACACTTTTGAATTACTCATCAAATGTGTGAAATTTTAGTCAATCAAATTCCACAAGACAAAAATTTGTTGGCTTTATATTTACATGGTGATTTTCTAAAATAAAATACATACATATGATACATGTATTAATTGGTGTAGTACCTATGATGTATTCTATTATCTCTTAGAATCAGACATCATTCGTAAGTAACAATATTGTCAAGCTTGTAGCTGGTTAAAATAGCAAAAAGAAACTAAAGGATCTAGACAACTTTTCCACATAAAACATTACGTTTACATCGAAGAAGGTAACTAATCAAGTATATAAGATCATGCAGTAATATATATTTTCAAAACGAACTTCATAAAGCCAAGTCAATAAATCTTGAGTTTAATCAGTCTCTTTCCATCATAAATTGAGTAAAAAAGATAGGACATACTAGGCTAGCATTCATTAATAAGTCAATCAATCCATTCTATTTAAAGGAAGCAAGAGGATGAATTGGTTGAAAATTGTGTACAAAGTCAAAAGTTCTACTAACTTAAAAATAAAATTTTAACTAAAGCACAGCTGCATTATAAGTTATTCAGCAAAAATCTACAACATAATTTGATTGCCTATACAACTAATAAAGTAGCTACAATGTTTGCTCTTCACTTTTCAATTGATGTACCTGCAGTACCATTCACTGCTTATATGCACCAGTCAACTCATTAAATAAGTAACTATACATAGAATAATTGTTAAACCATATAGGCTTCCAGTCTAATGCAACATATTATATATCCTATCCAAGTCTAATAAGCGAAATCATGTTGTTTATCCCTAAGGCTTCCATCGAAACAAAACCCAAACAAAATTCTTAAGAATGTATTATTGAAATATGCACAATTGTATTTGGCATATTACTGATGAAAAATAGAAGTGTCTTATTTAAAAAAAAAGTGTTCTAACAATAATAGCATAAATAAAAGTTTGTTCAACTGAGATGTGAAGGTATATATAGTGACATTGTACACTTTAACCATAAGTCACAACCTAAGCAGGTACCATGCAGTTAGAGTTATGCAACAACATAACCAAGGAAAACCTACAATCATCATCTAAAAAAAAGTATAAATTTGAACTATTAAATGAAAGAAGCAGATAAGTGGTGACCAAAAAATAAAAAAATAAAAAGGGTGCATATTACATTTTTATTTTATGTAAGTCAACAAGAGAGAAGGAGAGAGTACCTAGAGGACATGTCATAAACATAGTTATTTTGCACATATCACCTATAGACAAAGCAAAATCACTAGGTATG
The DNA here is from genome assembly GCF_022201045.2 of Citrus sinensis. Lineage (NCBI taxonomy): Eukaryota > Viridiplantae > Streptophyta > Magnoliopsida > Sapindales > Rutaceae > Citrus > Citrus sinensis. Next base: position 29,117,948 of record NC_068562.1, on the reverse strand, counting down.
CAAAAACTATAGTTAGAAATGAATATTGGAAAAACTTATAATATTAACAATGACGGATATAACTCACCCTCAATGCCTATGTTTAGAGCATTGAATGATAATTTACTAGGTGCATTATTATGATTAATCCTATTAAGTTCATTTGATGATTATTTCACTGCAGCATCTTGGTCATGTTATGCATAAGTCCCCTTTGATTGACATTGCATAACCAATAAGTGCTCAATATGTCTATCCTTCTACCAAACTTGTATAAAAATGTGAATAAAGAAGACAGTTTGCAATGGCATCTTTCCTCAAACAAAATTATAATTAAAAAGGAAATAGAACATCATTCATCGGGGTCAATTCAACTAATAGGAATAAACCAAACAAAACTCACCCTTTGAACTAGTGTTCAGAGCATCCCATGATGATTGCTTGGGTGCACTATTAGGCTTATACCCTAAAACTGTATTAATAAATTGAGCTTGCTTTAGATTTTTTTTTTTTTGTGCTTAGATCATACGCATAAGTGTAGGTGATCAAAAGCTCAAAATTTAGGAATAGAATATTGCTGCAATAGACTTGCAGAGATAATGAAAGAACTTGCCTATAAAAGAATTGAAACAAATGTCGAATAATGAAAATTATGTAGCTGTTGTTGTAGCAATGAAAAATTAGATTTCGCACACAACAACTAAAAGATTGCAATATGAAGTTTCCAAAATTGGAGGACACGCACCACCCACTTTTGATTGCCCTAATCTCAAGTTATAAAAGGAGCACACATGAAAAGAAAAAGAGAGAGTCATCACCTAAAGAGAATACCAAAAAGGAACAACAAGAAAATAGAAATTAAGAGATAGATATAAGACTATAACAAAAAATTCATGGAGGAAACATAAAAGATATCATTAAGACCAATCGGACTTTAATTCTTCTCATTTTCTTGTTTCTACTTAATTAGTGGAATGTATTTATTGGTTAACACAATTTTATTTGTTGTTCTATAGCGAATCATGAACTGAATTATATTGTGGTTAAGTGACAAACGACCTTAATGTATGTTTAATTGATATATGTGTGTTACTCTGTATTTGCTATATCATTTTGTCTTAATTGTATTTATTTCAATTCTTTATTTAGGCTGACCACCCATTTAGTGGATACTACCTAAAAAAGAGCCTAAAAACAGTTTAACTTAGTGGATCAAATCAAGACAATACTTAGTTTTAGATTGAGTTTTTCAAGTTGAGTAAATCTCAATTTGAATAGGGTCATGCTTGATCTAAAATTAGTGAAGAACTAGACATGTTGATTCACCTTGTAGCATAAATAGAACCTAAAGCATTTAATATTATATCTAATGTTAGCGTAATAATTGGTTATTGTTAGGTTGCATTAGGTATAAGATATCCAACAAGCGACAGCTGAGGATGCATGAGAGATTTTGTCAAGGCTGCAGTAGATGTTGTAGCAACGCTACTGTAATTGAAAAAATAGTCAATTTCATTAAGTGAGTTTATTCACTCAACTACTCATTTCCCATTGATTATATCTTTGTGTTTGACGTGAGAATTTTCTTTACTGCATTTTTAGTTTAATTAGTTCATTAGTTTTATAAATTGCCTTATTTTAATTTAGAACAAAACTGCACTATTAAGATTACTGTAGCAAATCTGATAACATCAATCCCTGTGGAGACGATCTAAATATTTATCAATATATTATTCGTTGTGTATACTTGCACATTGACACACATAACAATATAAATCATTCAACAAGCATCTACCATATCATAATGAAAATTAAAAAGAAAAAGAAAATCATTCATCCCAAATTTTGGGGCTTAATTTAATTAATGAAAACAAATGATCTAATCTACTTTCAAAATTAATCCATAGAACAAGAGTTAGGAGTTCACGAATCCTACAAGATCAATTTGAAGAGCATTCAATGGCACAAACAGGAGCTAATATCTGAAAATTATGCCTAGCACTATATAGACCATCCATTAACATTCTAATAGAAATATAAAGGACAATTCTAGAGTATAAAATTTTAAATGAACTTGTTTCATTCTTAACCACAAAATGGACAGGTGTCCCTAACTACCCATCAAAATGGACTATCTTTTTTTTTTACGAGTCAAAATGGACTATCTAGAACACCATAATTAGTCTAATTTAGTGGCTGCATCAATTTTCTCCCCTTAGAAAGAACTCGTCCTTAAGTGGCTCAAGGTATAGGTTCGCGATCATGATACTTATATAAATCTTGAACATTGAATGTCTTGAAATCTCATAAGTTTCTAGTAGATCAATAATATAGGCATTATCATTGATCTTTTGAAGGATTTGGATTGGCCCGATCTTCTTATACTTGAGTTTTTGGTATTCACCAGTTAGAACTCGCTCTTTGCATAGATCCATTACAAGATCTCCCTCTTTAAATGATTAGAACCTTTTGTGTTTGTCAATGGTAGCTTTATACTTGGCAGCAAATTCTTCTAACTTTTTTTTTCCATCTCCATGTATGTTGGTTATTTTGTCAACTAAATGATCAACAATGGCTCATGCCGAGAAGTTTTGGCAAAAGGAACTAAATCTAAAGTATGCAATGGAGGGTTGATGTAAACTACCTCAAAAGGTGATTTGCCACTAGAATGATTTGGAACATTGTTATAGGCAAACTTAGTTTGTTGTAAAACATTCTCGCATTGCCGTGGGCTTTTTTTTACCAGATTTCGTAAGATGTTCCCCAATGTACAATTGGTGACTTCAGTTTGGTTGCCGGTCTATGGATGGTATGTACTACTATATTGCAGAGTTGTGTCAAGCTTTTTCTATAATGTAAGCCATAAATGGGTAACAAACTTACTGTCGCGATTAGAAGCTATTATTTTTGGTAATCCATGTAACAAAACAATCTCTCGAAAGAAAAGTTGAGCAATATGAAATACATCTGATGTCTTTTTGCAAAGAATGAATGAGCTATTTTTGAAAAATGAATGCCAACAACAACAATTAAGTCAAAAACTCTTTGTGTTCTAAGTAGGCCCAAGATAAAATCCATTGATAAATCTTCTCATAGAGCATTCAGAATAGAAAGCGACATACATAGACTAATATTTTGAGTTTGTTCTTTTACAGTTTGGCATGTATAACATCTCTTGATGAATCTTTTGATATCTCGCCTATGATGTGTAAAAATATCATGCTTTTACCAATGAAATGGTTTTGTCCCTTTCCATATGGCTGCCTAAGTCAATAACATAATATATCAACTTAAAGCATCAACAACTTTTTTTAACTATCCTAATTTGTGCTTAAAAGAAATTGTGAACTTTAGAGCTTAATGATTTGTGTTAAGGATGAATTTTGTCGGCATAAGATATGGCTCTCATTGTTGCAATGTACAAATAACTGAATATAATTCTTGCTCATAAGTCAACGAACTTTGTCTTGCCTTATTTAGTTTTTCATTGAAAAAACCTATTGGCTTCTTTTTTTTGAAATAAAACGACTCTAATTCCTACTCCTAAAGCATCACAATCTACTTTAAAAATATTATCAAAGTTTAAGAGTGCAAGAACTAGGGTGTTGATCAATTTTTCTTTAAAAAGTGCAAAACTTTATTCACCTTGATCGAATTAAACAAATGCTTCTGTTTTATATAATTTATAAGGGGTGCAGCAATGCTGCTAAAATTCTTTACAAACCTCCGATACAATATTGCTAGCCAATGGAAATTTCGAACTTCGATGATTGTTTTCAGCGTTGGCTATTCTCAGATAGCTTTTACCTTTTCTTGATCAATCTTGATTTTGTTAAAACCCATAACAAAGCGTAAGAAAATTACACTGTCTGTTACAAAACTACATTTCTTTAGATTGGCATACAACGTATACTGCTGTAATGCCTTGCGAACCTCTCGCAGATGTTGTAGATGTCAATTCCTGCTATGACTATAGATTAAGACATTGTTTAAATACACAATAACAAATCTCTCAATGAAAAGTTAGAAAACTTAATTCATTAATCTCATAAAAGTACTTTGAGCATTGGATAGTTCAAAAGGCATCATTAACCATTCACATAGCCCTTCATGTGTTTTGAATGTTGTCTTCCACTTATCGCCTAGTCAGATACAAATTTGATGGTATTCACTTCGTAGATCAATCTTCGAAAATAATTTCATCCCTCCAATCTATCGAGCATATGATCTAGTTGAGGAATAGAAAATTAATATATGTCGTAATCTTACTGATGTCACGACTATCAACCTACATTCTCTAAATTTCATTTTTCATTAGAGTTAAGAGTGCAGGGATTGCAATAGAACTCATGCTTTCTCGAACCATGCTTTTTTTAAAGAGATCTTCGACTTGCCCTTACAGAATTTCATATTATTTAAGACGCATACGATGGTGTGGCAGGTTTAGCAAACTAAACCTAAAGACAATATCAATATGATGTTAAATATCCTATAATAGAGGAAGCCTAGAAGGCAGTTCCTCATGGATAACATTTTTGAATTCAGATAACAAGTATTGCACTGATTTCAGTACTTCATTGAAGCAATAGTTTCCTTTGGAAGCAAAAGGAGGTTGGTTTTGATTAGTGTATGTGCTTGACTGTTTGGTTGTCTCATCGAGGCGAGGGTGTATGTCCTTGTAGAATATGTATGTGTTATGTCAGCCATCATGAGTGGTATTTACATCGAACTGCCAGGGACGATCAAGTAACATAAGACAAGCATTCATACCGATGACATCACACAATGCCTTATCTTTGCATTTACTGATGGAAATAAGAATGCGACATTATTGGATTTGCTTCATTTTGCCTACGTCTTTAATCTAAGCAATCCAATATAGAGAATGATGTGGTTGTGTGGGTAATTGCAGCTTATTAACTATAGTCTTGGAGACCATATTCGCACTACTTTCACTATCGATATTGAAGATTTTGTGTTTTTAAGTTTCTTCTTCTTTCTTTGGAGTATGCACCAACCTTTTGATTACTAATAATAACCCCTCATCTTTAGAGCTAATTTCATCAAGATTTGATATATCTATGTATTCTTCTTCTTCGGGATAATATTTAACTTCTTCAACGTATTCTTCATGCGTGGTCAAATTTACTGGCCAATTTTGCCGACATTGATTAGAATAATGATCAATTTATCCACAATGATAACATTTGTCTCCTCTATGTACAATGTAAAGCTTATTGGTGCAAGCTTGATCGATAGTTTGTACTTTATGTGGTCATGTAGCTAGTTGATTGTAAGATTGATTCATCTTGGGGGTTTCATTATATTGTGTTGCAACCTTTCCTCTACATCCTTCTATCTTTTATAATGGTGCTGAAGTTGGCAAGGATAGAGGATTGTAAGATCCTCTTTTGTTTGGTTATGTTTTTGTTCTCAAAGGCAAGTTGAATTGCATTGGACAATATGTTGTGAGATTGCTTGTAGACTTTATCGCATATATTGGGATGAAGTCTATTAATGAATCTTAAAATCTTTCAGATTCACAGATATCTACACGAGTGACTAGTTTATAAAACTCAATGACATATTCCTTTACGATTCGATAGGCTTGTCGATAATGTTGATATATACTAAAAAGTATCTTCTCATAATCTAATGGTAGGAATTGTTCCTTCATCGTTTGCTTCATCGACCTCTAAGTTTGTAGTTTACTTTTCCCTTATTGGATACGAGTCGCCTGTAATTGATCCCACTAAGTTAGTGCCCTTCCTTTAAGTCGATAGGCTACCAACTTAAACTTTATATGTTCCCCTGTCTCCCAATAGTCAAAGAAATTTTCAATCTTTAGCTAACCAATCTAAAAATTCTTCAATGACAAATAGGCCATCAAATGAAGTAGTCGTTTCATTGATGGTCATTGTTATTTTCAAGAACAATTGGTGGTTTGTCATCATCGTTTGAATCTTTATCTCGAATGAACTAGTTCCTTGGGCCTCTGTCACTGCCTCTTGGATTGTTAGGTTGTCTTTGAAGATTAGCTTTCTGTTGAATATTATTGTTCTCTTGATCGAGGATGCATTGGAATTGTTGAATTAAGGCTGTAAGCATTGTTTCCATATTTTGTAATCTTCCTTCAAGTGCGTTTACTAATTCCGTTGTTGCCAACCTTTCTTTATTTGATTTTCTTCCCTTTCTTTCTATCATACAAGTATTCTCACTTTTTTTTTCCATTAACTTTTCACTCCTTTCCCCACACACTAGTTTTCACAACTTTTTTTTTTCATTAACTCTTTCTTCTTTAGTCTTCACTCTTTTTCCAGCACATAAGTTTGTCACACCCATTTTTTTCACTAGCCCTAAAACATAACTTGCACCTTTAACAAAAGTAGTCAAACACTATTTTTGTTAATCTAACAAACATGTGTCTTAAGTGATATGAATATATATTATATTTCACATTTTCACATGTTCTTGAAGGATAATATTTATGCAAGCGAATCACGTGAAATCAAGCTTAAAACACTCAACGGACAACAGCTTGATCAAGAACAAAGTTTAGCTCAACGGAGTCATTATTGTGACAAATTCTTGTAAATTTCATATGATTTATTATACGCATGGTTTAACATTTGAGAAACTCAAGATTTTATTTAATAAATCATTACTTTTCATAAACCAAAAGATTCATATTTATAAGATGAATATTTTGTGGATTTGAGTGTTTTACAAATTTTGTATTAAATTGAAAAAGTTTTGAAATTAATAAGCATTATGAAAAACCTCTTTGAAGAGCATATCATAATTTCAAAAAGTTTTGAAAATAACGAGTATTAGTGAAATTTTAAATTTAGACCTATTTGCAAAAATATAAATCTTTTAGGTTATAGTGTAATTTCTAAAAGTTTTAGACTATATTTTAATTTTTAAAAGTATTGGGGATAAAAAATAAATATAAAAAATATGGTGGGAAGACAGAGTTTTAGAGGTTAGCCGCTACTTGTTGATTTTTTCTTTAACAGCTAGTTTTTGTGTCAAAACTATATAAACTCAAATCCAATTCAATTTTTTAAATTTGTACAAGAAAGAACAAAAGCAGACATCATATTTTGAGCTTATATTTCGCAAATCATCATCTATTAAATCTTTATTGTGCTATTATTTGTATATCCACTTTAAAAGAGAGTTATTTGTTGTAATTTTCATTTCTTTAACAAATTTGTGAGAGTTTGCGTGTGAGAAACACTTGGGTTAAAAGATTGTAGGATAATCTCTTGTTGTACACATTGAGAGTCAATTGTAAGAATTTGAAGCTTTCGAAGGTTTGGATAGTGAAATCCTTAAGTTTGGTTTGCCTGAGATGTGGACGTAGTCGGTGATTGTCGAATCACGTAAAAATCTCTTCCCTTACTCTTTTATTTTTTAGCATTGTTAAATTTATTTATTTTATTTAATTGAGGCATTAAATTAAATTGTTGTGTGATTTGCTTAGTTTAAGTTTTAAAAACTCAATTCACCCTATTTTGGGTTTATAATTATAAAAAATAATTCTAGACCACAAAATCTTAAGTAGACGTCTTTCATTCTTAAACACAAATGATTAGGTGTACCTAATAATATGTGTACTTAACTTCCGATCAAAGTAGACTATCTAGAATGATATAATTAGTCTAAATCAGTGGCAACGTCAATAAAACTATTAGAAAATGAATATTGGGATAGAGGCACAAGCAAAGATAGTTTTAATCGTGGTACCAACCAATCTTCCTTGTATCAAAAGTCTCCTGGTTCTCATTATACATATCTACAGAACAAAAATACAAAGGGACATGTAAGCAACATAACCAAAATCACAAAAAAGTAATTTCAGCTCCTTGCTTGGATGCAATTCCTTATGCGTGATCTTGTTTTTTTTTCATAACATCTCTTTTCCAACAGCTCATAAATGACTATCTGATAGAATTGCAAGGCATACTCATTTAACTAATTGAAGACGCAATTTGTCTATGCTAAAATCTTTTCCTTACCTTTGCCCTTGAAACTTCCCAAAGCTTGTGTAACGCTTAAATTATTATTAGATGTATACTAATGATTCCCATTTATCCCACCATTATCAGATGTATACTAATAATTCCCATTTATCCCACTGTTATCAGATGTATACTAATAATTCCCATGTATCCCACCATTATCAGATGTATACCAATAATTCCCATTTATCCCACCGTTATTAGATGTATACCAATAATTCCCATTTATCCCACCAATCCTAGACATAAATAATAAATTAACAAAGGAATTGGTAAAATTACAATAAACTTAAAAAATCATCATTTCAAAAAAATTTAGGCATGCCAAATTTTGATGTACTTTAGATTTATTTAGTTTTGTTTTCGATTAGTGATCTCCTTAACAGCTTTTGATGCTTTCTTACAGTAATTGATTAATGATTGCAAGGTTTTGAAAAAATTTAGAAAAAAACCAAAATAGAAAGAAAGAAAGAAAGAATTAATAAGAGTTAAGAGTATATGGAAGAGGATGATGAATGTTGATCTCCTACTAAAGATGATGAAAGCTTAATAGCCTTTGAAGCTTCTCACATCTAATAGCCTTTAAAGCTTCTTTACAAGTAATGGCCTTTAAAGGGTACAAGATAAAAAATAAAAAGAAAGAAACCATGACACAAGGAAAATTACTTTAAAATAATTCTTGAACAAGCATTTTGTTAACTGTGTTAGTGGGACTGAAGTTGTGTTCTTAATTCTTGCTCTTGTTTTCGTTCTTCTATGTCTTGGCATGTTCATTCTTCTGATCCCATAATTCTCGACCAACAGTTTTGGTAAAGCCTTGAATTATGGAAAAAGTTCTATTATTTATGTGGACGAGGTAGGTGAGCCATGATAAGGGAAGTGAGATGTGATGAAGAAAAAACAGAGGCAAAAATAAAAAAGAAGAAGTAGACTGTAGATGACATCTAAAATAACATATTTGTAACTAATAAATGATAATGAAAGCAGGAGTTTGGAGGCCGTGTTCAGGCCGATTAAGGTTAGGGTATGGGTACGGGTACATATACAGGCTGGGGGAAATCAATAAAACTCAAGATCCCTAAAGTGGGCAGATCTTTGAAAACTAAAACTAGATCATCATCTTTCATATCAATTCGATCAAGCAAACTTATTGGTTTTGTGGGCTTTTCGGTGGTCATTTTTCAGAATTTAGCCTTTCGGACACTATGCTTTTGGTATGTATCTTTGTTTGTTTGGATTTGTGTCAATTTGATAATGAATTCCTACAAGGAATAATTAGATGTGTTTTGTAGGTATGATCATAAGACTTCATTGGTCAATCCTTTAGTATTTGCAACTATAACATATTTAAATATTTTTTTAATTTTATAATAAGGTTTTAAGATTAAAAAAATTACCAACTTAATTAAATGAATAAGCAATTTGTTACTTTGTTAATTAAGTTCAAATTCTTACATTCTCAAGGAGCAAGTGTTAAAAATATTACACTCATAAAAGCCTTATTATTTATTGAAAAATATTTTAGCTTTAGATTGGACTAATATAACATAATTTTATATAGAATTTCATATTATATTTATAAAAGCCTTATTGATAAGGTCAAAACCTGAAGTTTGGACTTTATTGCAAACTAAAGAGACTTTTGGTGTTTTTCTGTAAATACACAAACTATATAATGCTATATGCAGGAAAAATTGTAATGGGTTTAACGGTTTTAGCTAGCAAGGCTGACTTCGTTTGATTTTGTTTGCGTATTTATCATATTTATATGTTACAAGAGTCTACAATATTAAATCATAACTAGTTCAACACGTCCTAAAAAAGTATCTCAAATGATATAGTATTTATCAATTGATCATTGAGGCAATTAAATTTTCAATTAAATTTTATAAAAAAAAAACATTACCAATCATTAAATAAATAACACATTAGTTGACATAAAATTTAGAATGAAAAATTTGGAATATCAATCATTATTTTTTTATACAAAGGGATTGTAAAAAGAGTTAAGGCAAAGTTAGGCGGAATAAACAACCCCATACTTATCATGAGTAATATTGGAATCTAAACCAGGGGATCAGGAAAAATCTGAAGACCAAAGGGAATAAAAAGAGCATATTTTGCCAAGGAATCAATTGCATTATTAACTTCACGATAAACATGTCAAATGGTGATATGCCAATCTTGCTTGATGAGGCCTTTTATAGCTTGAAGCAGGTGTGTATACTCGTTTGCTTGAGCCACAGGATTAGAAACAAGTTGTGTGACGCTCGGACTATCCACTTCAACAGAAAACCAACAACATCCTTGCTGCCAAGCCATGGTCAAACCTTGATAGAGACCCCAAAGCGTCGCGACTGTAACTGAGTACATGCTATATTCATGCCAAAGTCACTAATCCATTTCCCACTCTGATCACGAAGAATCCCTCCAGCACTTGCCTCACCAGAAACTTTCTAGTCCCATTAGTGTTTAACTTACACAAATGCCAGAATAGTGGACTCCAACCAAACCATTTCTCAATACATCTACTACCTATAAATAGAGGTGTGTTAAACAAACGATGAATCTCTTTAGCTCTTATTTGAATATCATTATAAGTGATGACATTATCCCAATAAGTGTGATTGAAAATATAACTATTGCGCCAAAACTATAACCTCTAGATAGCAACCTCAAACAAAGTGCACCAGTTTACACCTGAATTAAGCCTCCAGTTACTCTCTAAATTCTACTTCATCCAATCCCTCAGGTTTAGAGAGTAAAAAGAATTACGGATGTTCATAGGAAGAAAATAATTCCAAATCTTTCTAACCACCGTACAGTCTCTGTGAAGCCTGGAGTAGTTATATTTTGTTAAGAGTAAATGAGGTAGCATGCTGAGCTGACGTGAGTAGGACCATTGGCTGTTAAAGCTGTTATTATAACTAACAGCTTATTCATTCTCTATTACTAAGTTTATAAAAAGGGAAAAAAGCTCAGTAGATGAGTGATTAAGTTTTTGATTAAATTGTGAGATTCTTTGTAAGGGAGATAGGAAATACTCATTTGAGAAGTTGTAATCTTTGTAATCTCATAATCTTTTGTAACTCATCTCATTCTAATAAAGCTTAAAGTAGAGCTGTTTCAACCGTGGATGTAGGCATCTTGTTGCCGAACCACGTTATATCATCTTGTTATTTTTGTTATTCTTTATGATTACTGATAACTCTATGAAATGAGAGTTATCATGACACTTTTAGACTTAAATCAATAATACTTAGGGAGTAAATTATGTGTTTTCATTGTGGTTTTGTTATATTTCGCATAAACATTCATTTCAATTTAATCTTAGTAAATTTTGCTTGATTTAGAGTAATTCGTGCTCAAATTATGTGCTTAATTGTAGGTGTCCAGAAGCTTATTTTTCATGGAAGGAATAATGTTGTGACAGACTTGTAAAAATGAGGAAGAACATGGCTGCATAAGAATTAAAACAAAATCTGGAACAATGTGGTGCTGTAGCCATTGTTGTAGCAATCCTGGAACAACGACATAGAAAATTTAGTGCGGGATATGTGCAGAATTGCAGTTTTCTAATCTGGCTTATGCGTGCCTTAAGCTTCTGTTTACCCTAGTTTTTAGATGTAAAAAGGGTACGCATCATATGAAAAAGGGCGGCGAATTAACATTGGAGAAATCAAAGGGAAAATGAGAACAAAATCAAAATTCACGGAAACGCAAGTCTGCACCAGTGAAGATAAACCAGCAGAGCTATTGTGGATTCAATTTTCATCATTCTTTACTTGTTCACTTTCTTACTTTTTGATTGAACCGATGTATTCCATGGCCGATATTTTGCTGTTTGTTTTTTTTTTTCAAAGTATGAACTAAATTTGATTGTAGTTGAGTGACAAACAATCTAAATGAGTTTTTGATTGTTCTTATGATGAGTTGCTGCAAGATTCCTGTAGCATTTTACTCTAATAGCTATTATTATAATCATTATTTCAGTTGACCACCCATTTAATGGTTCAAGTTAAGATAGAGCTGCAAAATGGCATGTCTTAGTGGAAATTATTAGAGTAATACTTTATCTTAATTTAAGTTTCCTGGACTGAGATTACTTGAGTCCCAAAAGGGTTATATTTGAATTAAGATTTGTGAAGAACTAGACATAGGAATTCACCTTGTAAGGTAGAGAGAGTGTATGTTCATAATGTCATACCTTAGGTGGAATAGCAACTGGTCATTGTTAGGATGCTTAAGGGTATGAGAAGTCTAACAAGCGACAACTGAGGATGCAAAATAATTATGCCCAGTGTTGTAGGAATTATTGTAGTAACTGGTGTTAATTTAGAAAAAACAATCAGTCCATGAAGAGAGTTTGATCACTCAGCTACCTCATTCTCATTGAATTCTTCTTACGCAATTAATTTAATTTGTTTTATTACTGCAATGGTTTGTTTTATTTTTGTTTTTCTTTCATTGTTTATTTAAGTAGTAATTCCCTTTTAATTAGAATCGTTTTGGAACAAAAGAAGTTTGCTCTATCGTGATTGCTGTAGCCTTTCTAATAACATCAATCCCTGAGGAGACGATCTCGACTACTCATCACTTTATTACTTGTTGTGTCCACTTGCACATTGACATAAATAGCAATTGAGTTAAAAATTAACCAACAATTACAGTTCAATTGCTCTGGTCTTTGTTCAGTTTTTCATCTTGCTTTCTGGTTTGATTCTTGTAAACGGTGCTTCACGTTTTGGTCATTTCTTAACAAACTGGTATCAGAGTCATAAAACCCTCTGTTCTTGATCTTCAAGAATGATCAGCACTAGGTTTGACCTTGAAAAATTAAACGGTGAGAATGACTTCTACTTATGGAGTCTAAAGATTAGAGCCATCTTGATTCAACAAGGCTTTGATAGTGCCCTTGATGATGAAGAAGAAACAAAGTCTAGAAAAGAAAAAGAAGAAGGATCTTCAAATTCAGGTGGAGACTCAAGGAAGATAAATAATAAAGCTTACAGCATAATTATACTACACTTGTCAGATGAACTGTTGAGAGAAGTATCCAAAGAGAAGATTGCCTCTGGTTTATGGGCAAAAGTGAAAGAACTCTTCTTAAAAGAATCTTTGGATAAAAGATTATATATGAAGAGGAATCTCTACACGTTTTCAATTAAGAAGGGGACAACCATGAATGATCATCTTGATGAGTTCAATAAGTTGATACTCGATCTTGAAAATGTCAATATTATGCTTGAAGATTAAGATAGAGCCCTTATTCTGTTAAGCTCACTACATGATTCCTATGAACATTTCGTGGATACTTTGCTCTATGGAAGACAGACTCTCACCTTGAAGGATGTCAAGAATGCCCTTAAATATAAAGACTTGAAGAAAAGAACAGATGACAAGGATGAAGCTACTGGAGATGAATTAGTTGCCAAAGCAAAATCATAAAAGAAAGTGAACAAAGAAAAGAAAAACAAGAATCAGAAAGAAAAAGCTGACAAAAAAGAAGAATAAGAGGAAGTGTTATTTCTGTCAAAAGAAAGGGCATTATATCAAAGACTACTTCGAGAAGAAAAAACTTGAAAAGTTGCAGAAGGATTCAAATGGAAAAGCAGCAATTGCATCTGAAGATGAAGAAGATACTGAAGGTGCAGATGTTCTTATTGCTGTAAAAAAACAACTCACAGATGAGTGGATTCTTGATTCTGGGTGCTCTTTTCATATGTGCCCAAATAGGGGAAAGTTTTACTGGGGAACAACTTTGCTTGCAGAGTTGCTGGAATTGGTACTATCAGTATTAATATGTTTGATGGAAAAATCAGGGAGCTGAAACAAGTAAGGTATGTCCCTGAATTGAAAAGAAGCCTAATTTCTCTAGGGATGATTGATAATATGGGCTGTAACATTAAGGCTGAAAATGGACAAATTCATATCCTAAATAAGGGTGAAGTTATTATGAAGGGTATTATAAGAAATAGTTTATATGTTCTAGTTGGGTCAGTATCTCAGCCTAGAGTAAATGCTAGTATAAGTAGTGATAAAACCAAGTTTTGGCACATGAGACTTGGACATATGAGTTAGAAGGGTATAAAAGAACTACAAAAACAATGTTTGTTTGGTCATGATCATGTTTCTCAGCTGGAGTTTTGTGAAACGTGTGTTTGGTAAAGCCACCAGACTAAAATTCAACACAGGCAAATATGAAACTAAACAAACCTTGGACTATGTTCATTCTGATATATGGGGACCCTCTCAAGTTCCATCTCATGGTGGAGCAAGATACTTTGTCACCTTTATAGATAATTACTCAAGAAAGCTTTGGGTTTATATCTTAAAGCATAAGAGTGAAGCCTTAGATAAATTCAAGGAATGGACAGCTCTGATGGAGAATTAAATTGGGATGGAAGTGAAGAGACTCAGAACAGATAATGGATTAGAATACTGCAGCAATGAATTTGATGAATTCTGTTAAAGGCATGGCATTGTAAGGCACAAGATAGTGAGGAACACATAACAGCAAAATGGCATTGCTGAAAGGATGAATACTACCTTGGTTGAAAAGGTCAGATGCATGCTGTTGAGCTCAAATCTCTCAAAGCATTTTTGGACTGAAGCTGTTGTTACTGCTACATATCTTATTAACAGAAGTCTATCATTAGCTCTAGAATTTAAAACATCACAAGAAGTTTGGTCTGGTAAACCACCTGACCTAAGTAACTTAAAAATCTTTGGTTGCCCTGCCTATGCACATATTAGTTAGGGAAAGCTGGAACCAAAGGCTGTAAAAGGTTATTTTATTGGTTATCATGTGGGCATTAAAGGGTACAAAATCTGGAGTATCAATGAGAAACCTACCAGAACTTTTTTTAGTAGAGATGTTATGTTTAATGAGGAAGCATTGACACAGTCAAAAGTTAAAACCGAAATTACTACTCCAAATACAGATGAGAAAAAATATTCTAAGCTGGAGGTGGAGTCACTTAATGAAGAAAAACAGCAGAGAAAACAAACAAATTCAGAACTAGAATGATACCAACTAGCAAGGGACAGAGAGAGAATAACCATCAAAATGCCTGAGAGATATAGAGTAGTTGATCTTATATCCTATGCTTTGGTGGTAGTTGGAAATATAACAAGTAAAGAACCAGACAACTTCAAACAAGCTATGAGAAGCAAGGATAAGACAAAATGGATGGCTGCCATGGAAGAAGAAATGGCCTCTCTGAAGAAGAATAACATCTGGACTCTAGTAAAGAAATATGTTGACCAGAAACTAGTAGGCTGTAAATGGATCTATAAGTTGAAAGAGTGAGTCTCAGATGTTGAACCAACTAGATACAAGGCTAGACTTGTAGTAAAGCGATTCACTCAAAGAGAGGGAGTGGATTTTAATGAAGTTTTCTCCCCTGTGGTTAAGCACAGTTCAATAAAAATCATGTTGTCCATTGCAGCTTACAATGACTTAGAATTGGATCAAATGGACATTAAGACTGCTTTTCTCCATGGCAATCTCAGTGAGAAGATATTAATGGAACAACTAGAGGAATTTGTTGAAGTTAGAACATAAGACATGACTTGTTTGCTAAATAAGAGCATATATGGATTAAAACAATCACCTATGCAATAGTATTTGAAGTTTGATAAGTTTATGATCACACATGGTTACAACAAAAGTAAATATGACAGTCGTGTGTATTACAAGACTCTACATTCTGGAAATTTCATTTATTTTCTTCTCTATGTTGATGACATGCTCTTAACATGTAAACAAAAGGAAGAACTAGAGTGGCTTAAGGATGAACTGAGCTCTGAATTCGAAATAAAGGATTTAGGTCCAGCAACCAAAATATTAGGAATGCATATTATCAGAGATGGGGATTCAAAATTTTTATTCATTTCTCAGATGGGATATGTGAAAAAGGTTCTTAGCAGATTTGGAATGAAATACTTCAAGCCAATTTCAACACCACTGGGTGCTCATTTCAGATTCTCGAAACAGCAAAAGCCTAAAGAAAATGCAGAGGTTGAGCTCATGAAGAAAATATCATACTCAAGTGTGGTATGATGTATATCATGTATGTCATGGTCTGCTCCAGGCCTGACTTGGCATATGGAATTGGAGTGCTAAACAGATTTATAGCAAATCCGAGAAAACATCATTGGCATGTAGCTAAATAGATGTTAAGGTATCTTAAGGGTACTGTTAGTCTTGGTATAGTATATGGAAGAGTTAACAGGAGCTCAGACAAAGTACTGGGATATGTTGATTCAGATTTCGCGGGTGATCTGGATAAGAGGATATCAATCACTAGATATGTCTACACCTTGTGTGGTAGGGCAGTTAGTTGGAAGGCCTCTCTACAGTCAGTAGTTGCTTTATGAACTACTGAGGCAGAGCATATAGCTTTCTCAGAAGCTGTGAAAGAAGCGATCTAGTTAAAAGAGTTAGTAACAGAGTTAGGACTCGAGCAAAGATCAGTCTGTATTGATCGTGACAGCTCTAGTGCTATTCAATTAAGCAAGAACCCAAAATTCCACGAAAGGATAAAACATGTTGATATAAGGCTACACTTCATCAGATATGAAATTGCTCAGGAAGTGGTAAATGTGGTTAAAATTCCCTCAGAATATAACCCTGCAGACATGCTTATGAAGCCCCTGCCATCAATCAAGTTCAAAGCTGCTTTGAATTTGATTGGTGTGGTTAGTCTATAAGTTAAGCTATAGTTGTTGATTCAATGTCTGAAAGAAGTTTTAACAGAACAGAACTAGGTGGAGAATTGTGAAGCCCGTAGTAGCTACATTCTGTTAAGAGTGAATGGGGTGGCATGCTGAGCTGGCATGAATGGGACCATTGGCTGTTAAAGCTGTTATTATAACTAACAGCTTATTCCTTCTGTGTTACTAAGTGTATAAAAAGAGAAAAAGGTCAGCAAATAGGTGATTAAGTTTTTTATCACATTGTGAGATACTTTGTGAGGGAGATAGAAAATACTCATTTGAGAAGTTGTAATCTCTGTAATATGATAATCTTCTGTAACTTATCTCATTCTAATAAAGCTTAAAGCAGAGATGTTTCAACCGTGGATGTAGGCATCTTGTTGCCGAACCACGTTATATCATCTTGTTATTCTTGTTATTCTTTATGATTACAGATCGATTGCTCTTGTCTTTGTTCAGTTTTTTATTTTGCTTTCTGGTTTGATTCTCGTAAAAGGTGCTTCAAGTTTTGGTCATTTCTGAACAGTCTCGAATAGTGGGCGGCTTATCCTGAAGGCACCAACCACAACGATCACAAGAATTATGACAATGGAAGTGCCTCTGGGACAATTCAGCTTTTGTTTTCAACCGATCATGCATAACCAGCCAAAGGAAGATTCGTATACTTTGAAGACCTTTCCAACTCCAAGCCAGGCTCCAAATCCGATCCTCCATTTTGTTCTTGTTCTTTGAAATTGCATGGTAAGCCGATTTCACTGTGAATGTGCTGTTATCAGATTCAGCCAAGTAAACTTTGTCCCCACCTCGCTCTTATATTGGTGAGCGAACGAAAGCAATTATGGGGATGACATTACTAGGAAGTAGATCGCTAAAACTTATCCATTTCTAGTTCCCATTTGGAATTGCAATAAGAGCATAGGAATGTGAAGGTTGAGAATTTGTTACCCAACAGTCCCTCGCAAAACGGACCTTTTGACCATTCCCGATACTCCATCGAATCCCCATTCTGATATCAGACAAAACTTTCCCAATGGATTTCCAAACATAAGACTCGTTCCTCGTTGGCAAAGTTGGAGGGAGATTAGCAGGGTCCAGGCTTTACTCAGTGAGAAGCACCTTTGACCAGACTATGTGGTGATGAAATCATGCTCCAACCCACTTCAGTAACAGTGCTTTATTCATCAACTCGAGAATCCTAAAAAGCCACCACACCTTTTATGTTGACACATCATATCCCAGCCAACCATGTTCATCTGCGAGGGTTTTAACACCACTCCAAATAAATCTTTTGCATGCTTGATCAATCTTAGACTTGACTGTCAAAGGAAGATTGGTCGTTTGCATGGCATAGATAAGAATGGCTTGAATGATAGATTGAGCAAGGGTGATTCTTCCAGCTAAAGACAAATGGGCAACATTCCAGCCGGATAGTCTCTGTTGCACACTATCTATAATATCCCTGTAAGTATTCTTGGATACCCTAGAGTGAAGGAGGAGCATTCCACGATACTTCCCAAGGTTATTTGTGATTGAAACACCAAGAACGGAACCATTACTATTAGCCTCGGCAGCAGAAATATTTTTTGAGAAGAAGACTTGAGTTTTAGATTTATTAATCTTTGCTCCTGAGCTGTCGCAAAAGGCATCCAAAACCAAATTAATGATAATAGTTTGTTCACGCGAGTCTTCAGCTAACAATAATAGATCATCTGCGAAGAATAAATGAGTGAGAGGGGTTCCATGACCAGAAAAATATACTGGATTCTATGACCAAAAAAATATACTGGATTCCACCTTCCCAAATTCAGCTCATGGCAGATATCGTGGCTTAACCTCTCGATACATAGAACAAATATATAAAGCGAGATAGGATCCCCTTGTCTTATACCCCTAAAAGGTTGAAAATCTTCCGTGAGCTCTTGTTCCCAAAGAACATTCATCCGAGCAGTAGTAATACATTCCATAGTGATTTAAATAAAATCTGAGGGTAAAGAACAAAATATAATATCCATGTAATACATTCCATAGTCATTATTCTCAAATCATATTTCTACCTTAAAAAAGGCAAATGTGACCATCAAAGACCAATAGTTTGACTATGTGCACTGAAATTTGACATTTTTTATTTTTTTCATATAGAAAATTACTAAAATATCCCATTTTTATAGGTCCCATACACTTGGATCATGCTCGTCTCCTATGTTTTATGACTGAGGAATTGAGATTCCTATGCAATAGGTTCATAAAAGAAAATGTGTTTTGTATTGTTTGGCAAGCTAGAAAATGAAAGAAAATAAAAGAAGGCTTTGTAAAGAAGTTTGTAGAACCTTTATTATTCAACATTACAGCTTAATGAATACAGACTGATATTTATATTAAACTACAATTTGCTCAACACACACGAGTTTGTTACATCACATAACCATTTGCTGCATAACTAATTTTGCACTTCAGCTCAACCAACTAACTCTGCCAGGTCAACTTAGTGAATTGATCTGCTACAGTCAGCTACACAGGAACATCATGCTCTGCTCCAGCTTCATTCCATTCACTAGCATCCCCCCTCAAGCTGAAATGTTTAAGATGAACATTAAGCTTGCTTCTTAAGTAACTAAATTGTTTGAAAGTAAGAGCCTTAGTCAACACATCTACTGTTTGATCTTGATTGGGCACAAAACATACTTCAATCTCTTTAGCAGTAACTTTATCTCGGATAAAATGTATATCCAATTCGACATGCTTAGTTTTAGCATGATAGACTGGATTGTAAGCTAAAGCAATTGCTCATTGATTATCACACCACATCATAGGAGTAGAGCTCAATTTGATGTTAAGTTCACCAAGTAAGGATTGTATCCAGGTAACCTCTGAAGCAGCATGAGCAAGAGATCTATACTCAGCTTTTGTACTGGACTTGGAAACAACAGCTTATTTCTTTGATGACCATGAGACTAAATTAGGACCTAGGTAAACAGCAAAGCCAGCCACTGACTTCCTATCATCACGATCACAAGCCCAGTCAGAATTTGAAAAATAATATAGTTGCAGAGCTCCTTTGTTATAGAATTGCAGCCTAAGATGTATAATGTCTTTTAAGTACCTCAATAACATTTTGCATGCTCCCCAATGTTGTGTCCTAGGACTTGAAAGCAACTGACTTAGCTTGTTTATAGAGAAAGCAATGTCAAGTCTAGTAAGAGTGACATATTGAAGAGCTCCTATAACACTTCTATATTGAGAAACATTATCAATTAGCTCTCATGATTCTTTTATGAGATAATAACCAATAGACATTGGAGTAGGTACAAGATTGCAATCTATCATACCATGTTTATCCAGAATATTAGCAATATATTTTGCATGTGTCAAGGAAACCCTCTATGAAGACTTGCTGACTTCAATCCCCAGAAAATAATTAAGTTCCCCCAGGTCTTTTAAAGCAAAAGCTTGATTCATACTCTGAATAACTTGTTGAATCAATAATGGACTGGAACCAATGATGATAATATCATCAACATAGACTAAAACAATAGTTAGATGACCATTGTTCTAGGCATAAAATAGAGAGTTATCAGACCTTGAATGCTGGAAATGCCATGTAGAGATCATTGCATCTTTGAACCTATCAAACCAGGCTCTAGGTGCATGTTTTAAGCCATACAAAGCTTTATTCAGTTTGCAGATATGATTAGGTATAGTTGAATCAACAAAACCTTCAGGTTGAGCCATGTACACACCTTCAATTAAAATGCCATTTAGAAAGGCATTATTGACATCTACCTGCCTAACCACCCATTGATTCAATACTGCTAAGCTAAAATAACTCTAACAATTGAAGCTTTAACCATTGGACTAAAAGTTTTTGTGTAGTCAATCCCATGTGTCTGATGAAACCCTTTTGCTACAAGCCTGGCTTTATATCTTGAAATTGAACCATATGAGTTATACTTTATTCGAAACACTCATTTGCTGGCAACTATCTTCACTGGAGTAGCAGGTAAAACTAAATCCTAGGTATGATTAGTTTTAAGTGCTAGATATTCTTCTTGCAGATCCTTATACCACATAGGATCAGAAAGTGCTTGGGAAATATAAGTTGGTTCTGATTTCTGGGCTAATAAACTTTTGGCTTGAAAATACCTGCTTTTGACCTGGTTATCATTGGATAACCAGTTGATGCAGGTTGTGGCAATGTATATGGAGGTGCATTATGTGATGGTGAATAAGAAGTAGCAATTATATATGAGTTGGAATGATCAGAAAACTAAAATAGGGTAGAATTTTGTGAGGGAGTAGGAGCATCTGAATAATGAAAATTTTGATGGTGTTCTGATGATGCTGCTAAAGGTACTTGTAACAGAGTAATAGAATAAACAAAGGAATTAAAAGAAGACTTAGAATTTTTTGTTGACTGACAACTGTAAGAAAGTGAAGAAAAATCTGCTCCAGACTCATAAGGAGAATTTTCATCAAAGGTGACATGATTTGAAATATAAACCCTCCTAGAAGAATGAAGGCACTGATATCCCTTGTATTGTGAACTGTAGCCAATGAATATACATCTAGCAGTTCTGAAATCAAATTTATGTCTGTTGTATGGTCTGAGAGTTGGATAACAAGCACAACCGAAGGTTTTAAGTGTTGAGTAATCTGGTTGATGATGAAATAACTTTTGGAAAGGAGAATGTTGTTTAGAACTGGAGTTGGAAGTCTGTTTATCAAATAGAAAGTTGTGTGGAATGCATTCTACCAAAATTTAAGTGGTAAATGTGCTTGAGCTAATAAGGTCATACCTACATTAACTATGTGTCTATGTTTCCTCTCAATTCTTCCATTTTGGTGATGAATATGTGGGCAAGGGTGTCTAAAATGGATACCAGAAGCGGTGAGTAATGAGGAAAATATTCTGAACTCCCCTTCCCAGTCAGTTTGGACAGTTTTGATTGGAAGTTGAAGATGTTTTTCAATGAAAATTTTGAAATTGGTAAACACTTCAAGAGCATCAGATTTGGCTGACAAGGGAAATATCCAGGTAAATCTATTATAATCATCTAAGATTAATAAGTAGTAGCTATATCCTTGGATAGAACAGACATGAGAAGAACCCCAAAGATCTGCATATATCAGTTGTAAGGGTGCTGAAGTTTTTGTTTAAACTGAATCAAAATACAGCATATGATTTTTCCCATATTGACATGCTGAACAAAATTTCAAGCCTTCAATTTTATTATAAGCAGTAGAGTTGTTACAAGTTTTGAGTATAGTTTTGAGAGTGTAACATGCTAGGTGTCATAATCTTCTATGAAGAAGATTTACATCAATAGAACTCTTTATAACAACTGACAAACATGACTTTTTATTCAACTCATAAGAACAAACAGCAGTGAACTGATAAGAATTAAAAACAGGAGAACAAGCAAAGAGAGACTGAATTTTATTTTGACCAACTGAACTGAGAAAGACTGAATGAACAGCAGCATGTGAAGAGACTCTATACAAGCCACCTTTAACAACACCTTCAAGTAAAATTTTCCCTATGTTCCTGGCCTTTATAAAACACAAATCACCAAGAAATTCAACAGTAACTGAATTGTCTGCCAATAATTTTGAAATACTAAGCAAATTCTTAGTAATAGCAGGGACATGAAGAACATGGTTAAGAAATAAAGGTTTAGAAGTTGAAGTATTTAGCACAATTGATCCTACATGTGTAATAGCTAATGCATTTCCATCTCCAACAAACAATTTTTCAATACCAGTATAAACTTGTGAATCCAGAAGTTTACCTAGATCATTTGTAATGTGATTTGTTGCTCCACTATCAATATACCATGAAGGATCTTCAATGTGTTCTAGTGGAAGTAAAGAAGGCATAGCTGAGGAAGATTAAGCACTTAACTGTCCAAGATTATTATTTCCTTGACCAGAAACAAAATTAAATGGTCCAGGAGTGCATGAGTAATAAGCAGAAGGATTACTATCTGGATACACTATATTTCCTTGATAACCAAAACCCCTGGGTGCATAGCCAAAACCAGTATTTTGTCCAAAACCAACATTTGAACCAAAACCTCCAAAACCTCAGCCACCATTACCATTAAAAGCTCTTCCTCTACCATATTGCCCTTGATTAAAACCTCTGCCACCATTCATATTACCTCTGCCACAGTTTCTCCGTGGAATAAAAGATTAATTGTACCTATTTTTGCATCTATTTGCTACATGACTAGGTATGAAGTAGATTTGACAAACAATTTCAGAGGAATTACCACCATTATTAAACTGACCATATCTATATCCATTAAAACTTCCATATCCAGAATTATTTCCAGCATATGAGTTCTTCTAAGCAATATTTGTTGTCATATTGTGCATCACATCACCAGCAATTTTTCCTTTCTTTTGCTCAACTCTATTTTTATGATTTAATAGCAAAGAATATAGTTCATCTAATGTTATATTTTCACCTCGAGCTAAAACAGCTGTGACTAAAGATTTATAATCTAATGAATCAAGACCAGTTAATACATGCATCACAAGATCACTTAACTCAACAGGTTTTCCAGTTAGAGCTAAAGTATCAGCTATACATTTTACTTTTGCAAAGTAATCAGACATATGCATTGCACCTTTCTTAATAGTTTGAATCTGCATTCTAAGTGTTTGAATTCTAACTTGTGATTGAGAGATAAACATACTAGTAAGTGTCTCCCAAAGTTGTTTTGAGGTTGTGGAGTCAATCACAATAGCAGGTAGATTTTGTTATATCAACGACATCATCCAACTCAGCAGAAGTTGATCAGTCTTCATCCAAGCTATGAACTCTGGATTAATAGATCTGGATCCATATTCAGTTGAAATTTCAGCTCCATTGTTGTTTCCAGAAGAAAGAAACTGCTTAGGACATTCTCGATCACCATTGATAAACCCTTCCAAACCGTTTCCTTTTATCAATGCTAAAATTTGTGTGCGCCATAAAATGAAGTTGTTTTGATCTAGCTTTACAGGCGTAACAAAACTAAAGGAGTTGTTATTTTGAATTGTATTTGCCATTTATGGCTCTGATACCATGAAAGAAAAGGTGTTTTGTATTGTTTGGCAAGTTAGAAAATGAAAGAAAATAAAAGAAAGTTCTGTAAAGAAGTTTGTAGAACCTTTATTATGTTAGCCTAAAAGGCTACACATATTGTAATTTTGATGATAACAAACATATGTATTAAGTGATTTAATAAATATTGTATTTCACATTTTCACTAGTTTTTTAAGGGTAATATTTATGCAAGTGAATCAAGTGAAATCAAGCTCAAGACACTCAACGGACAACCGCGAAATCAAGAATAAAGTTTAGAGCTCAACGAACAAATTAGTGCGATAAATTCTTGTAAAGCCGGTATGATTTAATTAATGCATGATTTAGCAGTTGAGAAACTCAAGAGATTAATTTAATTAAATAATTTTCATAAACTAAAAGGTTTATTTTTTTAAAGTAAAGTATTTTGTGGATTTGAGTAACTTGGACTTAAATACTAAGTTTTGAAATCTTTGATTTTAATAAGTATTATTATTAAATTTCGGAGTTGGACGTTTTTACAAACATTTGAAATGTTTTGGGTCATACTATAATTTATGAACATTTTGGACTAAAGTGAAAGATTTTGAGAACTTTAAAAAATATGGGTATTATGTTGAAAATGACCTTTTTACGAAATAATAATATCTTTGGGGCCATATCATAATTTCAAAAAGTTTTGGAAAGACAACTATTGTTAGGAAATTCTGAAATTGGATTCATTTGTAAAGTTTTATGACGTTTTAGGCCGTAGTATAATTATAGAAAGTTTTGGGCTAAAAGTGTAATTTTAGTGAACAATATTACTGTAGCAAAATTCAAAAATAACGATAATATCACTGTTCATGAGCGGCTAGCCGGATAAATCAAGCAGCTAACCGCTTGGGCGCGAGAATTTACCTATAACGGTTAATTTTCGGGCTTTAACTATAAAAACTGAACTCCAACTTCATTTTAAGAATAAATGCAAGCATAAATAAGATCATATAACATATATTGAGCTTCTATTTCGCAAATCATCATTTATTGAATCATCATTGAGCTATAATTTGTTATCCACTCTTAAAGAGAGTTTCATTATTGTGATTTTCATTTCTCATCAAATTGTAAGTGTACAAGTGTGAGAAACACTTGGGGTGAAGAGATTGGGGAGATAATCTCTTGTTGTAAAAGTCCATTGACACCTTGAAAGTCAATTGTAAACATTTGAAGCCTTCGGAGGCTTGGATAGTGAAATCCTCAAGCCGGGCGAGCTTGGAGGCGTGGACGTAGGCGGGGATAGCCGAACCAAGTAAAAATCATTGTGTTTGTTTTCTCTTCCCTTACTCTTTTAATATTGTGTTTGATTGAATTTATTATTTTTTATTTTATTAAGGCAATAGATTAAATTGTTGTGCGAATTGTATTGCATAAATTTTAAAATCTCAATTCACCCCTCTCTTGGGTTGCATAATATGCGTTTCATATTACTCAAGCATTACAGCTTAATGAATATAGACTGATATTTATATTAAGCTACAATTTGCTCAACACACACGAGTTTGTTACATCACATAACCATTTGCTGCATAATTAATTTTGCACTTCAGCTCAACCAGCTAACTAACTCTACCGGGTCAGCTTAGTGAATTGATCTGCTACAGTTAGCTACACAGCAACATCATGCTCTGCTCCAGCTTCATTCGATTCACTAACAGTTCAAGTTCACTAATTTGTGCTCTGGTAGTAGTGATGGTGATCGGGCAAATTCCACCTTCTGATTGTTGAGTTGTTTAAAAGCTAATTAAGATAAACTTGATTGCCATTCGTTGTGAATGGGATCATTTTTGCTTATTGGCCAGACAACATTTTGGTTACAAAGTAAACCGACCAAAAGGATAAGATAGACGTTTGGCTTTGCAGCGAGCCCAGCATTTGGTATGAGCATGAAGAAAGAGTAGAGATTGTTAATAATTAAGGCCATGCACGAGGATAATATTAGAGCCATTTTTCAGCTTCTTTTTTATAATGCAATAAATTTGTAATGGTTCAGGATCTGGTCCCTCTTTAATCTTTACCTCCCCGATTTAAATGCAATTATATATGCAAATGTGTGTACCTATGATAGTTGCATTCTTCTGAACTTTTCCTAGTATATGCAAATGAAAGCCACTAGGCAACAATCTCTCAATAATGAAAGCCGCGTTATCCCTAACTAAGAAGTGAATGCAACCGAAAAATGACATTAATTTATGCATCATGGCTGACTGAAAATTGAAGTGCTCCTATGTTTTTTTATTGCTCTCAAGGCAAGTTTATAAAGAACATCGGAATTCAGAAATCTCAAGCAATAAATAAATTGATAACAAAATTGTCAATTAATTTACGGCTTTCACGTGAATTCGTGTAATGAAAAAAACAGTTAATTTCCTCAAATGAAAACCAAACCAAAAACCTATTTGTGGGGTGAGAGAGGCTCGAACTCTCGACCTCAGGATTACTCTGAAAGCTATGAGACCTACGCGCTAGCCAACTGCGCCACCACCCCACCGATGTTTTTTTCGAATGAAATTTGTATTAGGCTGAGCAATACAATTCCCCGGGCTGTGGCTCTGGTTAATCCAAAAATAATTTATAAATTGTTTCAGAAATATATCAGTTGTGCAGTTGCAATATTCACCAGATCATTTATGATGGTTTATAACATCGTGAATTGTTATTCAAGCTAGAAGTTTGGACCGGAATTAACATGCTTGAATTGCAGAATGAACAATCAAGGGATTAACATCATAACAAGAAAACAAATTAACCGCGTGCATAAGTTTTCAAAATGATCCAACTTTTGCCATTAAAATGGTATATCAATTTCGCTAAATCCTATTGTTGAAGCTTTTCCATCATCTGCTCTATTTTATTCACAAGGTCCAACTTTTGCCAGAGAAAGTCATCAGTGTTGTAAGTTTGAGAATGTTACTTGATGGGGAAGCAAAGACTTCTTATCATTATCATCGATATCAGTGCTTTCCTCTCCTCCATGTTCTATGTCAATATCAGTTACTTTCTTTTCATTAAGCTCTTTTGATTCTGAAAACTGACGTTGAGAGTATTTCTCCGATGAAGGAGCGTTGTCCGCTTCTAACTTTTGCATTTCAGATTCTATCAATGCATCCATCCTCGCTCTCTCACGGTCTCTTGGGTACGTGTGATATAGGAAGGAGTAGATGAAGCAACATATAGTCATTGGAATGCCAATTGCAGTGTATAGTGCCTTGGCAAGTGATGCTGCATTCTCTCTATCTGTTTCAAGCTCCACAGAGTTTGATGCTCCTTTGGGAACTGGTTTATAGCCATAAACATTCTGAGCCAGAAGTCCAACAACAGGGGGAGCAAATGATGCTAGTATGGACTCGAATGATCTGTCCAATGCATAGATGCTAGTTCGAGATCTCTCAGGAACTATTTCTGCAAATATTGGACTGTAGGCAATGGTTAAATGCTATGAAATAACATTAAACAACATATATAATATCACAATGATTTTCAGACAGTATTCCTATAGAAAGGAAAGAACATAATGCTGCAAGGTAACCACCATTCAGATCTTTCCTTGGATGTGTTACCTGAAGAAGAAGTCTTAACAATTATGATCGAATGTCGACACTTCTTAGTCAAGCAAAGAAGTATAGTGAATTGAAGATTGCTTATTTTTCGGGAAAAAAACTAGAATAATTCATGAATCATGTCTACATAGTTCTGTCCTTGTAATAGGGTGTTGACAATTTGATGCAGTCCATTAGTCTGATTTCTTGCTGTTATATGGTGCTTATTGAAAATGTTACCAGTTCCCAACATACTTATTTGAAAACTCATGAGTAATATATCTTCAGGTTCTGAAATGATCAAAATAAGATTTGAACCTTTGAGTTTCTTTAGAAATTTCGGACTAAAAACTCACATTTCAGCAGAATGGTATCCTAGACCTAGTGATCATGGTGATTTATATTCCAATAAGCATTTATATGAGCATATGACCTAGAGTAGATCAAAGTTTCCCACCTCAAAAAGGGTGCAAGTTATGCTCTGTTTAAACAATGCTATTGCAGCCATTGCGCCATTTACTCCTTCAAAGAGAAACCCAGACCATTGTTTGGTTTGGTTGTGTTTTAGTGGACATTTACTGTTAACACTGTGTTAGAAGATGATCAAGATAACTTAGAGTGAAACTATTGGAGTTTTGTTCTGGACTACGGATATTCATAAACTTTTCTGCCATGATAAATGATGAAGCAATGGTTTATTGCTCTTCATTATCTTCCACACCCAACCCTAAAACAAAAAACTGGGTTCTAGTTAGTACTAGGACAACGGGAATAATAACCATGTGGTCAAGCATACGTACTTGTTTGTCGCGGGAGCGTTCCAGGATATGCACAATCCCATGATGACCAAGACCAGACCATGCATGAATCCAGTGGATGGATCATCAGGCAAAACCAATAGCAAAACAGCTGCTATAGGAATGGCAGAGCCAGAACTGATTTGAGAGAGAATAATTCTCCCAGAATTTGGTAACCGTTTGGCAAGAGTATCCCCCATCCATCCACCAAATAGACCCCCAAGAGAACCAGCAATTGTAAATAGGGTCATGAGAAATGCTGTTAACCCATGTGAGAAACCAATGAGTTCTAACCACATAGGCGCAAATGACAAAGCTGACCAAGGAAATGATCCAGATACACCTTGAGCCACAATTATTTGGAAAGACGGGATATTTATAACCATCTTCGCTTCTTTGATTAAGTCCTTCATTTCTGACCAAAAGGCCGTATGCGGTTTCTGATCTTTAGCTCTACTCTTACCATCGGAGCAGCGAGGATCTTTAGCAAATAGATGGACTAATATGCCAACTATAACACTTATAAGTCCTACCAGATGAAAAGCAATTCTCCAACCGGGAATTCCCATGAATGACGTTGAAGCTATTAGTACTGAACATAGTCCGCCAATGATGGAGCCAAAGTTTCCTGTTAGTTGTAGCCATCCAAAGGCCATACCGCGGTTGCTTTCATCAGTTGAATCAGCAACAAGAGACTGAATAGATGGTGTGACAATGGCAAGTCCTATACCATTCAAACCTCTTGAGACTGCCACCTAATGAACCAAAATGAAATATGTATTTTGTCAAGCCAAGGAAAACATAGATTCTTACAGTGTTCGTTTGTTCTAGAACTTGGAAAGATTTAAACTCAAACAAACAGGCAGGCTTTATATTGTATAGTATTTTTTTTTTCCTGTACAAATGAATTCACTTTATATATGTAATGTAACCCCCAAAACAAGCCAACAAGTTCCAGATCTGTCAATCATAACCCACAAAGCCAATTCAAAATCTAAATAACGTCAACAAGAAACATATAATAAGGAACCCCATTTAATCAAAAATAATTTTTTGAGAAGGAAAAAGAAATAGAAAAGAGGAAAGACCTGAAAAAAAGTGGTGGAGATGGCAACAAGAAAGGTGGCAGCAGCCCAGAGAAAAGCACCAAGAGCAATGACATGGGCACGGTTGTGATGCACAGACAAGTAAGCAGCCAAAGGGTAACAAGAGGACTGCACAATGGATCTAAACAAAGTGAGTGAGCCCAAGCCTGTGGGGTCTGTACGCAAAGCAGCACCAACCTCTTTGTAAACTCCCGGTAGCAATGACTCATCAGCTCTCTCCATTATTCCTGCAAGATTCACTAGAACCATCGTTAAAGTTTCTGATTTCATCTTGTTAATCCTCTGTTTTCCCGAAGAAAACAGAGGATTTGATGTAGTTGCTCTGTTTTTGATTCTCAGTTTTGACTTGGAATATGGAATATTTTAGGGTGGGGCCGGCCAATAAGAGAGCTTGTGAGCTTGGATACGTGGAGGTTTCTGATTGGTTAATATTGGAGACTGCGAGAGTGCAGTAGTTGTGTTCTTGTCTCAACTTTGTTGGAAAGAAAGTGGCAGTGGCTGCTGCAAGAACTTTGGGATTCATTATCTTTAGGTTAGTACACTCTTATTTAATGTCTAGTAATTTTTCATCGGTTTCTTTTCATTTGGATAAATTTTAGGCAAAGGGACATAACCGAGATTTTAGGTCTCAAAAATAAATTTGTCCTAACAATTTTTTTGTCGTATTTAACTATTTTTTTAATTTTAAAATAACGTTTCGAGATTAAAAAAATACCCACTTAATTAAATGAATGGGCAGCAAGTTAATTGATTTCAAATTCTTGCATTCTCTTAAGGAGTAAGTGTGAAAAATATTATACTCATTAAAGCTTTTTAATTTATTGAAAAATGTTTTAGCTTTAGATTGGACTAATGTAACATAATTTTACATAAAATTTCATATTGATACTCATGAAAGCCTTGTTGATAATGTCAAAAACTGAAGTTAGGACTTTATTGAAAATCAAAGAGACTTTTTGGAGTTTTTCTATAAATACACAAGCCATGCAATGCCTTATAGGGCATCTCCAATGCTTAACATCATTTTGGTGTAACACCAACACAAAAAATGTATCTTTTTCACACCAAATTACTATTTCATTTCCAACCCATTTACACCAAATTTTACACCAAAAAAAATATTCTTCTTTTTATTCTTTTAATTCTCAAGAATTAATTCAATTAACACAATAAATATTATTATTAATATAGATAATTAAGTAATAAGTAATTTTCTATCGATTAACAAAAAAATATAGAAAATTATTAAATGTGCATTTAATTAACTAAATTAGTACATTATGAAAATTAAACATTACTGATGGGTGTCGAAGCCAACAAAAATAAATTCCTACTCTAAATAAATTGTGTATAGTGATTGAGCAGGGTCGTGTCCACAGAGATCGGTAATTAATTAAATCCTTTTGAAACGTAAAACGTAAAATGGGGGAATTGTTGACAATAATAAAAATCAAATTAAAATAACAAGAATGCAAATTAAAGTTGTAATTCAAATTGGAGAAAGCTCTGGTTGAAGGAATTAACTCAGCTTGATTCGACTACTGATCATTGATTCAAATATAGATTATTATTACTCATGAATAGACCGGTTATAGCTACTGAGACCCTCTAATAGCCAATCTCTCCTTAACTAGTCGATAACCAAGGTACGACCGTTGGTTATTTCCCTAATCAATAGACAACCCTAGATACGATCATAGAATTTAATCAATTGACAGCCTGAAAAACCAGAGAGACCCAAATCTTAATCAACACATATGATAATTCATTTAAATTAGATTGTTTATTCTCAAAACACAACTCTCTGCTATGTTATTTGTCACAAGCATTAAATTCTTCATACGATGAATCCTTTAATTGACAATAGATTAAGTTGATAATTAAATAGTGGCCAATTACCTAATTAACAAACATAATCATGAAACTAATTCAGAGAATAAACAAATACCCAAAAAGCAATAAAACAATTAAAGCACAA
This sequence comes from Citrus sinensis, assembly GCF_022201045.2. Classification (NCBI taxonomy): domain Eukaryota; kingdom Viridiplantae; phylum Streptophyta; class Magnoliopsida; order Sapindales; family Rutaceae; genus Citrus; species Citrus sinensis. The sequence goes on along the minus strand of NC_068562.1, from coordinate 29,086,693 downwards.
GAAAGATCTCACAGTAGTGATGAATCAAAGCTTCGTTATCCTTCAACCAGAAAAATAGGTTTAGTTCTTCATAGAGAGGAGAGAAAAATTAAATCTAGGGTTTCTCTTTTTTTTCTCCAATCCAAAAATCCCCCCCTTTTCACAATAGATTCCTCCCTTAAATACTCTCTCTCTCTTCTCTTTTAGAATTCTATTTAAAATAAAATACTAATATCTGAATATTAAATTCGTAATTACAAAAATAACCAAAAATACAAAACACGTTAAACTAAAAACTGCAGGTCCGCAGTTGACAGCACGCGCCCACGCCTTATCAACAAAGTTCTTCTGACGCTCATAATTTCTCCAAGAGAACAATCATCCTTAAACATCATCTTTTAGCTCAATTTTATCACCAATCAATAGAATTGCACCTACAAAAGTAAAACACAAGTAAATCATTATTATTAAGTGCAAAACATAGATATTAAGGGAAGTAAACAATGCAAAACTAGTGCATAAATTGCACTCTAACAAATTCCCCCACACCAAGATGATGCTTGTCCTCAAGCATATAACTCAAGATTAATCTCAAATCTCCACTCAATTCTTATCTCAACTCATCCAAAAACAATTTTAAGTAAGCATACCTCAAGAAATTAAGTCGATCAACATTCGAGAGACAAGGATTTTAAAGCATAGAACTTCATAAGATAGAATAAGAACATTCAACCACCAAGAAGATCCATTCAAAATTCAAGTGCAACAAGATTTAATAGCCCTCTCAATAACTTCACTCCATGTACTCAAAGTGTTTAGGGTGTCATTTATTCACTCAAATCAAATCAAAGAATGCTATTACCATAAGCTTGCTCATATATCACATCTCAATCCACAAAACATGAATAAAATGCAAAAATCTAAGGGTCTTAAAAGGGTTGTAATGGGGTTAAATAGGTTAAATGAAAAAGAAATGTTTACGAAAGAAAAAGAGATCAAAATGAGAAGAATGAACTCATTGAATGAACTTATGATATCAAAATGCTTATTTCTACTCAAGTCACCAAGAATGTAAACATTTTTTTTTCTTTTTTTTTCGATTTTTCTTTTTCTTTTTTTTTCTCTTTTTTTGTTGTTTTTTTTTTTGAATCAAACAAAAGAAACGAACCTTGCACAATTTAATTCAAGCATAATGCTTGTTGATCTAATTGAGAAACTTTATTACAAGGTAGAAAAAGCAACAAAATATATCCACACAATGAGTCCAAAAATCTCCTTAAATTAAGGCTCAAAAAGAAGAAAAATGGTTCAGTAGACGGAGAAAATTAGATGGGTAATGGTTAAGGCTCAAACAAAGATAGCAAATAAAGGTCTTCGGGTAGAGAAAAAAAAAATGCGAGAATAGAAAAATGGAAAAGGGTTTGCCCTTATCATTTTAATGCATAAAATCCCGTAATGCGGCTTCAACATGCATAACAAAGCAAGTTCTAGAATAAACAAACTAAGATTGATATTCACACAACAAAAATATTAGAGCAAAGTGGTTGCTCATAGGCTCAAATCCTCACAAAGTTGGTAAATTTGCTATCAAATCATGTACACTCTTCAAATGAATCAACCATCAATAGTGGTGTAGAATGAGAAGAAGGTATGAGTGATATATAAAAGAAAAGGTAAAAATGATAAGAAGTGAGAAAGATGTATGTAGTAATATGAAAAGTGAAAGATAAAATGTGAGTGATGAAAGAGTATGATAGAATAAAAATAGATGTAAATAATTTGAGATAGATGGGAAAAGAGTAGTGAGAGAGAGAGGAAAAGAAAATTAATAATATATGAAGCATACTAACTCCAAAATCATTTAAGGATGAGTAGAGTGAAAACAATAATTCCAGACATCAATAATGCAAAAATCGCTCCCCCACACCAAGAACTGACATTGTCCCCAATGTAAGATAATCAAAGCTCACATAAAAATTAAAGCGTAAGGATAAAAGATTAAGGGCAAAAACTTCCCTGAATTGTGAGCTTTGATCCTCATAACGTCTATGGGCTTGGCGGGAATGGTGGGATAAATCCCACACTCTTGAAGTATGCGGCCAAATTCTGCTCCATCTTGTCACGGATTTCGATTCACGCGCCTGGAATGCAGGTCGTAGGCTGGTTGTGTTGCGATTGCTGCTCGGCTGGAGCTTGCTTGATGGACGCGGGATGGCACTGATTGTGTTGCGCGCGCGCGCTGGGGCTGCTGGATCTGCGCGCTGTGTGGTCTGTGTTGTGCGCGAGAGCTGGGCTGACGCTGGTGCTGCGTTGCGTTGCGCGCGCGGGACTGATGTACTGCGCGAGGGTGATTGCTGGATTGATTTGCGCTGTGCGCGCGAGCTGGAGCTGAGGATCTGCGTTGCTAGGCGTTACTGCTGCTGCTTCGCGGGATGTGTTGCGTGCACGGTTGCTGCTGATTTCGCACAATGGTGATGGCTGGGGCTTGCTGCGTTGCACGCGGCTGCTTTCGCTGGTGGGACTTCGTTGCGCGCTGCTGGGCTGCGAGACACGGGATGCTGGTGTTGCGCTCACGAGATGGTGCGTTTTCCGGCGGGCTGGTTTGCTGCTGGTGTGCTGCAAGCGGCTGGAGAAGAAAACAAGTTCTGGAAAATTAGGGATTTTGTGAACAGTGAATAGTGAACAGTGATTTTCGATTTTTGGTTTTTTTTTAAATAAATAAATAAATAAAAAGAAAGAAAGGAACGAAAAATAAATAAATAAATAATTTTTTTTTTTTTTTTAGTGATGAATCACTTTGAGACACTAAAAATTTCAGAAATACTTTTCTAATAAGTACGTGGGCACGCCTTATAAAAAATTTTCTTCTAACCAAAATAAGCAAACGCATTAAATTTCAGAAGTACTTTTCTATTAAGTACGTGGGCACGCCTTAAAACTATGTTACTTTAAAAATTACAGAAGTACTTATTAGCTAAGACGTGGGCACGCCTTATCAAAAATTTTCTTCTGACCAAAATAAGCAAAAGTTTTTTTTTTTAATCAAAATTAAAAGAAGATATAACAAAAACCAAAACAAATAAAATCATTTGGGTTGCCTCCCAAAAAAGCGCCTTTGTTTTATGTCTTTGGCTAGACACATTTATGCATCAATCTCCATAATTGGGACTCTCGAGAGCCACATTCTCCACAATATTCACCGAAAAACCTTCATAAAAAGGTTTTAAGCGATGACCATTAACCTTAAAAACTTTGTCAGAGGTCGGACTCCGAATCTCAACTGCACCATGAGGAAAAACATTAGTAACAATAAAAGGTCCAACCCAGCAAGATCGTAATTTACCCGGAAAAAGTTTAAGCTTAGAATGAAAAAGAAGAACTTTTTGACCAACAGAGAACTCCTTTCTCAAAATCATTCTATCATGAAATGTCTTCGTTTTTTCCTTGTAACAAACTTCCTGCACTATAGGGTTAATAACATCCACAGAAAATACCGAATGTTCCTCACTAGGATATTTCATGGCATCATTCATATTGAATTCTATAACCTCTCCATCAAACTCCATAGTGAGAGTCCCTTTATGTATATCCATTTTAGTCCTAGCAGTCTTAAGAAAAGGTCTTCCTAGCAAAATTGGGACAGAATTAGAGGAGTTATCATCTTCCATATCAAGTACATAAAAATCAGCAGGAAAAACCAACTCATTAACTTGTACTAAGACATCTTCTAATAACCCATCAGGATATGCATTAGACCTATCAGCTAGTTGAATTATCACGCCAGTTTCTTTTAATGGACCAACATTCAAAGATGAATAAATGGAACGAGGCATGACATTAATAGAAGCTCCTAGATCTAACATAGCCTTTTCAACTCTAACACTACCAATTTTACAAGGGATAGTAAACATACCTGGATCCTTGCACTTAGGAAGTAGTTTCTTTTGGAAAACTGCTGAAACATTCTCCCCCATGTGAACTTTTTTATCTCCTCTTAATTTTCTCTTGGAGGTGCACAGTTCCTTAAGGACTTTAGCATATCGAGGTATTTATTTTATAGCATCTAACAAAGGAATATTTACCTCAACCTTGCGAAATGTCTCAAGGATGTCTTTATCTTGTTCCTCCTTCTTGGATTTTGCAAACCGGCTTGGAAAAGGAGGAGGTATCACAATAGGTAGGGGTTTCGCTCTGGTGGGTTGTGCATCTTGAGATTGAGGCATCAATTCATTCTTCTCAAGCTCATCTTCTACATGCTTTGTCACTTTCTTACTAGGCTCTTGCAACTCCGTCCCACTTCTAAGGATGACAGCACTAACGTTTTGCTTTGGATTCACCTCAGATTGTGAAGGCAATCTCCCTAATACTTGAGACTCCAGACGGCTCACTGTAGTTGCCAATTGACTCATTTGGTTCTCCAAGTTCTGAATGCTTGCTGTAGTTGCCTGCTGAAATTGTTGAGTGTTAGTCGCAAGTGATTTAACAATTTCTTCAAGAGATATACCTAACTTGGAGTTTGATTGTGGAGGTGCTGGTTGTCTTGGTGGATACTGTTGTGGGAATCCTGACGGCCTAACTCCATAGCTGAAGTTGGGATGATCCTTCCATCCCGGATTGTATGTTTGTGCATAAGGATCATACCTCCTCTGAGGCATGCCTGGAAATCCTCCAACTGCATTGGCTTGTTCAACGGGTTCTTCTTGGAGTGTAGGACACATATCAGTTGAATGACCCATATTGTAACAAATGCCACAAGTCTTCACCTGTTGCACATTGCCTACAACAAACTTTTCCACAAGAGAAGTAAGTTTATCTAAACGTTGTTCAACAGAAGAAATATTTACCTCATTCACCGTTCTTGAAGTGGCATCTTGTCTGCTGCCAAATTGTTGTGCGTTGGCAGCCATATTTGATATCAGCTCCCTTGCTTGAGTAGGGGTCTTGTTCACCAACACGCCTCCACTAGCAGCATCTATCATACTTCTATCCATCAATGATAGTCCTTCGTAAAAATATTGAATAAAAAGTTGATCAGAAATCTGATGCTGAGGATAGCTGGCACACAATTGTTTGAATCGCTCACAATACTCATACAAAGTCTCCCCAGGAAGTTGTCTGATCCCACAATATCTTTTCTGATGTTGGCAGCTCTTGAAGCAGGAAAGTACTTCTCAAGGAACTGCTTCTTCAAACCATTTCACGTTGTAATCGATCCAGGAGGCAAGTAGTACAACCAATCTTTAGCTAGCCCATCTACAGAGAACGAAAAAGCACGCAGCTTAATCTGCTCTTCAGTCACGCCTTGTGGCCTCATACTTGAGCACACAACATGAAACTCCTTAAGATGTTTATGAGGATCTTCACCTGCAAAACCATGAAACTTGGGTAATAAATGAATAAGACCAGACTTTAATTCAAAATTTACCTCCAAATCTACATATTGAATGCAGAGTGGTTGCTGATTCAAGTCTGGTTCAGCTAACTCTCTAAGAGTTCTTTCTACAGGTGCAGGTCTATCCATCACTTGTTCTTCTGAATTGCTAGATGATTCAACTAAATCAGGCACTGTATCTGTTTCAGAAAGCAAAGGCGACGAGGATCGTTGCTTAGCTCGCTTCGTCTGCTGTCTCACCTGGCGAGCTGTCTTCTCAATTTCAGGATCAAACGAAAGTGTACCTGTACGAGAAAAACGAACCATACACCAAGTAAAACATAAAAAGGATTAAATAAATGACACCAATCCCCGGCAACGGCGCCAAAATTTGATGGGTGTCGAAGCCAACAAAAATAAATTCCTACTCTAAATAAATTGTGTATAGTGATTGAGCAGGGTCGTGTCCACAGAGATCGGTAATTAATTAAATCCTTTTGAAACGTAAAACGTAAAATGGGGGAATTGTTGACAATAATAAAAATCAAATTAAAATAACAAGAATGCAAATTAAAGTTGTAATTCAAATTGGAGAAAGCTCTGGTTGAAGGAATTAACTCAGCTTGATTCGACTACTGATCATTGATTCAAATATAGATTATTATTACTCATGAATAGACCGGTTATAGCTACTGAGACCCTCTAATAGCCAATCTCTCCTTAACTAGTCGATAACCAAGGTACGACCGTTGGTTATTTCCCTAATCAATAGACAACCCTAGATACGATCATAGAATTTAATCAATTGACGGCCTGAAAAACCAGAGAGACCCAAATCCTAATCAACACATATGATAATTCATTTAAATTAGATTGTTTATTCTCACAACACAACTCTCTGCTATGTTATTTGTCACAAGCATTAAATTCTTCATACGATGAATCCTTTAATTGACAATAGATTAAGTTGATAATTAAATAGTGGCCAATTACCTAATTAACAAACATAATCATGAAACTAATTCAGAGAATAAACAAATACCCAAAAAGCAATAAAACAATTAAAGCACAAGAAAGATCTCACAGTAGTGATGAATCAAAGCTTCGTTATCCTTCAACCAGAAAAATAGGTTTAGTTCTTCATAGAGAGGAGAGAAAAATTAAATCTAGGGTTTCTCTTTTTTTTCTCCAATCCAAAAATCCCCCCCTTTTCACAATAGATTCCTCCCTTAAATACTCTCTCTCTCTTCTCTTTTAGAATTCTATTTAAAATAAAATACTAATATCTGAATATTAAATTCGTAATTACAAAAATAACCAAAAATACAAAACACGTTAAACTAAAAACTGCAGGTCCGCAGTTGACAGCACGCGCCCACGCCTTATCAACAAAGTTCTTCTGACGCTCATAATTTCTCCAAGAGAACAATCATCCTTAAACATCATCTTTTAGCTCAATTTTATCACCAATCAATAGAATTGCACCTACAAAAGTAAAACACAAGTAAATCATTATTATTAAGTGCAAAACATAGATATTAAGGGAAGTAAACAATGCAAAACTAGTGCATAAATTGCACTCTAACAATTACATTAATATAGAAAAATACAATAACAATAATAATATTGTAGTTATTCAAATTACTAAATTCATCCCATAAATGATCAATTAGTGCATTTCGGAGATGGTCACATATCGTGAAGAAAACAAAATTTTACTTAAAGATTTAAAATCGATAAGTGATCCGAGCTTACATCAATATTTTCAAAATGAACAAATTAAGATTTTGCAGAGAAGATCTCAGTAAGGCCAAGTATCTCAAAATACTTCCAATAATATTGGCCAATATTTTAATGATATTAGAGGATCTAATAATGATCTCCCAGATTGTTAAATAATTGTTCTAATTTATGCTAATAGTAGTAGCTTTTTTAATTTGTGTTAATTTAATTTTGTATTTTTAATTTTGTAATATGTAAGCTAGTAATTAATGTTATTGGCATTTTATTTTTATTATTAATTTTTGTGTTGAATTTTTTAATTTAAAATATTAGTATAATATTCAAAAATTAAAAAATGAAATAAAAATAATAACAAAAAAATAATAATAACTTAAAATATTATATAGAATAGGACATATATGTAAATAAGAAAAAATAGTAAGGATATTTGAGACTTTTTTTCCGATAACACCATTTTGGTGTTACATTGGAGAAGCATTTTACATCAAAAATGATGTAAAAGATGATTTGGTGTTAATTTTGGTGTCACATTGGAGATGGTCTTAAGTAGGAAAAGTTGGAATGGGTTTAGTGCATGTTTGTAATTACTTATTTAATGATCATAAGTATTTATTTAATCTTATAAGATCTTATAATAATTTTTGTGGTTGTTTGGTTATTTTTCTAATAGAATTTTTGAAGTTTAAGAGCATATCCAAAAGCCTCTATAAATCTTACTCTTCAAATATCTATTTGCTTACCTATGTAGCAAATAGAAGTGTGAACAAATATGTTATTCTCTAAAAGACTCTTCAAATAGAAATAAATTAATATTATTTTAATCAAATAATTATTTTTTTAAAGGAAAAGCCAATATCAATTAAAGCATTTCTCTCTCTTTCTTCAATGAAAAGTAATAAAATATAAATTGAAGCGGGAGAAAGCAACTCTCCAAATTTAAAGAATTTTTTATTTGATGAATTTTAATAAAAGTGTCTTTTGGAGTCTTAAATATTGATGTGGTTCTTTAAATAAGTAATAAAATCTTATTTGAAGAGTTTTTTTGGTGATGCTCTAAATAAGTTATTTTGTCTCTACTAGTAAAAGCTTAAATTTTGAGTTTTTTAGAGTAAAGGTTGAAAATTTATTTTTAAATGTTAAAATATCAAAAATATATTCTAATTATTTGGCTATTTTATTTTATTTTTTTATAACATAACTTTAAAAAGATTGCCTATTAAAGTACTTTCATAAATTTTTTAATTAAATATCTTATTGACAACCAAACAACTAAAATTTTATTAGCAAAAGTTCTATTTATAAAAGTTCCACTAACAAAAATTCTATTTAAATAATCTCTACTTGAAAAGTTGTACCAAACGGAGCCTTAACGGTTTCAGTTAATAAAGTTGACTTCATTTAACTTTACTTGACTATTCATCAATTTTCTACGTTACAAGGGTCCACAATATTAAATCATGACTAGTGCAACACATCTCAAAAAAATATCTCAAATGAAATGGTATTTATCAATTGATCATTGAGACAATTAAATTTTCACTTATATTTTATTAAAAAAAAAATACCAACCATTCAATAAATAATAAATCATTTGAGATGAAATTTAAAATTTGAGATGCCAATCATTATTTTTAAATCATTTTTCTACCTTATAAAAGGCAAATGTTAGTGTTGTGGGGATATCCAGAACTAGAACTATATAGATCATTATCCCAGTAATAGAATTAATAATCACCAATGTGACCATGAGAGACCAATAGTTTGATTTATGTGCACTGAAATTTGGCACTTTATTTTTATTATTCTTTCCCGTATAGGAGATTACTAAAATATCCCATTTTGGTAGGTCCCGTACACTTGGATCCCGCTCGTCTCCCATGTTTTATGACTGAGGAATTGAGATTCCCAGGCAATGGGCTCAAGTTCACTAATTTATGCTTAGGTAGTATTGATGGTGATCAGGCAAAGTGCACCTTTTGATTGTTGAGTTGTCTATAAGCTAAGATAAACTTGATTGCCATTTGTTGTAAATGTGATCATTTTTGCTGATTGACCAGATAACATTTTGGTTTCAAAGTAAACCGAGCAAAGGTATAAGATAGATGTTTGGCTTTACAGCGAACCCAGCATTTGGTATGAACATGAAGAAAGAGTAGAGGATTGTTAATAATTAAGGCCATGCATGAGGATAATATCAGAGCCATTTTTCAACTTCTTTTTGATAAAGCAATAAATTAGTAATGTTTCGGGATCTGGTCCCTCTTTAATCTTTACCTCCCCGATTTGAATGCAATTATGTGCAAATGTGTGTACCTATGATAGGTGCATTCTTCTTAACTTTTCCTAGCATATATATGCAAATGAAAGCCACTAGGTAACAATCTCTCAATATGAAAGCCGCGTTATTCCTAACTAAGAAGTGAATACAGCCGAGAAATGACATTAATTTATGCAGCATGGCTGACTGAAAATTGAAGTGCTACTATGTTTTTTTCATTGCTCTCAAGGCAAGTTTATGGAGAACATCGGAATTCAGAAATCTCAAGCAATAAATAAATTTATAACAAAATGGTCAATTAATTTAAGGCTTTCATGTTACTTCATGTAATGAAAAGAACAGTTAAATTTCCTCAAATGAAAAACAAACCCAAAAAAACATTTATGGGGTGAGAGAGGCTCGAACTCTCGACCTCAGGATTACTCAGAAAGCTATGAGACCTACGCGCTAGCCAACTGCGCCATCACCCCGCCGAAAGTTTGGACCCAAAGAAGTATAAATGTTTTATTGCACTAGACTCTATTAGGATCCCCTGTGCTGTTGCTTTGGTAAATCCAAAAACAATTCATAAATTGCTTCAGTTGTGCGGTGCAGTATTCACCAGATCATTTATGATGCTTTATAACATCATAAATTGTTATTCAAGCTTAGAGGTTTGGACCGGAATTAACACGCTTGAATTGCAAAATGAATAATCAAGGGATTAACATCATAACAAGAAAACAAGTTAACCGGGTGCGTAAGTTTTCAAAATTTCTCTCGAGTTCATAAACTTAATAAAAGTTCCACAAAATAGTATATCAATTCGGTAAATACTGTTGTTGAAGTTTTTTACAGCATCTGCTTTATTTTATTCACAAAATTCAGCTCTGCCAGAGAAACTCATCTGTGTTGTAAGTTTGAGAGTGCTGCTTGATGGGGAAGCAAAGACTTCTTATCATTATCATCCAAATCAGTGCTCTCCTCTCCTTCATATTCTATGTCAATATCGATTACTTCCTTTTCACTAAGCTCTTTTGATTCTGAAAACCGACGTTGATAGTAATTCCCCAGTGAAGGAACGTTATCTGCTTCTAACTTTTGCATTTCAGATTCTATCAATGCATCCATCCTCGCTCTCTCACGGTCTCTTGGGTACGTGCAATATAGGAAGGAGTAGATGAAGCAACATATAGCCATTGGAATGCCAATTGCAGTGTAGAGTGCCTTGGCTAGTGATGCTGCATTCTCTCTATCTGTTTCAACCTCCGCAGAGTTTGATGCTGCTTTGGGAACTGGTTTATAGCCATAAACATGCTGACCCAGAAGTCCAACCACAGGGGGAGCAAATGATGCTAGTATGGACTCGAATGATCTGTCCAATGCGTAGATGGTTGTTCGAGATCTCTCAGGAACTATCTCTGCAAAAATTGGACTATAGGCAGTGGTTAAATGCTATGGAATAACATTAAACAACATATATAATATCACAATGATTTTCAGACAGGACTCCTATAGAAAGGAAAGGAATCACCATCCAGATCTTTCCTAGGATGTGTTACCTGATGAAGAAGTCTTAACAATTATGATCGAATGTCGACACTTCTTAGTCAAGCAAAGAAGTCTAGTGAATTGAAGATTGCTTATTTTTGCGAAACAAAAAAAAACTAAAATAATCCATGAACCATGCCTATTTAGTTCTTCCCTTGTAATAGCGTGTTTATTGTCTTGTGTTGTTGACAATTTGATGCAGTCCATGTGTCTGATTTTCTTGCTGTCATACGGTGCTTATCGAAAATGTTACCAGTTCTACTAAGACTCCGCCCAACATACTCACTTGCAAACTCAAGACTAATATACCTTCAGGTTCTGAAATAAGTTTTGAACCTTTTGCGTTTCTTTAGAAATTTAAAAACTCACATTTCAGCAAAATGGTTATCCCAGACCTGGTGATCACGGTGATTTAATAAGCATTTATATGAGTATATGACCTAGAGTGGATCAAAGTTTCCCAGCTTAAAAAGTGTGCAAGTTAGGGGGAATTGTCGAAGCTACGTTCTGTTGAAACGATGCTTTTGCAGCCACTGCACCATTTACTCCTTCAAAGAGAAACCTCAACCATTGTTTGGTTTGGTTGTGTTTTAGTGGACATCTACTGTTAAGCACTGTGTTAGAAGATGATTAAGATAACTTAGAGTGAAACTATTGGAGTTTTGTTCTGGCCTATGGATATTTCATAAACTTTTCTGCCATGATAAATGATGAAGAATGGTTTGTTGCTCTTCATTATCTTCCACACCCAACCCTAAAACAAAAAACCTGGTTCTAGTTAGTACTAGGACAACGGGAATAATAACAATGTGGTCAAGCATACGTACTTGTTTGCCGCGGGAGCATTCCAGGATATGCACAATCCCATGATGACCAAGACCAGACCATGCATGAATCCAGTGGATGGATCATCAGGCAAAACCAATAGCAAAACAGCTGCTATAGGAATGGCAGAGCCAGAACTGATTTGAGAGAGAATAATTCTCCCAGAATTTGGTAACCGTTTGGCAAGAGTATCCCCCATCCATCCACCAAATAGACCCCCAAGAGAACCAGCAATTGTAAAGAGGGTCAGCAGAAATGCTGTTGATCCATGGGCGAAACCACTGAGTTCTAACCACATAGGCGCAAATGACAAAGCTGACCAAGGAAATGATCCAGATACACCTTGAGCCACAATTATTTGGAAAGACGGGATATTAATAACCATCTTCGCTTCTTTGATTAAGTCCTTCATATCTGATAAAAAGGGCTTATGCGGTTTTTGATCTTCAGCTCTACTCTCACCATCTGAGCAGCGAGGATCTTTAGCAAATAGATGGACTAATATGCCAACTATAACACTTATCAGTCCTACCAGATGAAAAGCAATTCTCCAACCGGGAATTCCCATGAATGATGTTGAAGCTGTTAGTACTGAGCATAGTCCACCAATGATGGAGCCAACGTTTGCTGTTAGTTGTAACCATCCAAAGGCCATACCGCGGTTGCTTTCATCAGTGGAATCAGCAACAAGAGACTGAATGGCTGGTGTGACAATGGCAAGTCCTACACCATTCAAACCTCTTGAGACTGCCACCTAATGAACCAAAAATCAAATATGCATTCTGTCAAGCCAAGGAAAACGTAGATTCTTACAGCATTCGTTTGTTCTAGAAAATGCAAAGATTTAAACTAAACAAGCAGGCAGACTTTACATTGTATAGTATTTTTTTGTTCTGTAAAAATTAATTCACTCTATGTTGATGCTGAAATTTGCTCGCCCTTGGACCGACCAGATTCTGTCACCAACGTTTATGTTATCGACTGTTGCTCGAACCATTGGGGTTGGAATCGCTCTCCTCTTCCTTACTAGACCTGCGTTCACCAAAAACAGATCAGAGACGCCGGTGGTTTTGCCGGCGTAAACCCTCCGATGCCTAAGTTAGTACAAGGTGTTTACGGGAAAACAGTTAAATTTTGATTCAAGAGTGGTTCTAATTTGCTCGAAGTTTGTAATAAAATTGACTGGTTTCAATTTGGCAGCGTTTTCCCTCTCTCCGATTTTTCTCTCTCTTTCTTCATCAATTTCTTCTTCTTTTATAGCCGCTGTCCCCACGTTTCCGTTTGCCATTCATCCCACCTTTTTCGGGTAGTGGCAGCCCCTCATGGGACTCTAACTGTTACATTGTGGGCAAACGTGGATCTCGCGTGTCCTTCAACGGTTCTGGGAAAAGCGCAACTACCGCGATTCTGTGGGATCGTGTTTCCGCTTTTCGGGGGACGGGTACCGGCTCGGTATTTGATTCTGGTCGGTATTCGTCTCTGATCAGCTCATGTTACCCCTGTTCTGCTCGTACCATTTGGCTGAGGTGATTCATGCTGGGGTGGAAATAGTAGCATGGCCGACCTGGTGCTTTTATTTGCTTAACACCAGTCCCCCAGTTTCTGGTCTTGTGAGTGAAATGAGTCAAGAGTAGAAATTGATAGTCAAATCTTACCAATCCGGGGGCTTCTCATCTGGTCTTCCGTCTACCGGGTTGGACCTGAGGTATCATTTTTCTTCAGGGGAGATTTTGACCTGATCATGGGCCTAAATGAGTATGTCCATTGCGTATCTGGGCTTGCATCTAGCCTGACCTCTTATAACGATTGGTGACGTGGCATCTCCCGACTCTTCGTATTTGAAATTTGAAACGACGGGCTATCTGTCCTTGATGTACGGTGAGTGAGCTGGCGTCTCTATCACTTAAATGCTTTCATTTCCCCCTTTTCGTTTCAAATCCCTAGACTTATATCTTCATCGCTTTGTTATTCATCTCTTCGTCGTTAACTAACTCCCTCTCTGAACTTTGCTTACACTTCTCGTGTCTGGAGTATCCACTCGCTGGATTTTTTCTCTATCACGGTCGCGCCATCAGTGCCAGTTCAATCCAGGTATTGCCTTTAACTTCTCCTCTGGTTGTTGTTGATTGGGTTCTGTGTTGCCCTTTTTGTGTCCATATACTCGAGTTTTCTTTGTTTCTTTTGAGGTTCCGATATGTCAAACCGAAAAAGAAAATTAATTGTTGATGAGGATGATGAAGAATCAGGGGATTCAGGCCTCAACGTGTCAATACCCACCGATTTCTTAGGTCCCTCCAGTAATGTAGGTCCTTCCCATGGCAGGAATACCCTTGAGTACCCATGCCCCTTGGTTGTTTCTTCCTCTCCCGAACTAGAGCTTTTAGGGAATAGAGGTGGACCTGCGTCGGGATCTGGTGAGAACCACAGCTCTGGTGGGGTTGGGATCCCTGAAGGAGTTGGCGATGGTGAGGGGAGCAGTTCCGGACCGAGCGGTCCTGCTAAGAAAAGGAATCTTGGCCATAGGGTGGAGGCTGATTCCTACCCTATTGATTACATAGCCTGTGCCACCACCCAAACTGACTTATTCAAGCTTAGGAACCTCTACGACATTCCTGAGGAGGTTTTCCTTGTAGTTCCTGGGAAGGGTGATGTTCCTAGTCGGCCTCCACGGGGGTATGTGACAATGCACCTAGAGAGTTTCAAACTAGGAGCTCGGCTGCCCCTTCAGCGTTATTTTGTCAAAATATTGGGGGGTATGCACCTGACCCCAGGTCAGCTACACCCGAACGGGTGGAGGGTTCTCTCGGCAATGTTTGTGTTGTGGGAGAGGTGCGGGTCGGAGGAACCTTCCCTTGTTGAAGTGAAACATCTGTATCAGCTGCGGAGCAGCCCAAGGGAGGCGGGCTGGTATTACTTCATGTCCAGTTCCGCAAAGAGAAAGTCAATCACTGGTTTCCCCTCCTCGTGCAAAAATTGAAAGAACAAATTCTTCTTTGCTGGAGGAGCTTAGTGTCCAGCAGCTCGTTCGTTGGGTGGTGATATTTACCTTCCAACACATTTTGTCACCCCAGGTCGTTCATTTTTTGCCTATACTCTTTCTCGACGTGTTACTTATTGGGTTCTTTAACCTTGTCTGTTCTTTCAGAGTCGTGGGGTTTGATAAAGGGGCTTGAAGACCGACCTTTGCTTCAGGTGGAAACTGCTCTGTTGAACGCGTCTACCTGCCAAGACCTCCTGTCGCCAACAAACCTGGTCGGTTCGGGCCTAGTAGACATAGCAGCTGGAATGGATAACAAGATCCTCAGCGCGATGAGCAGGAAGCGTGGTCGGGCTCCGAGTAGCTCCAGCAACCTTCCCCCTCCTCCAAAGAAAAGCAGCGTCGGTCCCTCCAAGGCTCATGTCCCTGCTCTGCCCCCTCCCCCACCCCGTAAGAGTGGTGGGGAGAAAACCTCCGACAAGAGTCCTGAGGTCAGCTTGCAGTCTGGAGACCGATCTTCTCCTCTTCCATCTCGGGATCAAGGTGACTACCTGAGCTCATATCAGAAAGATTACAAAAGATCGGTTGGGCCTAAGATGGTGAAGGACATCGAGAGCATGGACCTCTCCGAGTTAGCTGCTTCTGTTCAAAGAGTCTCCTTCAGACTGGCCACAATGGTTTCGTGTTACAAGACCGGGTCCGCGCGTCATGAGAGGAAGCTCCAAGCTGATAACCAGGAGTTGAAAAAGAAAGCCGAATCTGCTGATCGGTCCAAGGAGAAGCTGGCCGAGCTGAACAAGCAGCTTACGGAGCTTGAGGAGAAAGTTGCGATTGCTGAGTCTACTTCCTCCAAGCTTGAGGGTGAGCTGGGTGATCTGAAATCCGATCTTCAAGCTACTCAAAGTGAAAGAGATACTCTGAGGACCGCC
Organism: Citrus sinensis; assembly: GCF_022201045.2. Lineage (NCBI taxonomy): Eukaryota > Viridiplantae > Streptophyta > Magnoliopsida > Sapindales > Rutaceae > Citrus > Citrus sinensis. The sequence goes on along the minus strand of NC_068562.1, from coordinate 29,071,061 downwards.
CTTGAGGGAGAGATCAAATCCCTGAGTGACCAGCTGGCTGAAGAGAAAGGTAAATCCGCTGATGTGGATGATCGGTTGGATGCTGAGTATAACTCCGGGGTTGCTTTCAGCTATAAGTGCATCATGTCTGTACTCAAGGAAGAATACCCCGAGCTCGACATGAGCAAGCTGGAATCTGGGGTGGAGAGGTATATGACTGGGGCCGGCCAGGGAGATAAGGAGCAGGATGAGCAGGAGCAGGCGGAGGTTCCTTTGAATGGGGAGCAGGAGGGTGAAGCTGGGCAGCGTGCTTTTGAAGTGGGGCAGGGGTCCATGCCTCCTCCTCCCGATGTTGCTGATCTTCCACCTCCCGAGGTAGCTGACCCTTCACCTGCTGAGGCCGTTGATCCTCCTAATCCTTAGGTCTATTTTTGTGAAGACTGTAGTTTTTCATTTGCCCTGTAAACATTTGAACGTTTATATAAAAAATTTCTTAAATGTTCTCTATTGGCTTTCTTATCTGGTTTCGCCTGTTGGTTCTTTAGTGCATCGAACAGGAATAGGCATCTGTTTGCCTTGGTAAAAATTTTCTTAAAATCGTCTGCTGGTCTTTGGTGACTGAGCAGGAGCAGACACATATTTGCCTTAGTAAAAGTCTCATAAATTTAGCTGCTGGCCCTTCGTTGTCCGAGCAGAAGTAGGCACTTTCTTGCCTTAGTAAAATTTTCATAAATTAGCTGCTGGTCTTTTGGTGACCGAGCAGAAGCAGGAACTTTCTTGCTTTACTAGATTAGTTGCTGGTCTTTCGTTTGACCGAGCAGAAGCAGGCACTTACTCGCTTTAGTAGATTAGCTGCTGGTCTTTCGTTTGACCGAGCAGAAGCGGGCACTTTTTTGCCTTACTAGATTAGCTGCTGGTCTTTCGTTTGACCGAGCAGAAGCAGACACTTACTCGCTTTAGTAGATTAGCTGCTGGTCATTCGTTTTACCGAGCAGAATCGGGCACTTTCTTGCCTTACTAGATTAGCTGCTGGTCTTTCGTTGACCGAGCAGAAGTAGGTACTTACTCGCTTTAGTATAATATTCGTAAATTTAGCTGCTGGTCTTTCGTTGACCGAGCAGAAGTAGGCACTTACTTGCCTTAGTAGAATATTCGTAAATTTAGCTGCTGGTCTTTCGTTGACCGAGTAGAAGTAGGCACTTACTCGCTTTAGTAGATTAGCTGCTAGTCTTTCGTTTGACCGAGCAGAAGTAGGCACTTACTTGCCTTAGTAGAATCTTCGTAAATTTAGTTGCTGGTCTTTCGTTGACCGAGCAGAAGTAGGCACTTACTTGCCTTAGTAGAATATTCGTAAATTTAGCTGCTGGTCTTTCGTTGACCGAGTAGAAGTAGGCACTTACTCGCTTTAGTAGATTAGCTGCTAGTCTTTCGTTTGACCGAGCAGAAGTAGGCACTTACTTGCCTTAGTAGAATCTTCGTAAATTTAGCTGCTGGTCTTTCGTTGACCGAGCAGAAGTAGGCACTTACTTGCCTTAGTAAGATTTTTGTGGGCTTATTAGCCGGGGGATTCCATACTGAATTCATCTTTATTGAAATTTGAATGCGTTACAAAAATACAAAATATATGCATGTGCACCAAGCCACCATGCATTTGACAAATATAACTTATCAAATTGAAGATTTAGTAGAGTATTTTGCTTACCGCAACTTCCTCCAGTTTCTCAACAGGCTCTTGGCGGCCCTTTTTAGAGTCTCCTCGATTATCTAGAGAGATAACCTGCAACGTCTCCTTGGCCGCTGTAGCATAACAACTCCTTGTCATCCTCTAGTCGCCTTTTACTACGCCAACCACCCCATTTACTCTGTATTTCAGTGCCAAGTAATGCGTGGATACAACGCATTGGCTTATCCTCATGAATGGTCTCCCCAATATCATCTGGTAAGGGCTTCTTTCCTCTACCACGACAAAATCCAGCATCATTGTTCTTTCAAATGGCTTTGTCCCCATAGTAATTGGGAGTTCGATGATCCCCATGAGAGTTAACCGTCCCCCTCCAAATCCCTTTAAGGATGTATTTGTCTGCTCTAATTTCAAGTCTGCGATCCTCATATCATCTAGAGCCGACTTAAACAGGATGTCAACCGAGCTGCCTGTGTCTACTAGTATTCGTCGCAATTTTGTACCGGCCACCATTGCCTTGATCACCAATGCATCCTCATGTGGATATAAGATACCCTCTTCATCGTCATCTGTCCACATAATGGGAACTTGCCGCACTTTTGCCTTCTTGGTTGCCGGTAAATTGAAAAGCACTTCTTTGCTAGTCAGGGCATATCTCCCATAGTTCTTCCGTGCCCTGTTCGAATCCCCGGCCAATGTTAGCCCTCCTGCTATTACATGAATGGTCGGCTGTTCACGTTCCAAATCCCTCTCAACCCCTTCATCCCGTGTATATTGTGATTCCATGACAGGGGACACTCCATCTACATACTCGTCCAAGTATCGGTTCCTCACCAAATCCTCCACCAGAATCTTCAGGTCCCGACATTGGCTGATAGTGTGACCGTGAGTATCGTGGAACTTGCAGAATCTGCTCTTATCCCGTCGGTGAGTCAGTTTTGTTATTGGGGCTGGAGGGTACAGTAAACCTTGTCCCTCGATCCTCTCATACAATTCCTCTATGGAGATCTTTAACAGAGTGTACAGTCTATACGCCAAGCTCTGGTCTATCAGCTGAACTGCTCGGTTATCATGAATGTCACCTCGGGCTGGCACAATCGCTAACTGATCTGGTCGACTAGCCCTGAAATTGGTTGCATGTGATGCTCTGGGAGTGTTGTGATAGGGGTGGGCGGCCATCCGCCGGAATTCTCGTTGCCGATCCGGAAATGGGGGACGCGGAGGTTGAGCCCGGTTGTGCTGGAACTGCTGTGATCTCGGAGCTATGGGGTAAGGGCGGGACCGAGCCGATATTCCGCCCATCACTGAAGATTCTCCAGCTCGTTTTCCCGACCCGCTCCATGTCGGGGCTCTCCGTTCCTTTCGCCTCAGCTCGTCCAGCTGTTCACTTTTTATTCTTGCCGATTTCTCCTCTTCAATTTCTATATCTCGCCTCGCCTGCTCATACCCCGACGAGTAATTCTGTACAAGGGGGCTTCTTAAGTTATACCACAGCTGGCCGATTCTTACACCTTCTTTTAATCCCCTCAACGCCTACGGGTGATTAAAAGCTCCCAGATCCAGCACGGCTCAGTGATATCTTTTTACAAAATCTCAAAGAGATTCATGCTCCTCCTGTTTCATCCCCATCAGTTCCATCATATCGTCCTCTGGGGCCACTGCCCCTCGGAACTGCTCGGCCAACTCCTGGCACATCTGCTCATACCCTTTTATACTTCTTCGGGGCAGCTTGCGGTACCATTCTCGGGCTCGTCCCTCTAATGTCAACAGGAACACCATGCACCTCTGAGCTGGTGTCAGCCCCTGCACACCCGTCATGTCGTTGAAACGCTCAATGTGCACCAGCGGATCACTTCGCCCGGAGTATTTGAGGTCGGGGAAGCGGAAATCTCTTGGGATTATGGTACTCATGATCTCAGTTGATAACGGAGATTCTTCATCTAGCATTATCCTCTAGCTCGGGGGCTTTCTCTTGCCCTGCATCTCCTCTATCACCTGCGCCAATCTGCGCACCTCCCCCTCCAATTCTATAGCACGATCAGGATCACGTGTAGCTATCTGGTCTTGCTCCTGCTCGACGTTCTGCAACCGCTGTCTGAGCTCTCCTTCATCAACACTGGCTCCTCGGCCATTAATTCCCAGTATCCGTCCGGGGCGAGGTTGGTCTCTCCCTTCATCCACGTGTTCCCCTGGGACCTGACCAGTACTTCTATGGGGATGCACCCCATTAGGTTGATCTGGGGGCGGAGGGATTTCCTCGACTCTACGTCCCCGGATGCTGAGTTCTGCTCCAACTTCGTCTCTTCCCACGGGGGTTTCACAATCCCTTCTCCGCTCGTCCCTCAGCTCAAACAATATGGCTGTGAGAGTCTCCATTTGTTTCTCCATCCGCTCCAATCGATCTTGCATTACCCTCTCTCGGGCTTCATTTGCAATTTCCTGAAGGGTGACTGTCTCCCCCGATTCGTTATCCTCCCTCAAAGCGTCTTTCCTTGACAAATCCATGTCTAATCGTTCGATGTTTCTCCGGTAACTACTAATTCGGTGGTAGCTTTTTATCCAGCTCCCCACAGACGGCGTCAAAATGTTGATGCTGAAATCTGCTCGCCCTTGGACCGACCAGATTCTGTCACCAACGTTTATGTTATCGATTGTTGCTCGAACCACTGGGGTTGGAATCGCTCTCCTCTTCCTTACTAGACCTGCGTTCACCAAAAACATATCAGAGACGCCGGTGGTTTTGCCGGCATAAACCCTCCGATGCCTAAGTTAGCACAAGGTGTTTACGGGAAAACAGTTAAATTTTGATTCAAGAGTGGTTCTAATTTGCTCGAAGTTTGTAATAAAATTGCCTGATTTCAATTTGGCAGTGTTTTCCCTCTCTCCGATTTTTCTCTCTCTTTCTTCATCGATTTCTTCTTCTTTATCGATTTCTTCTTCTTTTATAGCCGCTGTCCCCACGTTTCCGTTTGCCATTCATTCCATCTTTTTTCGGGTAGTGGCAGCCCCTCATGGGACTCTAACTGTTACATTGTGGGCAAACGTGGATCTCGCGTGTCCTTCAACGGTTCTGGGAAAAGCGCAACTAACGGGATTCTGTGGGATTGTGTTTCCGCTTTTCGGGGGACGGGTACCGGCTCGGTATTTGATTCTAGTCGATATTCGTCTCTGATCAGCTCATGTTACCCCTGTTCTGCTCGTACCATTTGGCTGAGGTGATTCATGCTGGGGTGGAAATAGTAGCATGGCCGACCTGGTGCTTTTATTTGCTTAACACTCTATATATGTAATGTAACCCCCAAAACAAGCCAACAAGTTCAGATCTGTCAATCATAACCCACATAGCCAATTCAAAATATAAATAACGCCACGCGGAAACATAAGGAACCCCATTTAATCAAGAGTAATCTTTTGAAAAGTACCAAAAAAAAAAAGAAAAAAGATCTGAAAGAAATTAATGGAAATAGCAACAAGAAAGGTGGCGGTAGCCCAGAGAAAAGCACCAAGAGCAATGACATGGGCACGATTGTGATGCACAAACAAGTAAGCAGCCAAAGGGTAACAAGAGGATTGCACAATGGATCTAAACAAAGTGAGTGAGTCCAAGCCTATGGGGTCTGTATGCAAAGCAGCACCAACTTCTTTGTACACTCCTGGTAGCAACGACACATCAGCTCTCTCCATTATTCCTGCAAGATTCACTAGAGCCATCGTTAAATTTTCTGACTTCATTTTGTTTGTTTATCTCTAGATCAAAATCGAAGTCAAAATCCTCTGTTTTCCCGAAGAAAACAGAGGATTTGATGTAGCTGCTCTGCTTTTGATTCTCTGTTGTGACTTGGGATATGGAATATGGAATATTTTAAGGGTGGCGCCAATAAGAGATCTTGGGAGTTTTGATACGTGGAGGTTTCTGATTGGTTAATATTGGAGAAAGTGTTTTTGTCTCAAGAGAAAGTGTAGTACTGGTGTTTTTGTCCCAATTTTGTTGGAAAGAGAGTGGCTGCTGCAAGATCTTTGAGTTCATCATCTCTAGGTTAGTACACTCTTATTTAATGTCTAGTAATTTTCCATCAATGTCTTTCCATTGGGATAAATTTTAGGGAAAGGGACATTACTCAGGATTTTAGGTCTCAAAAATCAATTTGTCCTAATAATTTATTGTCTTGCTTGCTTCACAAAAGTAAACATTTCAAAAAAGCAGAATCTACTATTTATTCGATGGTGAGCAATAAAATTTATTTATCCATCCTAAAATGTTGTGATTTATGTGTACATAGATCGATTTTGAGAGTTCAGGTATCTTTTTTTCCTAAATTTCAAGACATGCCTTCTTCTAGCATTGATTAAAACAAAAACCCTATTTAATAGTTCATTATTTTTTCTTAAAAAAATTAGATTTTAGATCATTCTATCTGTTGATGCGAGATTCTGGTTCTCCTCGTTCTACGACCAGGGTCTTTGCTCGATCAACTTCACCACGACCAGGATCTCTCCTCGTAAAGCTTCTTCTCCAGAGGTTCCTGCGCACACAGACAGGTCAGAGTACGCCGGTTGTTTTCCCAGCGCAAACCCTCCGACGCTCAAGTCAGATATGAAGGTTCGGGGAACGCTTGCCACAAATCTTATGGTTGTTAGGTTGTTTTCTCTCTTTTAGAATCAAAATTGCTAACCATTTTACCTTCGTTGGCTACCTTTTCATAGGCTTCCTCTGAATCCCAGTTTTCCGCAGTCTACGTCTGTTATCCTCCCACCTCTCGAACGTGGATTCCCCATTTCCGTAGTCGTGGGTGGTTGCGTGGCCTTCGTGCCTAGATTCTCGGGCTGGAGAGCATGCCTCGCCAACTGTCGTTGACCGGGTCTCCTCGAATCAACCCTTAGCAGGAATACAGCAGGAATGGCTTTATGCTTCTTACAGGAGATTGGACTCGCGGCTGACGTGCTCGTGGATGAGCAGGGTATTTCTGCTCCTGCTCCCCAGGATACCAGGCTCTTACGGGACACACCGGTTCGCAGAACTCTGCCATCAGATATCTGCTCATCATGCTTGGTCTCGTCGACGTATTTCTCCCAAACACCGGTCCCCCAGTTTCGGGTGTTGGGTAATGTAATGGACCAGCAGTAGAAACTTAGCAGTTCTTAGTCGCGTGAGACTGGAAAAGGCCTCGAGGAGGAGCTGACCAAGGTCAAGGAGGATCTTCAAAGGCAGAAGGCTATGTACGAGGCTCAGCTCGAATCCCTCCGCGATTCCCATCGGGTTCAGGTCGAGAACTTGGAGAAGGAGGCTGACAACCAGTACGACCAGGGATTTCGGCATTCCTATCGTTGCATCATGGCCGTCCTCGGGAAGCAGCATCCTGATCTAAAGATGGACGACCTTGCAGCCGGTGTCGCCGAACATATGAACGAGGAGGCTGCAAAGGAGGATGCCGAAGAGGTGGCGCCAATGGTGATAGAGGAGGAAAACTCTCCTCCCCGTGTGATCCCTGCTGATGCTGGTGAGGCGAGTACCCCCCCAGACGCAACTGGAGATACTCCCCCAGCACCTGAGGTGGACCAGCTGACTAAGGCTGCGCGGCTTGCGGACCCACTGTCTTCTTAAACATGTTTCTTGTATTGTAACGAACAATGTTTGTGAAGATCATCTGCTTTGTTAATTATTAACAAATTAATAGAAATGTTTTTGATTACTTTCTTGTGTTGTAATCATGAGTTATTTTTCGTTTGAGAATCTGCTCGTCTTTGTCTGGTCGAGCAGGTTCTGGCTTGGCACATGGTTTTGCCACATGCCTTTGAAAATTCTTCAATGCTTGGGATTCTGCTCGCCTTCGCTTGGTCGAGCAGATCCTGGCATGCTTGGCTTCGGGTCTCGCCATAAGACAGGCTTTGAGACTTGGTGAGCCTTTGCATGCCTTAGAAGATTTTTTCGAATGCTTTGGACTCTGCTCGTCTTCTCGTGGTCGAGCAGATCCTGGCACGCTTGGCTTCTGGTCTCGCCATAAACAGGCTTTTAGACTTGACGAGCCTTTGCGTGCCTTTAATTCTTCAAGGATTGGGATTCTGCTCGCCTTCTCGTGGTCGAGCAGATCCTGGCACGCTTGACTTCTGTCTCGCCATAAACAGGCTTTGAGACTTGTCGAGCCTTTGCATGCCTTAGGTAATTTCTTCAAAGCTTGGGATTCTGCTAGCCTTCTCGCGGCCGAGCAGATCCTGGCACGTTTGGCTTCTGGTCTCGCCATAAAACAGGCTTTGAGACTTGGTGAGCCTTTGCATGCCTTAGTGACTTCTTCGATGTTTGGGGATTCTGCTCGCCTTCACGTGGTCGAGCAGATCCTGGCATGCTTGGCTTCTGTCTCGCCATAAAACAGGCTTTGAGACTTTGTCGAGCCTTTGCATGCCTTAGTGACTTCTTCGATGCTTGGGGATTCTTCTCGCCTTCACGTGGTCGAGCAGATCCTGGCATGCTTGGCTTCTGTCTCGCCATAAAACAGGCTTTGAGACTTTGTCGAGCCTTTGCATGCCTTAGTGACTTCTTCGATGCTTGGGGATTCTGCTCGCCTTCACGCGGCCGAGCAGATCCTGACATGCTTGGCTTCTGTCTCGCCATAAAACAGGCTTTGAGACTTTGTCGAGCCTTTGCATGCCTTAGTGACTTCTTCGATGCTTAGGGATTCTGCTCGCCTTCACGTGGTCGAGCAGATCCTGGCATGCTTGGCTTCTGTCTCGCCATAAAATAGGCTTTGAGACTTTGTCGAGCCTTTGCATGCCTTAGTGACTTCTTCGATGCTTGGGGATTCTGCTCGCCTTCACGCGGCCGAGCAGATCCTGGCATGCTTGGCTTCTGTCTCGCCATAAAACAGGCTTTGAGACTTTGTCGAGCCTTTGCATGCCCTAGGTAATTTCTTCAAAGCTTGGGATTCTGCTAGCCTTCTCGCGCCCGAGCAGATCCTGGCATGCTTGGCTTCTGTCTCGCTATAAAACAGGCTTTGAGACTTTGTCGAGCCTTTGCATACCTTAGGTAATTTCTTCAAAGCTTGGGATTCTGCTAGCCTTCTCGCGGCCGAGCAGATCCTGGCATGCTTGGCTTCTGTCTCGCCATAAAACAGGCTTTGAGACTTGGTGAGCCTTTGCATGCCTTAGTGACTTCTTCGATGCTTGGGGATTCTGCTCGCCTTCACGTGGTCGAGCAGATCCTGGCATGCTTGGCTTCTGTCTCGCCATAAAACAGGCTTTGAGACTTTGTCGAGCCTTTGCATGCCTTAGAAGATTTATCACAGTTTCAAGTGACTGACATTCCTCGACGTTCCATTAATTGCAGGTTTTGATTTTACATGAACTTGCTTTGGACATAAAATAAATTACCGCAAATACGAACAGAAAGAACTTGAAAATATTAACAACTCTTACTGGAAATATTTCCTGAGATGTGCTGCGTTCCATGGGCGCTTCACCTCGTGGCCATCCATGCGGACCAGCTTATAGGCTCTTGGTCCAACTAGCTGCCTGACTCTATATGGCCCCCCCCAATTTGGACCGAGCATTCCTTAACTCGAGTCTTTTGTGTTCTGATTTACTCTCCTTAACACCCAATCTCCAACCTTGAACTGCCATACATTCACGTCCTGGTTATAATACCGAGCAACCCTCTGCTGGTAAATGGCTGATCGCTTGGCTGCTTGATCCCTCTTTTTCGTTAGTAGATCAAGATTCAATACCGAGCACATCTGCATGAGCCTGTAAGCATTTCACTAACTCCTGCTTCTGCTCTTCCTTATGTTTCGACCCGATTCTGATCGTCGTTCCCGGATTCTCTGGTCCCACGCTTACTGTCTCCAGCTCCTCTACAGGTTCTTGTCTGCCCTTCTTGCTTTCCACTCGGGTGTTAAGGGATGTTATCTGCATTGCCTCATTTGCTGCCGAGGAGTAGCAGCTTCTAGCGATTCTCTGGTCCCCTCGTACCACACCAACTACCCCGTTCACCCGGTACTTGAGAGCCAGATAATGGATGGACAATACCGCTTTGCTCATCTTTAGAAACGGCCGACCTAGGATCATCTGGTAAGGACCTTCTTCATCCACCACCACAAAGTCCAGTATCATTGTCCTTTCCGTCGGGGAGCTTCCAATCGTGATAGGCAGCTCGACCACGCCCAGAGGGACCAGCTTTCCCCCTCCGAACCCCTTTAAGGAGGTATTGGTGTATTCCAACTTCCGGTCTGCTATTCCTATCTTCTCCAAAGTTGACTTAAATAGCACATCAACTGAGCTCCATGTATCAATCAATATCCGGTCAAACTTCTTGCTAGCGACCGTAGCCTTGATGACCAAAGCATTCTCGTGGGGGTATAGAATCCCTTCCTCGTCTTCATCCGTCCACATGATTGGCACTTGCCTGACCCTTACTCGTTTGGCTGTTGGGGTGTTGAACAATACCTCTTTGCTGGTCATGGCGTATCTAGCATAATTCTTCCTCGACCTGTTGGAATCTCCGGCCAATGTCGGGCCCCCAGCTATCACCCTTACTGCAGGCTACTCGCGCTTCAAGCTCCTGTCACTCTGCTCCCCTTCACTTGTTGAGGCTACCATTGGGAAGGTCTCATCTATAAACTCGTCCAGATAGCGATTTCTCACCAAATCTTCAACCTGGGTCTTGAGATCTTTGCAATCTGCTGTGGTGTGGCCATGAGTGCCATGGAACTTACAATAGCGTCCCATATCCCTCATGTTGGGTAGCTTTGTTATTGGGGAAGGGGGGTACAGCAATCCTCGATCCTTTATGACCTCGTAAACCTCGTCCAGGGACATCTTCAAGGAAGTATACCGCCCATAGTCCTGGTTCTGGTCGATCAGGTGCACTGCCCTTTCTCTATTTGCTCCATTCTGAGTTGGAGGCGGTGGCAGCACTTCTGGTCTGCTCCCTCTACTACCGTGGGAGTGTTGATGAAGACCACCATATGCCGAGTCATACCTTCTCCAAGGCTCCCTAGCTGGGGAACGAGGAGGTTGAGCCCTGCTGAGCTAGTACTGTGGTGGCCTCTGATGAGGCTGGTAAGCAGTTACCCTACCTCCTACTCCACTACCCGAGGTCTGGTGGTCCCTCCTCCTGATCGGTCCATTCCCTGGTAATGCTCTCTTCTCTCTCCTCCCCAACCCTTCTAATCCGTGCGGCCTTCTCCTCTTCAATCTCAATGTCTCTCTTAGCCTGCTCGTATGCGACCGCATACGTCTGAATAACTGGGCTCCTTAAGTTGTACCACAGCCTTCCTTTCTTCACCCCTTCTTTCAATCCCCTTAACGCCTGAGGGTGGTTGAAGGCTCCCAAATCGAGGACAGCACGATGAAACCTCTTGATGAATTCCCGAAGGGTTTCTTGCTCTCCCTGCTTCATGCTTTTCAGCTCCATCATGTCATCCTCTGGTGCCATTGCCCCACTAAACTGCTCTGCAAATTTCTGGCACATCTGCTCGAAGGTTTTGATGCTGCCCCGAGGAAGTTTCCTGTACCACTCTCGTGCACGTCCCTCAAGGGATAGTGGGAACACCCTGCACCTTTGGGATTGAGATAATTCTTGTACCCCAGTTATGTCGTTGAAGCGCTCTATGTGTACCAACGGATCAGTTCTTCCCGAATATCTAAGGTCTGGGAGGCGGAAATCTCTCGGAATAACTGCCCTCATGATCTCTGCTGCGAGCGGTGATTCTCCGTCCAGCATTATCCTTCAACCAGGAGCTCTGCTCATTCCTTGCATGTCGTCAATTATCTGCGCTAGTCTGCGCACCTCCTCCTCCAGCTGCACTGCACGACCAGGGTCATGTGCTGCAACTTGATCCCGCTCTTGCTCTATATCATGCAAATGTTGCCTCAGCACTGTTTCCTCTGCATTCGCCACCCCATCGTCCTCGTCAAAAATCTGTCTTGCCGGGGACTGCTCTTCCTCTCTATGGAATTCTCCTCGCAGGGGTATGTTACATCTTTCACCACTAAGTCTCCCGGTGGTCTGACTTCTCCTCGTATTATCGGGACCTGGTGCCACTCCATCACCTCTCACCCTTTCTTCCTGGATTACCCTTCGTTCGCCCCGCAACTCATGCAGGATGGTTGTCAAGGTCTCCATCTGCTTTTCCATCCGTTCCATCCGGTCGAACATGGCTTTTTTCCCATGCTTCACTAGCTATCTCCCTCAGCGTCACGGAATCGTTAAGCCTCATATCACCCCCTTGTGCACTACTTCCTCCTGTCTCCATTACTTTTCAGCTACTTCCCTTCTCTTCTTGCTATCAAAAGAAGCTTTTTGCTCAGCTCCCCACAGACGGCGCCAAAATGTTGATGCGAGATTCTGGTTCTCCTCGTTCTACGACCAGGGTCTCTGCTCGATCAACTTCACCACGACCAGGATCTCTCCTCGTAAAGCTTCTTCTCCAGAGGTTCCTGCGCACACAGACAGGTCAGAGTACGCCAGTTGTTTTCCCGGCGCAAACCCTCCGACGTTCAAGTCAGATATGAAGGTTCGGGGAACGCTTGCCACAAATCTTATGGTTGTTAGGTTGTTTTCTCTCTTTTAGAATCAAAATTGCTAACCCTTTTACCTTCGTTGGCTACCTTTTTATAGGCTTCCTCTGAATCCCAGTTTTCCGCAGTCTACGTCTGTTATCCTCCCACCTCTCGAACGTGGATTCCCCATTTCCGTAGTCGTGGGTGGTTGCGTGGCCTTCGTGCCTAGATTCTCGGGCTGGAGAGCATGCCTCGCCAACTGTCGTTGACCGGGTCTCCTCGAATCAACCCTTAGCAGGAATACAGCAGGAATGGCTTTATGCTTCTTACAGGAGATTGGACTCGCGGCTGACGTGCTCGTGGATGAGCAGGGTATTTCTGCTCCTGCTCCCCAGGATACCAGGCTCTTACGGGACACACCGGTTCGCAGAACTCTGCCATCAGATATCTGCTCATCATGCCTGATCTCGTCGACGTATTTCTCCCAAACACTATCATTAAAATGCATATTTTAAGGTTAAAAAGAAATGCAACTTGCATTTAAATGTCCAAGAAAAGTGTACCCAATCTTTTTGTTCGCGTTAGTTTGGTCCTTTCATCATTTTCTTTCATTATTATTTTGAAGTTCAAATTTCGCGTGACTATAAGATTAGAGTGATTCTTGGATCCAAACTTAGAATATTAGATGAACTTATACATTATTTTTAAAAAAAATTAATTCGGTCAATTATAATAAGAAAAAATTGCAAAATAGCTTTAATTAGGGTCAATTTATAGAAAGTAGGGTTTATGAATTGAACAATAATACTCCAATGTAAGACACTATCGACAATCTATTAGATTGTTACAATAGACATTAGATAATGTTTTACAACAATAGAACATATTGTCTATTATGATCTATAATAGACATAATATTTGCTGTAGTCAATAGGGACAGTTGATTGACCATTTTCTTTAGAGAGATTATTTTTTTATAGGGAAGTTATCTCTACACCACATTTATTTTGTCATATGTAAATTAACCAAATCAAAATTTTAACATGTTATTTGCACCACCTTTATTTTTAAGTTTGTATCAATGAAACACTTTGACACTAAAAAATAGTCATTTTACCCCTAAATGAATTAAAAGACCATTTTATTCTACAAAATTTTGAAAATAAAAAATATAATTACAAGAATACCCATAAATTTAATAAAAATAATTAAATCTCAAATCCAATATGTTAATTTTTAATAATTATAATTTCATTTAAAAATTATCATGTTAATTTTTTTGTTATTATAATTTCATTTAATTTGTATAAGGAAGTTTTTTATATTAATTATAAAAAAGTTTACAATAATTATAGGGAGCTTTTCTCTTCACATTATTTTTTTGTAAACTTCTCTATACTTAATTTAATTACAAAAATTAAATGAAATTATAATTATAAGATGTTAATTTTTTATAATTATAATTTCATTTAAAAATTATCATCTTAGATTTTGAGATTTATTTGTTTTATTGAATTTAGGGGTATTCTTGTAATTATAATTTTTTATTTTTCAAAACTCTGTAAAATAAAATAATCTTTTAAGTCATTTAGAAGTAAAATGGTTATTTTTAACGTCAAAGTAGTTGATTGATACAAGTTTAGTAACAAAGGTTGTACAAAAAATATGTCAAATTTTGAGGGGGTTAGATGTACAAAGGTGATGCAGAAATAATTTCTCTTGTTTAAAACTCCTATGTTTTATTACTAAAATAATAAAAAATTGTAAATGGACTATTCTTTGTAAATTTAACGTAATTTTTCTTTGGTCATCTCTTTTCATCTAAAAGATAAAACAAGTTAAAATTGAGGGTTAAATTTTTTAATAATTATTATTGCATTGTAACAAACAAAAAAAAATGCTTCGAATTTGTGACTGATTAAGTCGGTGGACGTAAGTGACAATTAACGTTACTACAGAGCACATTTTACAAACTGTTATCTCATATTTTGATCCAATTTCCTTGAATATATAGACAATGCATAGCCCCTTTGCTCATGAACTTAAAATGATCTACCAAATGAATGAATCAATTTCATCAGTCTAGTCCGTTTGACATTAATGTTAGCTAATGAGAAAGCAAAGACTTTTGCTCTCCTTCATGTTCCCTATCAATTCTATCTCCTTTTTCTTCCTTAGCATTCATCTCCACTTCCAAAACATGAACATGACAACATTTTTCAATCGAATCAGCCACTAACTTCTGCATTTCTGACTCTTTCAGTGCATCCGTTGTTGCTTTCACACGGTCATTAGGGTAAGAGCAATACAGGAAAGAGTAGATGATGCAACATATAGCCATCGGAATGCTCATTGCCGCATAAATTGCCTTGGCAAGTGATGCTGCATTCTCTCTATCCGTTTCAATCTCTACAGAATTTGATGCGTCCTGAGGAATTGGCTTGTAACCATACACATGCTGAGCTAAAATCCCAACAACAGCCGGAGCAAATGATGATGGAATGGACTCGAAAGATTGATCCAATGCATATATGCTTGTTCTGCATCTCTCAGGAACTATCTCTGCAAATATCGGACTATAGGCACAATTTATACAGTAGTACTAGTAAATCGACATTGTAACAGCGCGTTACAAAAGGTATATCATACGTACTTGTTTGTCGCGGGAGCATTCCAGGACATGCACAATCCCATGATGAACAAGGCTAGGCCGTGCAAGAATGCAGTGGATGGATCATCAGGCAAGACCAACAGCAAAACTGCAGCAGTTGGAATTACTGAGGCAGCACTAATTTGTGATAGAATAACTCTTCCGGAATCTGGTAAGCGTTGGGCGAGAATGTCTCCCATTTTGCCTCCGAATAGACCCCCGAGACAGAATGCAATGACAAAGAGAGTCATGAGAAATGCTGTTAACTTGTGGGAGAAACCAATGAGTTCTAACCACATTGCGGCAAACGCGAAAGCTGACCCGGAAAATGAACCAAATACACCTTGAGCCACAATGATTTGGAATGTTGGGATTTTGATTACCATCTTCGCATCTGTGATTAAGTCCTTGATGTCAGCCCAAAAGGGCCTACGGGGTTTATGATCTATTTTGGTACCATCCTTTGCCAAGCAACGCGGATCATTAGCGTAGACATGAACTAGAACACCAACAATGACACTAATTAGTCCTACCAAGTGAAAAGCAAGTCTCCAGCCGGGGATCCCCATGAATGATGTTGAAGCTATCAGTACTGAACAGAATCCCCCAAGGACTGAGCCGAGGTATCCTGTTAGTTGTAGCCATCCAAAGGCCATCCCGCGGTTGGTTTCATCAGTTGAATCTGCAACAAGTGATTGAATTGCAGGAATCACAATGGCTAGTCCTATACCATTCAAGCCTCTTGAAACTGCTACCTATTGAACCAATTGACAAATTATGCACCCCTCGAGAAAATGAAAACTGATTCTTGACAGCATGTTTTTGTTTCCGAAAATGCAAAACTTTTTATTTTTGTTTCTGAAACTGCAGAACTTTTTTCTTTTGTATGTTCAAAGTCTAACAAATCTTTTCAACATGGAATTACCGAGTAACATTTAAGCAATGTTTCAAAATCTATGGGATCTGGGTACATAATCATGCACAAAATCAATTTGCGAGCACAATTTTCCATCAAAAACAGATCAGACCTGAAAGAAAGTGGAGGAAAAGGCGACGAGAAATGTGGCAGCAGCCCAGAGAAAAGCACCAAGAGCAATGACATGGGCACGATTGTGATGCGCAGATAAGTAAGCAGCCAAAGGGTAACAAAAAGATTGAACAATTGATCTAAACAGAGTGAGCGAGCCCAGTCCAGTGGGATCTGTATGCAGAGCAGCACCAACTTCTTTGTACACTCCTGGTAGCATCGATTCATCAGCTCTCTCCATTATTGCTGCAAAGTTCACTAGAACTAATGTTAAAGTCTCTGATTTCATTGTGTTTGTTGATGAAAAATGACATGGAAAGTATTTTGTTTTGAGTTGGTGCAGAGTGCTCTGTTTTTTGGCTTTGGATGCGGGAGGGAGAATATAATTTAAGGGTGGGTCCGGCCTAGGGATGGCAATTGTACCCGCAAACCCGCAAACCCGCCCAAACCCACCCGCCAAAACCCGCCCGTTGCGGGTAATTTTATCCGTTGCGGGCGGATTTAGTATTATAAATTAAAACCCGCATATGGATGCGGGTGGGTTTGGTATTAACCTTATACCCGGTGGATACCCGCATGGATATCCACCAAACCCGCAATAATTTTTTCAAATATTTTTAATTTAATTTAAATATAAAAATATATAAAGAAAATAATGTAATTAATCAAATTACCAAATAGCAAAAGGCTCAAAGTTGTGTATGTGTGTATATGGCTCATCTCTTATTCTAAAGTCATAACCTAAAGAAAACTAAAAGCATTTCCCTTCGAATTAGTATTTGAAAATATTAATCTTGATTATTATTTTAGGCATTGTGTTAGATGGGTGCTTATGGTGGTGAATAAAATAAATATATTCTCTTTGATCTTGTTTTAAATGATAATATGAAATGTAATTATTATTTTTAGATATTAGTTTGTGTTTTTTAAATAGATTTGTATAATTTATACTTAAATTTGAGAATTTGTGTTGAATTGATGTGGAAATTTTAATTTTTCATTTACACTGTTTAAATATAAAATTGAATATGTTATATGGAACTTGAGGTTATTATTATAAATTTATATATTAAATATTTGTGATTTTAAATACGGAAACCCGCAAAAAATCCGCCGGATACCATTGCGGGTTTGGTAATTGTTAAAACCCGCTGCGGGTGGGTTTTTTAAAAAAAATTAAAACCCGCTGCGGGTTGCGGGTGGGTTTGGTAATTTAAATTTTGTGCGGGTTTGGGTTTGGTAATGGCAAACCCGCTGCGGGCGGTGCCCATTGCCATCCCTAGTCCGGCCAATTATAGATCTTAAAAGAGTTTGAGAATGATGTTACTTGCTTTCTACGGAGAATAAATAAGGATTAAAGGACACTGTGCTGCTGAAATCTTATTTTAATATCGTGCATTACAACAACATATTTTAACGAGATTTATATTTCCAAGTTAAAGGTTCTTTCCTAAGTCATTGTTAAATGCTTTCCTTTACCATTGGTTCTGCTGAAATCTTATTTTAATATCGTGCATTACAACAACATATTTTAACGAGATTTATATTTCCAAGTTAAAGGTTCTTTCCTAAGTCATTGTTAAATGCTTTCCTTTACCATTGGTTCTTACTTAAGGTCTTATTATAATAGTGTTAGTTGTTTTATTAAATTCGAATTTGGTTCTTTATCATTCTGTCATTAACAAGTTGTATTTTATGATGATAAAGAAATGCAACTTGATTTAAAAAACCCAACAAAAATTTATCACCACTTTCAGTTTTTTTTTTAATTTATTTTCTTTTACTGTATTCAATAATATTATGCTTGATTAGAATAATTAATTCGCATCGGATTGATGTGACATCAATAAAATTTTATTAATTAAAAAAATTAATAACTAATTATTTCCTAAATCAATTAAATAATATCAAATAATTTACCACATCAACTAATATACAAATTAAGTATCTCAATTAAGTATTACATTACTCTATTGTATTTTATTCTTTCATGGGATAGTTTCAATGTTCAAGATTGTGGTTGAATGAAACACAATGACGTGGATTGTATGAGGTTGTGTTCAGCCCAAGCAAATTTGGGTTAAGGAAGTTGGGCCCAACGACCATTTTATTGGAGAGTGACACAATGGGCACCCTTAAGAACATCTTTATCAAACCCCCTGTTATAATTACAATTTTATCCGCATTTCAATTTACAATAATACACAAAAGATAAAAGAGCATTTTCTCTGTAAGCGTGAAACCAAAACTCACCGACATTCCTCAACCTACGTAGTGATTTCTTTAGATTCTAAAAAGTTTATTCTTTCTTGTTATGGTGTGTTTGCTTATTAAGAATGAGAATGAGAATCAAAGAATGGGCATGAATTATGTATTTACTTACTTAAATAAAAGATGAAATGAGAATCAAAGCAGTGGCCTCACTTAGGTAGAGTTTACTTTTTGGATTGGATTGGGAATCCTGAGGAGTGGAAATCCTAAAATTGGGAGTGTGGAGTGGGAGTAGGTTGTTTACTTACACTGGAATGGAAGCATGGAATAGAGATCAGAATCTAATTTATGTGTTTACTTTGTCTTGGATTGGGAGTAAATAGTTTCAAATTACAATTTTATCCTTATTTAAAGAATTATAGTTTTTAATTACAAAACTAATAAAAATATATTTAATGCATAATATTTATTTTATTATATTTGTAAATTTATTATAATTATTAATGTTCTTAATTATGAACAATAAATTATTAATTTTAATTTTAATATAAAATGAAACCTTATTTTATTTAATATAATTATATTAAATTTATTATTATATAAAATAATATTATATTATTTAGTACAAAATTAATATTTTCTTAGAATAAACTATTTATTATTATTATTAAATAAATATAGTACTATTGTTTTTTAAATAAATATAATAATATTATATTTATTAATTCTCTATTAATATAATAATATTATTTTAAAATAATTTTAACTTACAATCAATGCAAATTACTATTTAGTTAAATATAATATTATTATTCAAATAAATATAATAATATTATTCAAATAAATATAATATTATTTATTTTATTTTATTAATTATAAAATATTAAATTAAATTAAATTAAAAATAAAAGGGTAAAAAAGGAAGAGGTGGGAGTGGGAATAGGTGGGAGTGGATTCCCACTCCCACCTCCCCCAATGGGAGTCCCACTCCCACTCCCCACTCCAAAAATGAGTGGGGCCCACAGAGTGGGATTCCCAATCTCTTCCCATTTTGAGGAAGTAAATGCTGGAGTAGGAGGAATCCACACTCCTCACTCCCACTCCAACAAGTAAACACAGCATTAAAATTGAGAATGATTAGTAGAGTTCTCATTCCCATAGGGAAGGGAGGAATGAAAGTCTCATTTCCTAAAATAATTAATTATCCCCACTTAAATTTTGAAATTCTCATTTTATATTTCCTTATATAATTATTCTTATTATGAAAAATTTATTGTTGATAACAATCATAATCATAATAACACTAATAATAATATTGTTGCTACTAATATTAATTAGTATTATTAATCGTTACAATTAATACTTATCATTATTATTGCTGCTGCTACTAATACTACTAATAGCAACATCAGCAGTAGTATTAATAGTAACAGTAATATTAACAACAACAACAACAACAACAATTATTATTATTATTATTATTATCATCATCATCATCATCACAATTATTATAATAAGTAATGACAATAATCAACTAAGGTCAGTTTAGTTATTTGTAACAATTCATTCAAACTCTTATTTTCATAATTAAAATAAACAATTTATTCTGATTCTCATTCCTTATTTCAATTTCAGCCAATTTCGATTCCAACTCATTTGGATTATTAATTAGTAAATACACCATTATTGTTAAGAATAAATCTCATACTATCAATAACCAATAACCATATACATTGGTCATTATTCGATATTTAACATTTTTTTCTCTTTATTTTTTCTTTTGTTCTAAAGAGAAATTACAAAGATCTGCATTGGGAGAGAATACCTATTAACGGTAGTGAGTGGATGATTCGTATCAACCAAAAAAAGAAAAAAAGAAAAATTGTAAGAGACTTGTTTCTTCGAAGGAAGAGGAAGAAAAAAACGTGAACATGAAGTTCGAATAGGGTGTAAGCCGGGAGATGCTAATAGCTCTACTCTAAATTGGATCACAAAGAAATCTATTTGGACGTCGGTCCTAAAACTAAAGATGGTTTTTCTGGCTTGGATCCTAAAATGCAAAACCAGGTGCTGTTTCGGGGTCGGGTTCATGTGTGTTTACAAGGTAAGCTTGTGGTTGTATGTCTGTAGTGGGTAAATCACAAGCACGCACATTACAAAAATAAAGGAACAGTATATGATCATGAAATATATGCCCCACTACCAGGCTCCAAATGATCGCCTAAAGACTATTGATGTCAAAACTTTTACCATGCTCATCAAATCAAATCAAATATATATTTAAGATGATTAATGTAATGGGAAGTGACTCACCGAAAGTATTGTTCTTAATCCATCTAATCACATCCTACTCAATTGGCCTCTATTCATTTTTCAACCCTATATGCTATCGCTATCCTATCGTCATCACTCTCTTTCTAATTTTTATTTTTTTTCATTGACAAAACATGCTTGTGTGGATCGGATTCTAATTTGTCTGTAACCCCATATTGGTTCTTTTCTTTTGCTTCCCCTTTAGATTTACTTTCCACTTTTTAATTTCTTATTTACCTGCCCTTTTTCCATATAGATTAATCCAAAATTTCAAAAAATATGCTATTTTCCTTGCAATACCAACCATTCAAGTAAAAGAAGTGAAGGATATCTTTTGGCATCAACTCTTAACTTTATAACCATAGAAATCAGTACAAACATAAATGGAAAATATATGAAAATACCCAAAATCGAAGGAGCATGCAGTACTAATTAATTTACCCAACGTTTTGTTCTCCTCTCTTTCAAATCCAAAAACACATGAGCGAAAGAAAAAAAAAATTGCTCTAAAAGGAATGTGTCTAAATTTTTCCTGTCAAAACAAAACAAAAAAAAAATCATAAAATGTCAAAGTCCAGAACTAAATGGCCTTGTTTGCATGGGCTGGATAGCTCTTCTAGTGATATTTTTACAGGTATTTTTGTCTGTTTAGGTAAGTAAGAATGGGAGATTCAAATAGGGATGTATAAATTGCTCTCAAATTTTGTTTTTGTTTTTGTTTTACTAAAAAAACTTCCCAAAATAAATGCTATTAGATTATTAAAAAAAAACGTTTTGAGATTTCTCAACTTACAATTGGCTTACGTAGTGAACTTTCCACTCCTTTTCATTGGGATGAACTGAGATTTGGGGTGAAAAATGGAAACGGGCAAGCTATAAAATTGCATAGAAAATAAAATTAAAGTTACCCAATGGGGGTTTTTGAGTCGGACAAAGAGAAATGATGAGAGTTTCTGTGCTGAGTCACTAGCCATGATTTCATTAATATGGGCACAGGCAAATGGCATCATTAAGAGGGAAGCAAACATGATGAAAGAAAGGACGGTTTGGCTTTGATAAGGGTCCACTCAAACCCTCCTTTTCTTTGTCTCTTGTTGCTTCACATTTTCAATGTCAATGGCACCCAAAAAGGTTTTGTTGGGAGACAAATCTCATCCATTTTACACAAAAGAAAATTTACAAATTTGCTTTCCTATTTCCCTCTCCCATGTGGGCAAATGAGCAATGGATTGCAAAACAATTGATGATGATGAGAAGATTTTTAATACTAGTTCCGAAAAAGATGACATAGTTGATTGGATTTTTTTATATTGAGATGCAGTGTACGCGGAGGAAACAATTATATCATTTAAAAAAAAATTTAAGTATTTTGATCTGTAACGACCAGCTTTATTGTACTAATATTTGTGACGATACATTACCTTCTAAATAATTTAGAAGTAGAGTCAAGGGTGGTGGATTGTATACCTTATGGGATTCATCTCAAATATGAAAAACAAAATGTTTAGTTGACATCCGTCTGTTACTTCAGATGAATGGTTAAACTTATCACGTCCTTATATCTATTCCTCATCATGTATTAAATGACTCTCTTATTTATAATAAATAACAGAAGGGTTATGATTAAACTTTTGAGCCGTCGTGAACTTATGCAAATGAGATCCGAACTAGCAAAAACAAACTGTCATTATTTGCTGATTATATGGGGTGCAATCCGAAGGACCATTGAAATTTCAATAATTTCAAAATCATGCAAATTGCACAAAATGAAATAATTACCAATAAAGTAATTTGGATGCATAACAATTAATTATACATGTAATTTTAAAATCATGATTCTAGCATCTTTTCTACTTATTCATAGTTCTATCATCCTCTTTTAACTCTTCACATTTCTTGTAACAACATTAATTATGAATCATTTATTTACATGGGTAGCTTTACAAATCAGTTTAACAGAATGTTAAATCCTAGCCAAACTGTTGAAGAATGACAATGTTGGATTCTTGGCTGCCTATCTTTTCATAAAGAGTTGAATTTTTAGCTTTTATATAATAAACTATTGGTTACAGTTGATAATTCTAATGGCAGACAATATGGGCCTGCTGCAAATCATCTCTGGCCCACTTGGTGCACAAGATATGATGGAGATCCAAGTAACATATGAGTTTAGGATAATTTAAAAAAAATAGAGTGAAGGATTTTTTTTTAAAATTAATTTTAAAAGGTGAGGGGTAATCGAAGGCCAATCTTTTTTTTTTCCTTATAAGATTCAAACGAAAATGAACTTATTACACTCTACATATAAGAGCTTAATCTAATGTGAGCCATCACATACATTATGATGCGCAATCACATGCGTGGTGAGTTTTGATTGAGAGAGATTTGTTGTAAGATTTAATATTCCCTAATGAGAGTTTGTCACGCACACCATTAGACGCCGTAATATGTGAGATCATGCGCATTAGATCAGATCCCCTATAAATCTTATAATTTTCAAGTTCTATGACAATCTAAATTCATATCCTTATATCACAAACCAAAGGTATTTGAGTATAGTTTAGAAATTTACACCAACTATAAGTGAGACCTATACCCCTTGCCTAAGGATATTAAAAAAAAGGATTTATTGGAAGTAAATGTTCCTTTTTGAAAAAAAAAATGGAATACATTAGAACTTCTTGTAATATATATCCGTTGAATCTTCTTCAACTTTTATTGAAATCATATATTGTTTTAAAGATAAAAACAATTTAAAATTCACCTCAATCCTCCTGTTCATAAATATTATTTATTATAAATCTTCTCAATTAAAGAAAAAACAAGGAAAATTTTATAACTTAAAAGTGCCAGTTTTGTAACCAGTAAACATTTAATTTCAATCACCAGCATTATTGTGTGATAAGAATTGATATTGTAGTGCCTTCGATTGAAGAAAAAAAAATACTGAATTTAGAAAACGGAGTAGTTATGTAGTCATTATCTTATTAATGGAATCAAGACTGTTGTGTTGTTATTTCATAGCGTAGACAATGGCATGTAATATTTTTAATTGGTATAGATAGCCGTATATATAGGAGCATGGAGAGAAATATTTGAACCACCCTAAAGAATACAAAGCAATGGTACCCATGGCTAGTTTAGGTGATAGAGTCCCCCTTCTTGAAATTTGAAGTCCATAATTGCCCATAAATACAAGTGTGCTATAGCTAGGTAATGAATTGCATTAATTGATCAAATTAATTGTGTATTTCTGATATAGATTTTAGGACCAATTGGATAATATACTATAAAAAGATTAATGTTACGTTTGTTATTTTTACTTAATTCAGATTACAACAATTCAAATCATTTGTAATAAAACACAGATTAAGATATCGGAAATTATTGTTAAAATTCAAGACAGACGAATTGCAAAAGTTTATGTTATGTTTTAGATAAAAAGATTTTGAGCTTGACATCAAATTATATTATAATATATTTAACTTCTTTCCGATTAAATTATTACATGTCTCTCAAGTTAAAGGTGTATATATGGCCATTGTAATTGTGCGTGCCTTAATGTTAATGTAGATTCTTATCCTTTGTCTTAATTACGTTTCAATGACAAGGGCAACTGACCCATAATTTATGTGCTTTAATTTTTTGAGGGGTGTCCTATCCAGATGCAAGTTACAGGTAATCCAAAATAATGCCATTTTATGGGTTCGATACATGCCAATGCCATATCTAGCTATTACATAATTAAATCCTAAGAGCAAAGAGCGGTTATATACGTAGGACCTTCTTGGGGTTTCTGCAATGAATTGGGTACCTATATATATTACCTGCTCATTTATTACTACAGCCCGTAAAGTAATCTTAAGTAAACTTATCAATAAGGGGATGATGAAACATGTCATTTGTCCTTACAAAACTGAAGTTTGATTCCTCATCATCTCTCCATTAAAGGAGAATCTTCTTTACCCAAAAGACATAACTCAGGTACCAACAAAAAATAAATATCTAAGAAATTTTGTTACCTTACATGTAATGTAAGGTACAGTCTCTCACAAGGCTGTGGGTTCAATTTTTTATTTTTTTAATTATAAAATATTAAAATTTTATGGGATAAATTATTTTATTATTTTATTGATTTTTTGTGTTACAAGAAATAAATGGTATTTAAGTTCGCTAAAAAAAATCATAGAATTAAGAAAAATGACGACATTGGGAGAGATTTTATGTGAAGGTTCGGTGATATCAAACCTATGTCCAAATAGTATGTAATTAATTAATTGAATAATGGCCCTTATTCAGGCATCTATCTCAAATCAAAGGTGCGGTGGCTGCAGCCAAAAGTGTAGGCTGAAGACTCGCGCCCAAGTCTTCAAAGACCCACCGCACATACTCTCGTCATCTCGCAATCACTCTATACTTTAATCATATGTTTTTGCAATCAACTGAAAAAATACCATGATTATTCCAGCACTCCCATTATGGTTTAGTTGCCATTGAGCTATCTAAGTTTGCTTTAGGAAAGGAGGTTAAGTGGACCATTTGAAATGTGACACATCGAGTTATCATAAAAAGAACCTCATCAACTAATTATATAAGAGCAACGTTTAACAAGAAGCTAGGATTGCAACTCTACAGTGTTAAAAAGATAACCCCGCATGTGCTCTCCATATAAACTTATGGTAACTATTAACTCACAAATTAATTTTTGAGTGGAGTGAAATTCATAAGCTTTTACATCAAAACCTGAAGAGATTAAAAGGGTTAAGGTGAATTAAAAAGAAATGGAGGATATAATAATATTCTCCGATCATTCCATATCATTTGCTTATTACCAAATTATTTGTATACAATCCATTCCAAGTATTTGAGTGATTATTCCAAGAACAAAGAGGGATTTTGGAACTCCTCAAAAGCAATTTTAGGCTTAAGATATTGTTTAATGAGGGCATTTATTTGAGAACTTCTTTTCCGACAAAGTTGATGTATAATTGGCACGTAATTAACAACAAGATCAACATAGAAACCTAAACTCCCAAGAATGAAATAGTCAAAAGTTAAACAAGCTGGATCAATTAGTTCAATTGTGCTGTTAGCAATATCTAACACAAACTTTGTGCGTACTATTTGTAGATATGATCCAAAAGAACTTAGATATAGGTAAAATTAATCAAAGATATTTGTACTTTGGAATATTTCGGCGTTATACTATCTGTAAATTAAACACAAAAGTTTGTCCTCTTCTACTAATATAATGGGCACTTGAATATATGCCTTAAAGGTGTTGGGGATACCAAAAGATGAGCATCCTTTTTGAGTTCAGGCTCGAAATTTGTAGGGCATTTTTATAAGTAAAATAGATTGTCTTTGGCTCTTTGCCAGTTAACTAGCTAGCCACACTACTGTTTCAGCCTTTGACAATTTTACATCGATTCTGTTCCCGTGGGCTAGCCATCATTGCTAAAGAGCAAAGGCTATTCATTCACTGGCATGGGCCACCATGATGCTAAAAGAAAGTTGCCCGTATCACAGGTCACAACACCACTCTGGGCCCCCCTTTAAATCTCCCAAAATCCCATGGTTAATCATTTCAATTTATTTTCTAAGATTTATAAAAGATGTAGTGACCAAAAAGGTTCATCTATATCTATTTTTTTCATTTTTTGTCTCTCACACCTTCGCCCCAAAAAGATTCAAATTTTTTTGAAACTAGCTACAAGCTATCATTCAAAATTTAAACCCAAAGGTATAGTGAAAAGGATTTATATAATTGGAAGTGAAAAAGATCATGATCTCTCAATCAAAAGAAATCAAAAAGATTATCAACTTTTAGAGATATTTACATGCAAAAGATTCATTACCCCTTACTTTTGATAATGACAACATTTTCAGGAGTGTTTGGATTTGCAACTTTTTTTTTATAGAAAATTTCAGAAATTTGAAACATTTCAACATTATGCTTGTCAACTTGTCAATTATATAAATTCTCTCGTGCCTCAGCCTCTTTCTCCCTTGGCGCTGGCGGGGAGGAAAAGCTTTCATAACATCATTACTGCAATTGCTTGGCAGAAACCTCTACATGGCATATTATGTAATTATTTTTTAGAAGTTATTTTCTTTGGGGCGATACCTTAATTAATTAGCCTCATGCCAGGGCATTGTTTAGGGGAAAAAGATATAAATGGTCAGTGTATAATGATGAAGAGGGAATTAGTGCTTATACTCAAGTACTTTTAGTGATGTTTAAGTCTCACCTTGCCAGATGATTCAAAACCAATAACTTTGAGTAGTCCACGTATCATATGTCTTCTTAATGATATAATCATCAAACATATATAACTTAAATCATACTCCAAAATAAAAGAAGACAAAAGCTACTAATCACTTTGTAATTATATTAGCTTCAACTTTTTCAAGTTGAAGCACCCCTCCACAAACCAAACCCCCCTCCCACAAACCACAACATTAAGAATTCGAAAATTACTATGGCTAGTTTCCCTTTTGTAAGCACTACCACCAAACACTTGCATAAACTAATAGCTTTTACAAATTGGTATCATTGTGATACATTCACACACAGAAGAGGAAGCATTAACTGTTATTACTTTTCCATATTACATTTTCTTTAAGCATCGCACAAGGAGCACGAGAAACACGAACTATTAAAAGGGTATCATATTCTTATAGCATGTGATCAAAATATTCAACAGCCAAATAAATTTTTCATCTTGCGATCGAAATTGGCCAGCTTTTGCTTGCAATAAAGGAAAATTGGAAAGCAAGAAATTCGAATTCCCATGGTTGTACTTTAAACACCAATTTATATAAAAGGTCAGTTCTGTCCAAAAGTCCGAGCACGAACAGATATTTTAACGTACGTGCGAAATGTGCCAAACTCTAAAATATTGGCTTAGTAGAATTGGAGTATTTTATTCGTATAATGGCGTGTATTATCAAATAAAATTTTGGGCATATCTATATATCATCAAAGTAAGCAAAAGACAATAATTGTGAGAATAAAAGAAATTTATGCATCCATGAATAGATATTTGAATAAGATTGCGGCGGCTAACGATTCCCCAAATCATGCCACCAATCACTCCGAAATATGTTTTATAGAGATTTTTAAGCAAATATAATATATATCAGTCATGTTTAGGTACGGACGTTCTTATAAAAAATTTATGCATATAGAATAAAACGATGAAAAAAAATATAAATTTTAATATTAAAAATAAAATATATATATATTAAAATTCATATTTTTCTTATCTTTTAGCTCTATTCACAATTTAACACAATTTAACGGAAATCCGCATGAACACCACTGTATATATTCTGTGAATTTCCCAATGGTAGATAATGATAGAATAAACCAGCCAAAACTTCAATGCCATTTGATTTGCTTCGGTTCACTTTTTTTTTTTTTAAATATATGAAAATTTTCATGTGTAAACGTTTCTATTTTACAAAATATATTCGAAGCAATATATTAGTATTTTACGATAAAATAATGACACAGAATTATTGAAATAACAACACAGTATTATTTCAATAAACTAGTATTTTCAAAAGTGCGAACCTGTGTAGAAGAAAAAAACTATTAAATTTAAATATCTAAAGAAAAAGGAGGTTATGGAGAGGGGAAAAAGACAGTTTCATGATTTTGTTTCTAATTCCATTCTTGCAGACCCATCAAGAAAATCATCAAAAACTTAAAAAATAAAAATATTATATTAATGAGAAATTGCGGAGAGCAGGCACATTGAAAAGAGGCCATTATCGTTTGTATTAGGAGAGAACGTGTGTGTGTGTATAAAGAAGAAAAATAAATAAATAAAAGGACCAAGTATTATTTACATATAATTAAGAATAAAAAGGGGGAAAAAAGAAAAAAAAGAAGGGTGCTCTAATTATGTTGGAAGTCATGGTTAAGATGATGGAGAACATAAAGATTCCATCTATCTCTTCATGCATAATAACTATGTATATCATATTCTTTAATTGTTGTGATCATCATCATCATCATAATCAAATTGCATGATTCTAAAACTATATCAATCAATCAATAATAATTCTAATTAATCCGAGGAACATATCCATGATTCCACCATACCTTCAGTTCTTGTTGTAGCGGCCGCCACATTCACACTCTCCTGTCCCTTGTCTCTATGAAATTCTGATGAAGCTTGTGAGAATCTGCTCAGTTTCCCATTTGCAAATAGCCCGGCTGTTGCTTCTTCATTTTCATTTGACCCCACGGCAGCCGTTGCGCCGGTTCCAGTCCCATGGCCATGCCAGCTTGTAGGACTGTTGTTGTTGTCTGATGATGACACTAAGCTTTGAAGTCCACTCATTAGGTTTGTGTTAAGATGGGAGGCACTAACAGCAGCAGCATGACTTAATCCAAGCTCCTCTAAAGAGCTGCCTTGTGGTGGTGGTGGTGGTGGTGGTGGTTTGGTTTCAAGTATGGGGGAATTTGCAAGTGGGTATTTTGGGGGGACTTGAAGGAGTGAGTGTAAGTTGAGAATTGGATTATTATGTTGCATGTTCATACCGAAAAGATTTTGTTGATGAGAAGGTAGTTGTTGGTAGTTAATGTTAGTAGAGGTAGTCGTAGCAGTAGCATTAGGAGTAGAAGTAGAAGCAGAAGCAATAGCATCAATAAATATGGAACTATTATTAGAGGTAGAAAATGGGATTGGGTTGATAAGTTTTTGAGCGAATGGTCTCAAAAGATTATAAGAAGAAGGTGGTTGTGGCAGTGAAGAATCCAGATGGGAACCTATAGTTGATCTCATCATCAAGCTAGAAGAAGTTGATGAAGAATTACCAAATAGATCAAGCCTTGTTCTTGGGAAATGTGAAGATGTAAAGGGTGGTGCAGGAATCCCAGTGAATTCTTGAACCATAGCTCTAAAGTTGGTAGTATCTGTTGTGAGCACAGTTGTTGGAGCACGCCTTGAAGCCCTTGATCTCTTTTTCGGGTTCCGAACCATCATAGTACTGTGCTGGTTGCTGCTGTTGTTAAGGTTGATATGGGATTGGTCGATATTTAGACCAGGCCCTGGAGCCGTCGCTAAAAAAGATGGAGCTTTTGATGACACGCTTTCAGTTCCTCCTTCTCGAGGAGAAACGTGTAAAGCTGGAAAAGCAGTTGCTGACGACGAAGAGGAGGGAACAAACAACCCACCAAGATCGGTGCAATTGGGCTCAGATCTTAAGCTTTTGGACCAAACCATATCAAGATTAAGGAGAGAATTTGGGTGATGGTTTGTATTGAGTGGTAGTGATGATGATAATCTTGATGATGATGAGGATGATGCTGATAAAGGATCAAAGTTGTAGTTTGATGACAAATGGTCAAACAAAGAAGGCTGGTGAAGGTGGTGGTGGTGGTGGTGCTGCTGCTGCGCCGGTGCCGGCGCCGGCGGTGGGGGGTAACTTGATGAGTTATTATTCAAGAAAGAAGAAATGGAGTCAGCGCGTGAATCATACTCTTCATCACCACCACCACCACTTGAAGATTGCATACTATTGCTATTACCAGAATCCATTAGACCCCCCAAAAAGAAGATAAAAAAGAAAGGTAGACAAGAAACTGAGATTTTCTTTTGCTTACTTTGCTTACTTGCTTGGTTGCTTGCACACAAAGAGACTCATTTAAAGCCGCACGGTGTGTAAATAAATACAAGGAAAGAGACAAAGAGAGATCTTCTGGAAGCAAAGAGATATGAGACGTATCAGAAAGTACCCATGTTGTTGTTGTTGTTGCCTTTAGAGCTCTGATCTGCAAACATTTGGCCTTTGAGCAACCAAAGGGTATGAGAAAATTAGGGTTTTGTATTACGAAGAGTGAGAGAAAAAGAAGAGAGGAAGGATTTTTTTTTTTCTTTTGAGAGGTTTCTGGTTATGGATTTGGAGCCAAAGGATTACAAGAGTGGGGCAGCCATGTGAGAGAGAACCAAAAAAGTGTGAGCTAGCTTGTTGCAATATCTAACTGGTCAAAGTCTGAGAGAGTTGTGGTTTTGATTCATAGTGTGAAAACAAGAAAAATGTTTGAGGTTGAGTGAAGTCGATAGTATTTTTTCCTTTTTTTCCCAAATTAAAAGAAAATTAAAAATGAAATTTGAATAACAAGTACCCTTTTTTATATAATTTGTGGGAATAATGAGGTGGGCAAGCAAACAAATTAGAGGAGATGGTTGTTGAATGGTATAAAGAAAAGATAACAACCATCACAGCCATTACCTTTCAAAAGAAATTTAGAATGAAAAATAAAATTGATTCATCAAACATTATCTAATAATTGTCTCATGTTTTGTGCAACAATTATATTAATATTGCCTGATGGTTTCAGTGTTAAGGGATTATTAGATTAGTTAATTTGCATAACAAACTAATAGTAAATTAATAAAGATCAAAAATAGATTAATGTTCTCCAACACCCACAGCCTTTGACCAATTCAGGAACTATAAATAAAAATAATAATAATAATAATAATTTAAATCTAGGGTTATAATGGAGGAACCTCAGAGAATCTTTCACAGTCTTGTCCATGATCTCTGCTGATATTTTCTCTCACTTTCCTGATAATTTTCTCACTACTCTTCCCAATTTCATCACTTTTTCTTATATTTAATGAGAATTAATTTATTAAGTATTGTTTGAAAGAAAGCACAAGAAAATGATCAAATAATCTCATTCGTTTCGATGGATAGATCAGTTCAACAACAACAAAGTTCGCTGCAACTATCAAAACCAAAAAGAAACTATATTTAATGATAATTTATAACAATTAATGACATGTTTTAATTACACAACTTGGGTTCGGATTGATACTGTACGTCTTTATCATTTCTACGTCTTATTTATTTATTTATTTTTATAACCTATGGTCTGTATTTGCCCTACAGGACCAAGCCCCAGCCCTTAAATCCTGAATTTTTACGTATTCCAAGTTCCAATTGTGCACCTAATGCTTCCAAAAGCTGCCATTATTGATCCCTAACTCCATTAATGTACAATTTAGAGTTGTTGATGATAAAGACAATATATTTGATTAAAAAAAAATGTAGCAAGAATATAGTAAGTGATACTGAAATTGTTTGATTAATTTACAATTTCAATAATATAGCATGTATATAATTATTCACCATTTGGTCAATTAATGTAAATATTCATTAAATTATTTTGTCGAACATATAAATATACAATGGTGTTGTATATTCTAAATTATTTATTTTAAAAAAAAATTAAATGATGTATCATTCATCATTTAGTTAGTAAAAATAATATAATTTATTTATTTAAATTTTATAAATTAATTAATAAATTACATATTATTTAAAATAATTTTTGAGATTAAAAAATTTAGATATTTATCATTACCCATAAATATATATTCGCATGACAATTCTTTACGGTTGATAATTATAAAATTGTATTGAGTCATACAAAATTACACAGGCGCAATTTGGCAGGCGGCATTGCCACGTGTCACTGTTTGATAGTTTCAACAAGCTAACGCGCGCGCGCGCGTGCCTTGCCGCTCACCACATGAAATGAAGGTAACATCGTCCAGTAGATTTTTTCTTCTTTTTTTTTTCTATTTTAATCAGATGATACATAATGATCTACGTGGCGATATGAACACTTTCAAATCACTTACCTAATTATGTCTCATTTAAGTTACTTGAACTTGTAAAACTACTAACTTTTAACTGTTTTGTTTGGGAGCGCAATCTCTCGGCCAACTACAAAGATTTCGATCGAGCGAGCGAGCTAGCTAGCTATCTATCAAATTCAAAAATGTGGATTGATGGGACATCGATCCTTTTCAGAGAAGCTGTGGCTCACACGAGATTTTGCAGCAGTCACTTTTTTGATCATCTGAACCGTTGATCTGAATTGAATTGATGGGGATATTCATATTCTTTGATGGCTTCCTCACCCCCGTGTCATAATTTCAGCTCCTGATAAAAGTGCTTTTTAATGTAAAATATAAAATATACAAGGAAGTGATTGTAAGAGAGAGTCTCCACAAAAAGTAGGGTGAGCTCTCGGTTCATTGCATTATCATTAGCCACAATATTGACTTCTTTGTATCGGTGGTGTGTGTGTGTGTGTGTGTTTGTGTGTGTGTCTCTCTCTCTCTCTCTCTCTATATATATGTAAAATGCTTCTAATGGAGATGGCTTGCAGCTTTGGGCTTCCAAACAAATCTCAAGTTTCCAGTTATGGGCTTGGACAATCAGAGACAAAGAGGAAGAGTTAAAAGAGATTGTAGATGTGTCTTAAAATTAATTTTCATAAATGATTGCTTCTAAATAAAATTACTTTTTTTTTTTTTACACATTAGTAATACTAACAATTTTTTCAATAAAAGTGAAATAGTCTTCTGTACTATGCTTGATAGACTTCTAAACTATAATTGTTTTATCTATAGTTTGTCAATTCCTATTTAAAAGTCGTAGTTTCTTAACCACAGTTTAGGCAACTGCGAATGGGCTAGCGGAATTTGAACTCTAAATGCATATATTATTATTATTATATACAATACAATTAAAGTTCGATGGATAAGGATCCTCTCCTACTATGAGAGAATCTTAATTCAAACATAATACATAGTATAAATGTTCGATCGAAACCTAACAAACAACTGAAGCCCACTATAAAAAATCAAGAAAATACTCTCACAACGATTGGGGAGACTCGAACCCTCCATTTTAGAATCAAAGGTAAGAGGTGGCGACCAACCAAATTAATGAATTGTTGGCAATTTCTAGAAGATATTTGATTGCAATATCTATGGGTTGTGATTTAATAATAATAATAAAAAAAAAAGAATCTTTGATAATAACTAATTGAAAGAAGTGCTCTTCTTTTCAAATTCTTAAGACAGTATTGAAAGAATTCCATTACTAAATAAAAGGCATGGATCATCCTTATAGGGAAAAAAAAATCTATACATTATCAACAGCAAAAAAAAACTTGGGTACTCTATAAAATAATATTGTTAAGATTAAGAAAAAAGATTATTTTAGCGAAGTTATTTATTTATTAATAAATGAATAATTTATAATTTATTGATAAATTAATAGATATAAATTTAGATCTTTTTTTTTTTGTTGTTATTGTAAGAAGAGTTTTATTAGTATATGTACATACTTACCAATAAAAGAACACAAATCGTGCTTCCTCAAGCCAACAATATCTCCAACAACTATTATCCATAATAGTATAACATAGTTTTAAAAAACTTGTAATTATATAATTTCTTTCTTTCTTTCTTTATTTAATTTATGTAATCATATACATATATACCTAATGTAGCGCATATTGTGCTAAAAATTAAAGACGTGACTGAGTTCAATTTTAGAATAAAAAAATAAAAAATAAATATCTTTAAGGGTCTAGCTATGGTACCACTGTGGTACCATAGTTTTGCCCTATCTTTAAATGCATATTTTATAAAGAGTTAAATTTAAATTATTAAAGTCATAAGGGAAAAAAACTGTTCAGTGTTATGGAATTCTATATTTTTATTCATTACTAATTTATATTTTCATTGGGCCCTAAAGGATTAAAAATAATAATTTTATGCATTTAGGGACATTTTTTTATTTAGTATACTGGCCCAAGTCTTTAATCAAGGTTATTAATTTCTCAAACATATATTTATTGAGATTTTACTGTATTAAATTTTTTATAATAACTTTACATGTAAAAACTCTATATACTGCGCAGCTGCCCCAAACGGGTCTAAAATCTTTTTTTATAGAAGCTCTACGTTCTTGTATGGATCAAAGAACTAGCATTGTTAACCAAATGAATTATTTATTGGCTGCGTAGCTTAAATAGTACTTTATATAAAATATTTATCTAATTGTGAACATGTTTCAAGTAGTTTTCTATTGATAAATTTTTGTTAAATGTAGTCCAACTAAAACAAGCAATGTAGCAAACCCAAAGCTAATTATGGGTACAATTTGGTGGAAATATTATTAACCGTTAAACCCCAATTATCTGCTTCGGTTGTCGTCCAAACTTGACCTAACAAGTCCCATTTGACTACATTCTCGTCAATGGCAGTATTTTATTTTTATTTTTTTAGTTGCAAGTAGCATAAATTGTTGAGCTTTTCAGGAAGGAAGGCAGACATAAAATGTATTACTTGCTTTAGAAGTTGCTTCAGAATTGAGATATCCCTGCAAGAATTGGATTGCCTTGTGTGAACCAATTATGTAAGGCATAAGCTAAATTTAGCTAGGAAACATGGGCTAAAAGATATTATCATTAATTCTTTGCGATCTTTTACTTGATTCTCCAGGCTTAATAACCTATTCTTGCATTTAAAGCTGTAGGTCTAAGCTTCAAACCCGCACACCCCCCCCCCTCTCGGCCTCTCCTCTTTTTTCTTTAAGAATAACCTAGGGTTGGATGCATCGAGCCACTTCAACTTTATTTTATTTTATTCTAGGGATTTTATCCTTCAACTACCTCAGGACTATTAAAAGTATAAAGAGCTACTCAAGTTTTAAATATTATCTCAAAACCACCTTAAATTTTGGTTCTATATCAACTAGTTACTATTCCATTAATTTCGTTACCCATCATTAATGAATCTAAGGTAAAATACTATTTTACCATAAACATCCTAAAACATTATTTTTCCTCATTAAATAAATCTAATCGCAAAATGATATAAGATAGTTGTGTATTACAAGTGAGATACCTTCCGAAGTGCATAATTTGGGCTACAGATATTTATTTTCGGCGTATAATATATTATTTCGAAACTTGCCACGAGACATATTTAACCTATCTTTGTGTTACTTTACCCCAATGTAGAACCGAAAATTATGTTTCTTTGTTGGTCGTTTTTTAGTTTTAAGATTTTTTTTATTTTTCCTAATTCTTTTAGAATTTTTATCCTTTTTTTAGAACCCGTATTTGAGTGTCGTTTGTTCTCATTTTCTTATTTTGATCAGGAGAGTTTTATTATAAAAAATATTTTAGATTTGTCTATTTTAGTAAATTTGCGATATTTGGGGTTATTATATAAAG
The DNA here is from genome assembly GCF_022201045.2 of Citrus sinensis. Lineage (NCBI taxonomy): Eukaryota > Viridiplantae > Streptophyta > Magnoliopsida > Sapindales > Rutaceae > Citrus > Citrus sinensis. Next base: position 29,035,642 of record NC_068562.1, on the reverse strand, counting down.
GTTTAAAACTCTAATTTGTACTATTCATAATTGTTCAATAAATTTTTTTATTCAAAAACTTTGTTTCAACTATATTCAACCCTTTTACCCTTTCGTTTCATCATAAAATAGTTTTTTACCTTTAAATTATTTAACAATAGCTAACAAAATTAAAAGAAAAGTGGTTAGTTGACATAAAACTAAAATTTGAGGTGGTTCTAAGATGTTATCGTAAGCTTGTGGTAATTTCTTGCACTTTTGATATTCTTGAGGTGGTTGGGGGATAATTTTCGTTTATTCTATTTTTAACTCCTACCCACTAATCTTCGGATTCAAGCTCAGTGATCAACTAATAAAACTATTTGGAAAGCACTTATGTAGGCCCCTAAAGAGTAAAGGCATGCTTAGGTTAACCCTGTTATAGTACAATCGTGAATTATATTATAAGAAATTATACTATATCTTTATAATATTTATAAGTATATGGATGTATTTGATAGTATATTTGTTATAAGGGTACTGCTAAGTTACAACTGCTGTAACTTACAACTCTTTCAAAATAATATAAAAAGTTATAACATATGGTAAGACCCGCATAATCTTTATTGTAACTTATAGCTCCTTTAAAATAATGTAAAAAGTTATAACAGATAGTAGGACCTGCATAATCTTTGAAGGGACTGTAAGTTACCACCATTTTAACTTAGTAAAATCCTTATTATAATATCTCTTCATAAAGAAATTATCCTTTTCAAAAAGTGATTTTAAAATATATTTCAAGTACGTATTTTCTTTGATGCGTGATGCTCCAAGTATTGCAAGTATTTTTTTTCATCCTTAATTTTTTTTTCTATGTATAATATGATAGATAAAGATGCAAATTCATGCTTCTGTTTATATTTTTATAATTTGGATAGAGACCCATGGATAATATTTTTTTTGAATAAAAAATTGTACGTGGTTATTAAATATGTTATAATAATTATACAGCTGGTTCATGATTATTCCTAGCAAATAATTTAAAGCCGTAGCATATGCTCAGAAATTAGAACTAAGAGTAACGAATTTAAATTGTATATAGCTACAGTATTAGACATATTAAAAAATGCTCAATTGCTCATTCTCCAAAAATATATTCCCCAAATCAGAATTTCTACAACGCACACAAGAATAATTTTCTTCCGTCTTTTTTCTTTTCTTTTTTTTTTTGTGGATCCCTATCTGGTATTATTCTTCACCACCTATGTAGAATCCAAGCAACAAAAAAAAGGATACGAATTAAAGTTACTAGAAAAAGAAATTAAAAAAATGCGGAATACATGTATGAGTGTATTTTATAAAAAATAAAATCTATGAGATCATAGATTTTTATTCAATTTCAAAAATTTAATATGCTAAAGAATTCCTAAGGTGACAATTTAAAGATGATTCGAAACTTTTAAAATTGTAGAAAGTACGAATAAATCGTGTATACAAGAAAATTCCACCAAAAGAAAAGGAAAAAAAGGATTAAAAAAGTGAGAGATGAGATGAATTATCTTAATAAGTTGAAGATTAATTCTATTTTAAGTCGTTTCCGTCATTGGTCAATTTATATGTTTCAATATTTTGATTGGAATAACTCAGCATAATTGATCTTAATCAAAGTCTACCTAACATGATGCAGTTAAATAATTGAAGTTTTAGACTACTTACATCTATGATTAGACTCCACTACGCTCTACCTTTACTATTTCATTTTTTTTCTTCCTTTCTTTTGACTTAATTGTGAAAGCGCACCTAATTAACCATGATTAGTTCTTGTATTTTTCATGTATGTCAATTATCAAATTCCAAACTTTTATATAATTTGGCTTTTATTATTTGTCAGATGTTTATTGGTATCTTGCCATTAATTCAAGTCGATTTTATACTTAGAGAGGAGGTGTACAAATATATAATATTCAGGAAAATTCTATTTCCAGATGTGGATAATTAAGAGAACCAAATAACAAAACTCGTGTAAGAAGTCTGCTCTTGAGCTAAATGAATTTTTTTTTTTTTGGGTTTTATTTTTTGGATTTGATATGAAAGTGAAGCATATACTAGCAGTTGGATCAAGATGTATGATAATTGTCTATTCATGCTTAAGAGGATAAAAATTGACACGGATCGAGAAGAAATTGAACTTTGAACACTTCCATGATGTTGAAACGAAGGCATACTAGACAAGTCTATGCCCAATTTTACCTAACAGCCTCAAGTTTTTGCTTAAATTTCAGCTTTTTAATATTTCAATCCATTTTTGAAAACACGTTGTGCAAGCTTTTGCGACATGTTGGGCTTAAGGATCACGGATGACAGATTCACAGCCAGGAGGCTGCTGCTAGGGTTGAATTTTCAAATGGGATTATTATTATTATTTGAGTTTTGGGATCAAACATTTTTAAAAGTCAAGTGGTCCTGGTGATGATGTTAAATAATTTTGTGGCAGAATTTGACTATTGACTTGTCTTCCAAAATTTTCCTCATCCCAGGATCCAAGGCACTGACCAACTGATCACCATTCAGCAAAATGTTTGACAAAATCGGAGCCAGCTTTTATCTGTGTTTTATCTTAATTTAGTTCGACATTTTAACTCGGGACAGCTTGAGGTAATTAGCAACCAGGCCAGTTTGGGAATTGGGATGAGCTTAAGTTTGGGTCCAAAGCAGGCCCAAAATTTCAAATGAGCCCAAAAGACGAATAATCACTTAGCTTGATGAATCATTACATCAGTGCTTATATTACCCAAACACGTATGCACTTATGCAACCACGTGTCGCTTGCCATGCAGAAGCACTAAAAATTATAAGCAAACTCCAAGCTTTCGGTGATTCAATCACACAAGCAGATATGTTGAGAAGCAGCTTCCTCCGCCGTGGATACAACAAAGTGGCCGGAGTTTTTGGCCGAGCAGAGGCCAAGAAGCAAGATTTTCCGGTGCTTGAAGGGCATCCAGCAGCACAAGAAAGTGCTGAAGTGGCTTTGGAATCTCGTGTGACTGTGCAAGATAATGTAAAGAAGGTGATGAAGGAGTTCAGGATTTATAGATGGAATCCTGACCGCCCTGATAGCAAGCCCTTTCTTCAATCTTATCATGTTGATCTCTCCGAGTGTGGTCCTATGGTAATAAGTTAGTTAATTGATTGCTTTATTGGGTGTTTCATTTCATGGTTAAAGCTAATTAAATGTTAATTTCTCAGTAAAAGCACTATTATGTTCAAGTGCGCATATATGTAGAGTTCGAGTATAGTTAATTTCTATGAATAGGAATAGACAATTGGAATTGAAAATCTTTTGTTGTTTAGGTTTTGGATGCATTGCAGAAGATTAAAGCAGAGACTGATTCGAGCTTGAGCTATAGAAGGTCATGCAGAGAAGGGATTTGTGGGTCGTGCGCGATGAACATTGGCGGCACCAACACTGTTGCATGCCTTAAGCCAATCGATGGCGACACTAGCAAGCCAACTATTATAACTCCTCTGCCTCACATGTTTGTCATCAAAGATCTTGTTGTTGATCTCACCAATTTCTACCAGCAGTACAAGTAAGCTAATCATGTCGTAATTAGTTAACGAAATGGGTCTTAATTAAACTCAATTGACCATACTGAACTTACATTATTATTTGAGATCTTGTTGTCTGATATGTTTGATATTGAGATGCTATCGTTTCTTAATTTAAAGCTGCTTCAAAATGAAATTATAGCTGTCAGGTATATTATGCTTTGAAAAATAATCACGAGCAAAACATTAGTTCACATGCTTGTATACCTCCAATGGGTTTGTTACACACCATTGTCATGTACATAAATATGTTGTGCTTTCAAGTATATATGTTGTACTTTGCTGTTATGTCATATAGGTCGATTGAGCCCTGGCTGAAGACAAACATGGTGCCCAAAGATGGGCGAGAGTATGGGCAATCACCCGCAGACAGAAAGAAACTAGATGGTCTGTATGAATGCATACTATGTGCTTGCTGTACCACTTCATGCCCCTCATATTGGTGGAACCCTGAAGAGTACCTTGGCCCCGCCGCCTTGCTCCATGCTTATCGATGGATTTGCGACAGGTAACATACTAATATTGGACGGCTGATCCTATCTATCAGGTTAAGCGTTTGGATAATGTGATCTGTCTAACAAAGTGCCCCCGCGCCCCCCCCCCCCCCCCCCCAAAAAAAAAAAAAAACACAAAAACAAAACCCTCTCTGACAGCCGGGATGAATTAACAGAAGAAAGATTGCAAGCATTAACAGAAGATGAAAGGAAATTGTATAGATGCAGAGCTATCAAGAATTGCACAGCAACATGCCCCAAAGGTTTGGATCCAGCTGATGCAATTCACAAAATGAAGACTAAGCATATATGGTTTCTCAGCCTATGGAAATGGTTGAAAGCATGTAGTAGCGGCTCTAATCTCATACAGAATGCAACTTGAGCCACTAAATTTTCCTTTGCTTAATTTTTTCTATCTTTTCTCATTTTATATGATGCAAATGTGCCTATTTCGAGGTGTTACAATAGAAAGTTTGACTTGGAACATGCAAAATTGGGATGAGATTGACAATATGTTGCAGTACTTATTTCACTTCACTCGGAACAAATTGTTTATTTGTTGAAATTGATGGGCGATGGATTCTCATTTCGGTTGATTATGAAGCAATTTAGTAGAATATTGATTCAAGCTTCAATTTTTGAACTTCTGTTATTTTATAGAACATGAAATTAACTATTTATTGTATACAAATCTCCGGAAATTGATCACATGTCGTGAAATTATTGAAATGTGCCGAAAAATATTTGTGGGCTAGTGTTTCTCTTCATTGTTTTTCTAATAGGAATTAAAAGTAATCTATTTTCTGAACAAATCATTTTTTTTTCTTCAAAAGATAGTATTTTTTTCAATGGAAATTAGAATAATTCTATCACCTAAAAACTTCTAAAGATTTGTAAGGATGAAAAAACTTCAAAAGATTACGATGAGTGGTCATGTCCTCATTATTAATATGCTGTATAGTTTCTATTATAATTCAAATGACTAAATTGCCCGCTTCTGTGTATTTTTTTATTAATTTAGTTGAAAATTATAAAATTAAATAATCGAATTCATTTTTTTTATTACTTCGATTTTGAGGTTTTACACTTTTTTTTAAGTTACACTGATGTTAGAACATAATTAAACTTTTGGTGAAAGCCATCGTGGAAGCATATCTAAATTTATAATACTTAAATGCTCTTTAGAGTTGTGTAGTTAGGGATGGCAATGAGGAGGGGAGGGGAGGGGACCGATATCCCCGTACCCATCCCCGATATTTTGTGTATGTCCCCGTCCCCTCCCCGTCCCCGTCAGAATTACTTGAGAGAATCTTCATCCCCTCCCCGAATAATAACAGGGGATCCCCGAGGATCACTGATCCCCGAATAACTAATACATTTTTTTTTCAATTTTGAGTTAATCATATTAAAATAAAAAATTCAAATAAAAGTAAAGTTCAAAATATATCTTACATTAATATCTATTACAAAAGTCACATACATTAAATTAGTAAGTAACGCAACATGCAAGGAATACAAACTTCTTTTACAAACTATCATGAACAAATTAATAGTTTAATACAAAATTGTTACAAATAAAATCGAATTTAGATTGAAAATTAACTTTTTCAATGGTGGCGTGGGCACTTTATAAATGTGGACTATTCCCTTTACAACACAATAGTTAAATCGGAGCAAATTAAAAACAAATATTAGATTAGATTAGATATTAAAATTGTGATTCGCTGTGGGCAATTATAACATCTAAAAATAAATAAAAAATAGATTTAAGTTTAAAATATTTAAAGAATATTAAAATTAAAAAAAATGTTTGGCTAATAGAATCTACTCGGTCTTTTTAATGTCCTAAATAAAAATTTAGGACTTTAATTAGTTAATTAGGCCTAAAAGTTTAATAATATAAATATTTTGATATTTTTTATTTTTACCAATATTTATAATTTATTTACTATTAATTTTAAAAAATTAAAATAAAATTAAAAATTAAAATGGGGAAATGGGTAGGGGATGGGGATTCCACCTCATCCCCGTCCCCTCCCCGAATAAGAAATTGGGTATGAAATTATCCCCATACCCTCCCCGAATGGGGAAAATCCCCGAGGGTACTCGTCCCCGTGGGGATTTTTGTCATCCCTATGTGTAGTTTATCTTCTAGATAAATCCGTTCTCTTAGAAATTTTTTTAAGTTTTTCTATACTCTTTCTATGATAATGGGATGTTAGAAAGAATAGAATGATATGTGTGACTTAAGGACTATAATCACTTGTATAACCAACTTCTCCTATTATCCTCTGGTGTTCATATTTCAACCTATCATAAAAATAGAAATTATCTTTAAATATCTACACATTAAAAGCCTACACCCTATTAAATATATGAAAGCTCAAATTACCGAAAAATCTTAATAGATATCTTTTAATTGTATTTAATATTATACGAGAGTCTGCAACACATAATTATTCACGTATAAGCCCAATATTAGATTAAGAATCCAACGATATTGGATTAAAGATTCAACAATTTTCCACTTAGGCTAGTTATGTGGCATTATAATTTGTTTTGCAAAGGTAATTGTATGAGCTTAACCATACTGTCATTATCAAAATGTATCTATAACTAATCCGACCTTTATTATAACTATCATAACTCGATCTATCAGTAGTTATTGTGTCGATACAACTAAATGACATGGATCAAGATATGGATGTGTAGCATGAAAATTTCATACAATGTAATCTTAACATTCCTATTTCCAATTGATCCACCTTAAACATTAATGACATTAAACCATATAAAAAATCAGAGCATGAATAAACCAAAACTTTATTTTTATAGAAAACAACCTTAAATATCCATAAACCGAAATATTTAAAAATGTATATATTATAAGAGCATATGAAATCACAAACTCCTATTAAAACTGAATTTTCTTTAATGACACGACACCCACATGAGCAGTGTGCTCATCGAATGTCTTGATGGTTGTCTTTTAATAAGCAGATCCATAATCACGGAGTTTGTGTCGATGTACTTTATAAATAGATGTCCACTCTAAGTTCTTTCTTTAACAACTAGGAACTTGATGTCTAGATATTTTGACTTCGTCGAGCTCTTATTGTTATTAGAATATAGCACTGCTGATTTATTGTCATAAAATAACGTGAGTGATATATCAACAATATCTACTAAATGTAACCCCACTACAAAATTTCGTCGCCATATACCATGATTGGATGCTTCATAACATGTTATAAACTCTGTTGCCATCGTAGAAGAGGCTATAAAAGCCTGCTCAGCATTCTTCTGGGAGACAGCACTTACAGCTAGTAAATAGATGTAGCCCGATGTAGACTTTATCCTACATTGGCATCCAGCAAAATCGAAGTCAGTATCTGAATTTCAATACATGAGCATGTAGTTTTTTGTTTTCTATAGGTATTGTATGACCACCTATTTAGCTGCTTTCTAATGGCCTACTCCTAGATTAATTAAATACCTGCCGAACATATCAGTAACATATACAATATCTGGTCGTATACAGCCCTGGGCATACATAAGACTTCTTGCTATTGACGTATAAGGAATCTTTTCCATTTTTTCCTTAAAATCATTTTTGAGGCACTAATTGAGACTAAACTTATCTCTCTTAGGCACAAGGATATCATTTGGCTTGCAATCTTGCATGCGAAATCTCTTGAGAATCTTTTCTATATAGTTTTTTTGTGATAATCCAATAACATCCTAGAAATGATCCCGGTGTATGTGTATTCTGAATACAAAAGAGGCGTTATTAAGATCTTTCATCTCAAATTCTTAGTTAGAAATATCTTGATGTCATGCAATAAGCCTATATCATTGTTAGCAAACAAAATGTTATCGACATATAAAAATAGAAAATATACTTGCTCCTACATAATTTATGGTATATGTAATCATTTACTAAATTCATCTAAAAACCGAATGAGATGATCATTTGATAAAATTTAGAATCCATTGTCAAGATGCTTGCTTGAGCCCATAGAATTTACTAGGAATTTGACGCAGGGCGGAAGCAATACTAGATTTTGGTCTAACGTACATTCTTGAAACTTAAGAAGGGGACTCTCACAAAGGAGAAAATATCTCAATTGAGAAATACTGAATATTATTAATCAAATGTTTGTGAGTGTTACCATAAACTCTGAATAATAAGCCTATATATATTAGTAGCTAATTTAATTCTAATCTTCCTCAAATAAGAGAAATAATCTAAAATCTTAATTAAATTAGGATTACAAATATGACTTAAATAAGCATAATAAAATAAGATAAATCCTAAAAAAATACTAAATACTAAAGTGACCCGAACATTATAATTCTTAGTAAATTCTAATTTATTTCATCTAAGATGCTTCCTACATTAGTCTAAATATCCATTTACAACCAATAGGTTTCGCACATCTGGCAATGGGATAAGATCCCGCACGTCATTGTTCTTTATGAATTTTATCTTTTCATTAATGGTATCAATCTACTTATGAAAGTTAGAACTTTGCATAGCTTGATAGAAATAATCGAATCATCCTTTATCACTTCATTGTCTACCTCACGTTCTTGTAGAAATGCAGTGCAAAAATACAATGTAGTCATTTGGCACCGCATTTCTCTTTTCTTTATTGGATCTCCTCAATGCCATAGATTCTTGAGGTGGTAGAGTTCGTTTTTCTAAAACGAATTCTTGTATTGGGGGCTCTCCAACATTATCTTGATATGTTAGGTCTTGAACAAAGTCAGAAATGAGATCTTGATCAATGTCAATAATATTTATAGGAATATCAATGTATTCATCTTTAAAGACAAAGTCTCTAATTCTATCTCTCCCTGCAAACTCGACATCCTCAAAGAACTGAGTAATTTTTGACTCAAAAATAGACTTAATTGTAGGATCATAAAACTTGTACTCTCAGGATCTTTCAAAGTGTCCAATAAAATAATAACTCATTGTCCTTGAGTCTAGTTTCTTCTCATTAAGTCTATAAGGTCCTTCCTCAGCTGGACATCCCCAAACTTACAAGTGTTTTAGACTAGGCTTTTTATACGTCCAAAGCTTGTAAAGGGCTTTGACAGTCTGTTATTTAGATCCCTGTTAAGAATATATGTTGCAGTTGTAAGCGTTTTTGCATAGAGTGACAAATTATACTCTTTATGTAACACCCTGGGCGAATCCCACATCGGCAAAGCACGGGAGAGATGCTGGGTTTATAAGGGGTGATCCACACCTTAATTGGCAAGACGCGTTTTGGGGTGTATGGGCGCCCCAAGAACAAATCCGTGCGGGCCTTGTTAAGGCCCAAAGCGGACAATATCTTGTCAGGTCTGGGTTGGGTCATGACACTTTACCATATCTTTAAGCGCCTTGCTTCGTCCTTCAGCAACGTTATTCATAGTGAGCGAACCCAATATAATGTGTTATTGGACGATACAGCATTCCTATAGGAATTTAGCAAATGGCCCTAAACGTTATTCACTTGAATCATCATATCTGTCATATTATTCACCATCATGGTATGGTTTGACGCTTTTGATGATTTTGCCGAGTTGGTTCTCAACTTTAGCTTAAAATTTTTTTAGCATATGCAAGAATTGTGACTTTTCAAGAAAGAGATATATGTATTCATATCTTGAAAAATCGTCTATGAGCGTCATAAAATATTGTTGAGCATTTCCAGTAACCATAATTAATAGCCCAAAATATATGTATGTATGAGTTCTAAGACATCAAAGGTTCTGTTAGCTTCAAATATCCTTTTATTGGTTTGTTTCCTCCTAATACAGTTAACGTAAATATAAAAAATTTTTAAATCTAAACGGTCGAGAATTTCGTCTGACATAAGTCTCTCTATTCTCCATTTGGAGATATAACCCAATCTCTTGTGCTATAACACAACTGAATTCTCATTAGTTAACTTCTCTTTAAACTTCATGTACTAAATTGCATGGATTCATTAAATGAAACAATTGTATCAAGCGTATAAGATTATCATCGTCGAATAAAGAACTGAAACCAACTAGTTTTGAATTATGAAATAAATTGAATTTTTTACTTTCAAAAGAACAAGTAAAATCAGACCTGTCCAAAGCAAAAATAGAATCAAATTCCATCTAAAAGATGGAATAATAAATATTTTATTAAGATCCAAATAAAATTTGGTCTTTAATAATAATATAAATTTCTTAATTGCTTCAACTTTAATCTCATTGCCATTGCCCAAATAGATTTATCTTTCACCATCACTAGGCTTTCGGCAATTCAGGCAATCCTACACTGAACACTGATAAATGGTTGCACCAAAATCTATCCACCACGCGTGTCTTGGTACTAAAGTTAAATTAACTTCAGAACAAACCAAACCATGCTCTTCAGCTTCACAAAAGAAACAACTAATGCATTTTGGATTAGTCAATTTCTTTTGTTGTTTCTCTTAAGGTGCTGTGCATGCAGCTTCCTTATCATTCTTCCTTTTCTTACCCTTCTCCTTGCCCCTGGAGGTGGAGGCCAGGTGAGTACTTTATGCTTTATATTTCTTCAGTCTGTCCTCTTCTTAAACACAATATGATATAAGTTCATTCATAGACCATATCTCTTGTTGACAATTATGGCTCACTTTAAATTGGTTTAATTATGTTGGTAAGGATATTAAAACCAAATGCATTAGCAAGTCATCAGAGAGTTTAAGCTTAAGTACTCTTAGTTTAAAAGCAAGATGAGACATTTCCATGATGTACTCTCTAATATTGCGTTTACCTGTATACCTTATTGAAGTTAAACTTGTCAAAATCGTACCAATTTTAGTCTTTTTGTTCTTAGCAAATCTCTATTCAATTTATGCAAAGAACTCTTTAACTGTAATTATCTTTTCAGATATTGAGCCTTTGAATGCTTGTGGAATGACCTTTTTTATGATCATGATACACATGCAATTTGATCTCTTTCTCATTTTTATTTCCCTTTTATCATCAAGGGTACTTTCATCAAAGATGAGAGAGAATCAACCCTTAATGCAAGGTCGAGATCCATGACTGCGAGAACTGTTAAAAGATTCTCTTGCCATGACTTGAAGTTAGAGTCATTTAGCATATAAATAGAATTGATGTTGGTAGTAATACTAGCAGGATACATAACTGAACAGAGAACAACAAATAACCAAACAAAACAAGCTTATACAAGTTTTAAAACAAAAATAAATTTAAATAAAAGTAAACCTCATCTTGAGAAACCAGACTATCTATTAATATTTTATCCTTGACAAAATATTAAATTGTAAGTGATATCTTGATATAGTGATCAAACACTGGTAATAAGAACATGTCAAACAATAAATCTTATTTTAAGCCGAATTATTGTTCACATGTAAAACCAAATAATCGTCATGCATTTATTACTTTAGGTGCACATGCAATTCTATCAAATACGAACCTTCCTTTGGGCTAATCGGTATTCACAGAATTTACATATATACAACCGTTTATATTTATAAAAATTAAATTTTCACAAAAGAAGTCACTTTGGTGACATTTTACTTCAATTAGTTTATTTCAAAATATATAAACATACCAATATTGGAATTTAAAATTGCACTAAAATTATCCAAAAAAATTCAGATCAAATTCAAAAGGCAAATGGTCAATTGTTTTACCGATCAACTATTGACTGGTCAAACCGTTGATCGGTTTAGGGCTGGACCAATCAGGGTCGTGAACCGAATCTTAAAACAACCCCAAATCACCAAAACCTTAATTTTTTTCACTTAACTTTTTTTTCTTTATGCTACTGCCATGGCCACCGCATGAGGAAAAAGTGACGGCCACTTCACCCACTTGGTCGCGGCTTCCTACTATCGCCGTCCGCAAAACCTTAAATTTGAATTTTTTTTAACTTTAAACTTTAAATATGAATTTCTAATTTTTTTTATACCAAATTTTTGAAAACAAAAATTATTATGAATTTTTGAATTTTTTAGAAAAAAAAAATCGAATTGTTGATATTGAAAATCGCATTCCAAAATTTTGTAATCTTAATCTTAGAAAACAATTACAAGTTGTTCTCAATGATTCAACATGAAAAGACTTTGATACGACTCGTTAGAACATAATTAAAACTTTGGTGAAAACCATTGTCTATAATTTAAGAAATTCACGTTGTATTATCAAGAATCAATAGCAAAATATGCAGAAACGTATTTGAATCCATAATGCTTAATTACTCTTTAGAGTCGTATGATTTGTCTCTAGATCAACACGCTCTCCTAAAGATCTTTTAAGTTTCTCTGTACTCTCTCTAATGATAGGATGTTAGGAAAAATAGAATGATACGTGTGACCTACAGACCATAACCACTTATATAGATAACTTTTACTGTTGTCTTTTACTATCCTTGCTTCAACTCATTATAAAAATAGAAATTACCCTTAAGTATCTATACATTAAATACCCACGTCCTATTAGATACATTAAAACTCATATTACCAAAAAATATTAATAGATCACTTTTAATTGGGCTTAACTGTATACGATAATCGGTAACACATAATTATTCACATATAAGTCTAACGTTAAATTAAGGATCTAATAATGTTAGATTAAAAATCCAACAATTCACGCCACTTTGTATAAGAATTTTGTTCACCAAATATAGGTATGTTTAGTAATTTCTCAATATTTAATTGTTTGGCTCACTAGTTATTAACTTAAATCAATTCTAATAGTAAATGAGAGAGAATATAATAGAAATAAAGACAATTTGGTTAATTAATTTTAACATCTATATACATAATGAGTAATAATATAGTCACAAATTTTTGTACAAATTAATGTGGCATAATAAAATTGATTGAATTAAATATCTCTTGGTCGACATGATCTATTTTTATTATTTTTTTATTTTCATTCAAAATTAATACCAAATCAGTTTGTACAAGATAAATTTATATAAAAACTTGTGACCGTATCATCACTCATAAATAATATCGTGCAAACTGTCTTATCATTTATTGAATTAAAAATATGGTAAAACCCCACCTGATTTATCTATGTGATTTTTGTCCTACTTTTATTTATTTATTTTTTTTGGGTTTCTTTCTATAAAAATTAATGAACGTCCTTATTTATTAATGAACTTCCATGTTTATTAATTTTTTTTTTTTTTAGGAAAACAAAAACCTTGGGCAATAAGGCAAAATTTTCATGTTAAGCGTTTAAGTTGGCAAAAATCGACACGAGTTTTGATTTTTCAATTTAACTGTCAATTGCTGCGAAGCCTAAGAACAAATTTTGCTAAAACACAATGCCCATATCTCGCTTTCTATTCTTTTCCTCCAAGCACCGCTTCAGACAGCCGCTCAATCTTATTCGAAGGTCAATCTCTTAAACCCTTAAAACCCCATTTGTTTTACTTTCATTTTTTAATTTTTCATTATAACTCTGTTTCATTTAGCTTGTTGCTACGGTTATTAGTGATGCATAGTTGCTCTTGCAAACAACCCCCCGAGCGCCAAAAAACAAATTTCTTAAATTTAATTGTTAATGTGCAAAAAGTTTGTATATCTGTGCAAAAATTGAACTTCGTACGGAATTTTTTGCGTGATGGGGTCTTTTGGTTTAGGGTTTATGGATGAAATAGGAGTTTGATGCTAGAGTCTTAACCATTGTTAAAGAAACACGTTCAGTTTTGGTGGCGTAGGTTAATTTTTGAAGACAATTGATTATACGAGTCTCAGCTGAGTTGCTTGTATTTGGTGTAGGTTTGATTTATCTAAGAGAACTCAGTCTTGTAGCTACACGAAATCGTCAAGACAGAGTCATAGAAACCCAGCTGATTATTTTTTATCGCCTCAAGAGACGAAAGCTTCTCGCTCGTGGAGTACTTATGTTATTGTATGCTGCCTTAGACACCTTTGTTATTTGTTATTGATAGTTGTTCAAGTACCAGGATTAATAACGTTAGTTGTCAAGTTTCACTTGGGAAGAGAGATTATTATTACTTGAACAAATTGGACTTGTTATTTCTTTATCAATTTGCTGTTGCAGCCAGCTGGTGGTTTACTGGGATTAGCTGGAATAGCTACTTTTGTCCATTATAATGATGAACGAAGAGCTGTGAGGAAAGGTACTGTTTTAAGTTTCAGTCTTCCTACCCATCTTTTATTTTTCCCCTGGATCTGGAAATTTCATGATTGTATGCTGGTAACTTTTAGGTTCTATTCTTATGAATCAATTTCTTTTATGTTTTCACTCATGATTGAGATTCAGGAACTTCAGTTTGTCAATGTGTCAAGGAGAAAAAATTTGAGGTGCGATTTATCTTCACTTGGGCTAATTATGAATTAGGGGATTATTCAGTTTCCGCTCTTTGCCCATATTCAGTGTTAGTCTTTCTGACACATGCCTGCTCATGCACTTCGAGACATTATCAAAGTTTTTCAGAATCAAACAGATTTTCTTATAGCTTTTGAATTTATCCTCTTGCTTCAAACAAAATATCCTAGCGGCTAGGCTGTACCCTTGGGGACTTTAGTTTGAAATTATTAGCGATGAAGTGTCTCAATTTTCGAGAAGCTCTTTACAGCATTTCTGGTGGTTGTTTTGGTAACTATGTTTTTCATTTAAAAGGTGAAAATGATGGCAGTATGTTTTGCATGGTTATAGTTATTAGATCTTGAGTAGCCTTTAAAAATCCAGTATATCTACTGGTACAAATTAGGAAGTAATTTTTTGAAGGGGCATGGAAGAAAGAAACAGACAAGTCGGGAATTATTTGATTATCAAATCTTCGAACTTTATTTCAAATATCTCATGATTTTGCATTGTTTTATACTAGATACACGCAAAACTAGTCACTAATACATCATTTTGCTAAAATAGACATAACAACATCATATGATGGCAGTTGAGAAATTTTCCTATTCTCTAACAAATGCCTGACTGCCTGTACACGAGAAAGCCAAAAGGACCCTTTTCTAAAACTGTATTGTTCCGACCTCTTTGGCATTTGTTATGAAATTCTAAATCATATTTTAAACTTTCCTTGCTTGGGTACTTTTGAGAATATTTACCTTTGAGCTCTGTCCTTGATTTGCAACAAGTGTCAACATTATTATGTTACAGTCATTGTTCTCCATTAAGTAGTAGTAGTTGGGTCAATTAAGGGGTATTTCTAAGTAGGCATTTCTCGTTTCCTGAATTTTAGGCATGCTGAACTCGCTTTACCCCATTACATGTATACTTTTTAGCATTTTCGAAGTGAGAATTTATTCAGTTCTCTTTTCGCTTTTGGGCTTGTTGACTAGGACAATGAGTGCCCTGCCTTCAATGGTGTTTTCAGGTAAAACTAATGCAACTCCAGAAGAATATCTAAACTCATTTATTGAGGATAAAAAATATAGTTTTAGAAGAAAACTTCATCTACTATTATTTAATTTTAGTAGCGTGAATGTGGATTTAAGCTAAAAGGATTTACTTTGCAAGAGTGCTTATGTTTGTTGGAAACTATTGATTGTTATCCATTCTCCACTAAATGCTTCTTTACATACAATCAAAAAATTTCTTTCTGAGAGTCAAAAAATTTCTCTCCAAGGATCAGCGAGAAATTTTTGAGCTTGCAGAATTGCAATTTACCACGTTCAGTTTTGCAGTTGGAGGATGATTTTCTAATTGTAATTTCCATTTTCCTTTTTGGTTCAACCAGGACAGGGCGAGAACTCTGGTCCCAATAGGGTGACGGGTCCAATTATAGGTGGTCCATTCACTCTAATTGATACAGAGAATCGTCTAGTAACTGAAAATAACTTTCTAGGGAACTGGGTTCTTCTGTACTTTGGCTATACATCATCCCCTGATGTTGGGCCAGAGCAAGTCCAGATGATGGCCAAGGCTATTGATATATTAGGTTTGTGAATTTAAATAGAAATAAAATTCTGGGTGGGACTATTTTAACTTAATTTTTATATAAGATTTTGCCACAAATTTTGATTCATTCTTCTCATGCAATTTAATAGTAGAGATACTAAAGGAATTGACATCATTAAATGGTACTTTTGACTTTGCATATATGCCATTGGGTTGCATGAGATCAATGACTCAAAATAAGTAAAAAATTTAAATCGAAATATTCTATGAAGAAAACTCGAGTTAAATAGCCCAGACCTGGAATTTTATATTAAAAAGAGTATGATATTTATTTTTGGATTTGGATAACATCTCTCACATTGTGTATTTTTACTTGGTGTTAAGATTCAAAAAAGAATCTTAAGATTTTACCAATATTTGTCACCATCGATCCACAGCGTGATACTCCTGCACACCTACGTGCTTACCTTAAAGGTTCGGGTTCCCTCAAATGATTACATTTATAATAATTTGCAGAATGTGTTGCATGCACAATTTCTTTGGCTGACTTTCTCATGGCATGCTTTTCTGTCAAGTGTTGTAGAATTTAACTCAAGAATAGTGGGATTAACGGGACCTGTTGGTGCTATAAGGCAGATGGCTCAGGAATACCGTGTTTTCTTTAAGAAAGTTGAAGACGAAGGCGATGATTATCTTGTAGAGTCTTCCCACAACATGTGAGCCCAAATCCATGTTTTGTATTGTTTTCCTCATTGATAAGTTCTTGTTGGTTTTTGAGCTCATGGTTGATTTGATGTTCAAAACAAGCAGGTACTTTATGAACCCAAGCTTGGAGGTTGTGAGATGTTTTGGGGTTGAATACACTGCAGAGGAACTAGCAGAAGAAATTTCGAAGGAAATGAAGAAAGCATCAACCTAATTTTCCAAGTACAATGCAGAGGAACTAGCCGTTTAATACTGAAGGAACTAAAGAGAACCTCAACTTAATGATTGACGTTTTCAATATGCTTCCATTCTTTTCTGCAATTACCCATGGATTTTCGGCCAGAAATGTTAATTTCCATGAGACTTTGTCATTTGAATCAACTGGCCCTTGACAAAGTCCGTACTCCTCACTTTGTTAGCCAGGCTGGGGTACTTCATTTAAATGCTCCTCGCTTTGTTAGCCAGGCTGGGTTACTTCATTTAACTTTCGTTTAACTTTACTGATATATAAGTTTTGGCCAATTTCATGTCATATCATCACTTTTCTGGGGTAGGAACATATATAAACAAATTAACGGGAAATATGGAAAATTTTCACTGGAAGGGCTATTATTATTTATCTATCTTGTGGTTGATCTTGTCTTGCACTTGAAACCTATTTAGGGTATGATTAGTTTGAGCAGCAGTGGCTTTTAATCCACAGCCACAGCTGCAAAGGGATGTAATCACTAGTTGTGTAATATATGTGAGTGGTGATAAATATTTACTACCAACTACTAAGTGTGCAAATGGGGTGTTTATGAAAAATTTTAGTTGTTATCCTTTCAAAACTGAGCTGCAGCATCAGTCCCAAAAGGATATAATTTGATAATAAATTGTATAGTGAAGAAAACAGGTTCATGGTTGAAAGGTCAATATAATTTTTCTTTAACATTTGTTTATTCTTGTCCTCTTGGTGGAAAGATTACAGTCCAAAAGAATGAATTCCATCTGATTTTGATGCGAGTAAGTAGCTGGAATTACTCAGCAACAGTTTCTACTTCTTTTTAAGTTTAAATGGAAAATTAACTATTACACCATATGATATAAGAGAAAAAAAATAAAATAATCAATTAATATTATCACACCGTTCACTCTATCTTTCTTTTGTATTTTTAGTATTTTACTTAGAATTAAGGTATTATAATCCATAGGTGATGCATGATGGAAATGAAATCACCAAATGTCGAGTACAAGTGTGGTGGTTGGTGGTAAACATTAACTACCAAGTAAAAGTTAGTGTTTACCAATAAATTGTATGATGAAAATATGCTTTAACAAATGTGAGACCTATTACTAAATGTACAGAAATTCTATTATTACAATACATCTTGATAGATTTAAATGTTTGATGTTAATGATAGGATGAAGAGATGTGTAATTTAGAGATTTTGTTTTTAACATTTTAGAGAAAAATAAACCATACATTCACACACATTCTCCTTCTCTCTCTTTAAAAAATTAATTTATAAATTTAAATTTTTTTGGGGTTGATTTTTTCATAATGTCAAACAAGAATTTAGGATTGATATAGGTCAATGTCGTGCATCTACCGTCCACTTTTCTTTGATATGATATCAGTTGGCTGACCCACGTCTTGAGAAATGAATTCGAAATCTTCAATTAAATTCTCTAGTCAAATTCATTTCTCAATTTGACATCTTCAATTTTTTTTTTCCTTTTCCAATATTTGTTATTTCAGACCCTTTGACTTGATTAAATTCTCATATCCGCAATGAATACCTTCGTTAAAAATTCGTTATGCTTCCCCTCATTTGCTTCCAATTTTCTTGATTGCCAAATTTACCTAAATCTATTCCCTTGTATTAGAGATAATTTTTTTAAAAAGCTGGTTAAGCAGTAATTTTCACACAAGCTATTTGGTTAAGATTTTAAACGATCAAAACAATAATAAACTAAGATTTGACAGTGATGGTGGGTTTGTCTATTCAATAATTACCTTGCAAAGTTGTAAAGCATTGAAGGATTTGAAAATGTCGTGATAGCCACTAATCGTTAGCTAAATCTAGGGGTTAGAATATTAGAATTAATTTTGACATTAATATTTTCCCCCCTCTTTGTTGAAAAATGTAGCATTGAGTAATAATTCCTTTTAATTCATCTACTGATGTGACTCGAATATGAAGGTTAGTTTTGAGTCCTTACCTAATAACTTACTTTTGAGAAAGAAATTAACTAATATGATGTGTTTCAACCACATCACCTTGAATCTACATTATTCCATTTCTAAAATCTTTATTTAAAGGGCCTTCAATTATCATTCAATTTTTTTGGATGCTTGATTCATGTTCAGATCTACATATATAATAATTGAGCACGAGTATGTAGTAATGTAGTAATACTAACATTTCCCTCATTTAGGTTTATTGGGTGGACCCAATAAATTTCAAATGTAAGGTTATTTATGATCAATTTGGTCATACTGTAAATTTTAAAATAATTGCTATTAATTAAGCTATGAGTTATCAACTCTTCTATGTACATTATTAAAAAAAAATTATATGTACATGTATATAAATATGTAAATAAATTTTATTCAATATTTATCCATTTTATTCATTTGTATTCTTTCAGTAGTTTAAACATAAGATACATATACAATTGTTTTTGAAACTCATAACACATATAAAAATATATTAATAAAATAATAAAAAATTATTTTATTATTTTTATTTTGGTATTTCAATATAATTGGTAATAATAATAATTTAATGATTTTGATCTTGTTTGGTGTTGATGTGTTGTAACTTTTAAGTTGTAGCTGTTGTATAAAAAAAAGAAGCTATAACTATAAAATAAAAGTTAATAGTGTATAGTAAATATAATTTTTAAATAATAAAATTAATAAAAATAGTAAAGATATTATAGGTTTTTCATTATAAAAATAATTGATCAAATCAACTTAACTTTTAAACTACATCAATTAATGTTTACCAAACATTTTATGTTGTATCTTAAACCCAAATGGGACCTTATTTTTTAATTAAATAAAGGCAATTTTGATTTTTATAATATACGTGAGGATATATATGAAATTGTCTTAAATATAAATTTAATTCTCAAAATCTGATTTTAAAAATTTATTCCCTTTTGCTTTTATAAGATCTGTTGTAGAATGGAGTAATTTTGCCAAAAATTATTTTTAAAAAATTTATGAAAATTAACTATTGGCTTTTCAAAATCACTTTTTAATCCTTTCAAAAGCAATTCCAAATGGGTCTTAGACTTATTGTGATTTGCGTTGATCCAAATATTGCATAAAAATGACTCACTTTGCTCTGTGTAAATAATTTAATTTTTGGTTAGAGTATTGAAATTAATTATAGGTAAATATTTTCCCTTTTTAGGGTGAAAATTGTGGCCCTGTTTTTTATAACTTGAAATTCAACTAGCAGATTTGACCTTAACTAATCAGTTATTTTTGGATAAATTATGGTTTTAAGTCCACGTTGGAATCAAAGTCTTATCGGATTAATATTTAAACATCTTTCTGGAAATATATTTTCAAAAACTTTTTAGGTGCTTCTTTCATATTTTTAAGTTTCAATGTTTTATACTTGAGTATGACGTTTATTTAGATTATATAAATTTTTCGTAAGGATTAAGTTATTTAGACTCAACTAGCTCACTATTGACCTTAAGGTAAAGTAAAGTCATGCCTTGATAACATATCGTAGTTACCTAAAAGTAATTTAGCTTAAGTTAAGGGCTCACACGTTGATATTTAGAGAAAAGAAACACAAATCCTTCCAAAATTTTGGTGAGTAGATAATTAAATTCATGTCATTTCAAAATAAACATCAAAATCCCTTTTCGTTTGGGATTCCATGTATTTGGATAGAGATTAATTAAATCGAGTACTTAATGTCCATTAAGATTAATGTACTATGATGTTTACTAATAAAAAGAGATCCAGATGTACATTTTTAAGGTAGTGGGGTTTAGCTATGTATGACTAAAACTATGGTGGTCTATGAGACAAATTTTTGGTCTCAGATTTCGTTTCCCCTCGTATTTAAGCTTTGACATATCATTATAGAAGTTATAACCTATCTTGATGCTCAAATCTTCACATATGATTTGATATTTTGGACTAAATTTCTCAAGTTGAAAATCAACGCCCAATAGCTGGCTTGGCCACAACGTGCATGCCAATCACTCTTTATAAATATATTCAAATTCTTTATCTTTAAGGGCATGTCCATTGTATTATTGGCTGTAAGCAAATTAAAGTTTTTTAATCTAACAGAACACTCTCGCTAAGACCAAATAACAATTAGCAAATCATTTCCTCTCCTTTAAATTTTCTTTCTAAAAATTTACTGATTCTCATTTATCCAAAGACCGGGTCTCTTGGTTCCCTCTGTGCACCACGCAAAGCAAACA
Organism: Citrus sinensis; assembly: GCF_022201045.2. Lineage (NCBI taxonomy): Eukaryota > Viridiplantae > Streptophyta > Magnoliopsida > Sapindales > Rutaceae > Citrus > Citrus sinensis. Next base: position 29,014,547 of record NC_068562.1, on the reverse strand, counting down.
CAAAAAGTAAGAGGAAAAAAATTCAAAAAATTTCAAAATTCCATTACCTAACTAATTACAAATTTAATTGAAAAATTAGCACTCTTCTCTTTTTCTTTTTCTTTTTTTCTTTTTACCTTCAAAATAATTATGACATTTCTCATTGTCTTTTTAACCAAAAGAGAGAGAATAATTATTAAACAAAGAATCAATCTTTTTCTTCTTTAACAGCCACACTCCAGGAGGAAAGTTTTAACCAGCTTCCTTGCCTATCATCTCCTGGGGCTAAGGCCTGTTTCAAATTGATTTCCAATCCAAATCCAATCCCTTTTCTTAATTCTCAATCTTTGTGCTAATCATTTTGGGAATGCACCAATGTCTCGTCTATTTGTTTTATTAAAAATACATTGCAATTTTTCATAACAAGAGCTGCATTTTTCTCCAATTTTCTTGGGAAGCTACTTGTGCAACAAGCCTGAAGATTCAACATTAAAGCAATGGCCGAGAACTCGCCGGATAAAAAGTCAGGCTGTGGCCTGTTGAATGCGGTTTTTGGGCGGCGTTGGCCGCGGAGAACGACCTCAACGGGGTCACTTCCGATGGTAAATGGAAGCAGCAATGGCGGCGGCAACAATCAACTTGTGAAAGTACCAAGCACACCAAATTCAAAACGGAGAAGAAACAGTAGTGCTGATGAGACACAATTTTTAGAAGATGCCGCAGCACCAAATGTTCAAGAACCACAAGCACAGCCGAAACCAAGCTCAAAGCCACCGCCAGGTCATCATCCGAAACCCCAGCAGAATAATGTTAAAAAACCTGAAGACGCAGCTGCAGTTAACAATAATGTTAATAGCAACAACAACAAAGTCACTGCAAATCAAGGGTATGTGAACCAAGGAAGGAGAGTGCCTAGAGAGGCCATTGGGATTTCGGGTGAGCTTGAAAGTATGATCGCTGATCATCAAAAAACAAGAGGGAGTAGCAACCTTGTTAGAGCTTCATCAAGCAACATGATGCTTTTTGGGAATTTGGGGAACATAAGGCAAGGAGGAGGAGGAGGAAATGTGAATCCATATAATCATGTAAATGAAAGCTCAGGAGTTAGAGGAAATAATAATACTAATAAAAATAATAATAGGTATCCGAATAGTGTTATGGGGAATGTTGTAAAGAAACAAAATGATCATCCTCAAAATCATTACAACTACAATCCTCCAAAGCCTGCTTCTTCTTCTAGTGCCGAGCCGACTTCATTATGCAGGGCTCTTTCGACAAGAATGGACCCGGAAACTTTAAAGATCATGGGCAATGAAGATTACAAAGCTGGGAATTTTGCAGAGGCTTTGGCTTTGTATGATGCTGCAATATCTATTGATCCCAATAAGGCCTCTTACAGGAGTAACAAAACTGCTGCATTAACAGCTTTGGGTAGGCTTCTTGAAGCAGTTTTCGAGTGCAGAGAAGCCATCCGAATTGAGCCTCATTATCATAGAGCTCATCATCGTTTGGCAAACTTGTATCTCAGGTAAAAGTTTAAAAAAAAAAAAAATTCTTGAGCTTTTCTTGAATTTGTGTTTTAATTCTAGTCCATTGTTGTGTCTTACTCTTAGCTTAAGCTTTCGGGATTTCAGAGCCAAGATTTCGTGTTCATTTTGCCTCAACTAATTTTTGTTTCATTCTAGCCCATTTCCTGTACCCTATTTCGATATTTTGGAATCTACCGAACCTGGAGATCATATTAGTATTTCACGTGTCCGTGCCTGTTAAGCCTTAAATTTATAAGTGGTGCATCTGATGATATTCAATCTAATTAAGTGCTCTTTAATTTGGATGTGTGCTACAGGTTAGGGGAAGTGGAAAAGGCAATATATCATTTTAAACATGCAGGACCAGAGGCTGATCAGGTTGATATTGCTAAAGCGAAATCTCTGCAAGCCCATCTCAACAAATGTACGGATGCTAAAAGGACAAGAGATTGGAACACTTTAATTCAAGAAACAAGGGCTGCTATAGCTGGTGGTGCAGATTCAGCTCCACAGGTCAGTATCAAATTTACTAACATCGCAAATCTGTTTAATAATCTGAAACATTAAACATGCGAAAAAAAAATCACTGACTGAATTCAATTTGTTTTGTTTTGTTATAAAGATATATGCATTACAAGCAGAGGCCTTGCTGAAACTGCACAAGCATCAAGAAGCTGATGAGACATTGAAGAATGGTCCAAATTTTGATGTCGATGAGACGACAAGATTTTTTGGGCCTATTGGTAATGCCAATTTGTTGGTGGTGAGGGCTCAGGTTAATTTGGCGTGCGGCAGGTTAGTGTTGCATAATTTTTAGTTAGCGTTTAATGATGAGATTGCGGATTAGAGTTTAGCATAATTACATATGCAACTAGAAAGCATAATTTGCGTGGAAAAGGAAATAAAATTGAGGTTATTAAAGTGATTTTGACCCTAATCTTGAATTGCAGACAACTCAAAAGGGAAATTTTAGCTGCGGAAAGAGGAAACAAAAAGATGTTAAAATATCATGAAACCCTACCCCATGTAACTAGCACTAATATTATTCCCACAATGATTGGTTTTGGGTAAAAAAATTTTGGTTCTTTTTAAAAGGAAAAAAGTCTTCTGTGTTAGTGGCATCCAACCTAGTGTTTGTACCTACCAAACTTAGGATAATTTAAAATTTGATAACTAGCACTATGATTTTGATTGGATTTCGAGTCCTAAAATTAAATTTAATTGAATCAATTATTAAATTTCCTTATTCAGATGATTCGATAGTTATTCAGAGAAATAAGAGAGAAATATTCTCGAAATAGAAATTTATTGGTGGACGATTCAATTTTAATCTGTTTATTATTGAACCTTGTTAGTTTTTGTCTTTCTTAAATTGAGGGTAGATTAGATTGAAAAATTATATGCCAATAATATATGCTAAAGGAACCGCATTTTAAAATTTTAGGAAAATGCATATGATTTATTTTTTTTAAAACCAAGAAACAAACTAAGGGAAAAAAAATAACATTCAATAGTTCCTAATTGTTAAAAATGGATAATAAAAATTGGTTAATATAATAAGGCTTCCAATTAATTGCCGATTATATAGATTTGAAGATGCATTGGCGGCAATACAAAAGGCAGCAAAGCAAGACTCAAATAACAAAGAAGTGAACATGGTAATGAGAAAGGCTAAGGGAGTGGCAGCAGCTCGATCAAATGGAAATGCACTTTTCAAGCAAGCAAAATTCTCAGAAGCAGCTGCTGCTTACGGAGATGGTTTAGGGCTCGATCCTTACAACTCAGTTTTGCTCTGTAATCGTGCCGCGTGCCGGTCGAAGCTTGGCCAATTTGAGAAAGCAATCGAGGATTGTAATGCCGCCCTTAATGTGCGGCCAGGTTACAGCAAGGCCAGACTAAGAAGAGCCGATTGTTTTGCCAAGGTGACTGTCCTTTTTGCATTTTGTGCATCCATTCCATCATTCAGTGGCAGTATCAAGATTTTAGTTTAGCCGAACTTATAATATAAAAATCACAAACCTAATAGGGTGATAAAAATTAAAAAAAAAAAAGAGTCGTGAAAAAGTTAAACAGTAAAATTTATAAAGAATAAGTTTAAAACCTTATATAGTAACAGGGATACTCTATCCTACAGTGTGAGTACCGTTAAATGATCATATTTTATTATTATTATTATTATCATTTTGAAGGATACGGTATCCTTGAGTACCACAATTAAACCCCTTTTCTTAAATCCAATTACCCATTGATTTATTCATTTTTGGATTTGAGCCTCAACAAATTTTCATTCATGTACTTTTTTTTGGCTCCAACCCTTAGATATTTAGTTATGGCTCTTTCCTAATTGGTCTTCACCTAATTGAGTCCAAGGGGCGAGAATTATAAAACAATGGTGTCGTCCAATTTGTGTGTGTGTGTGTGTATGAGTATGAGTTGGTGCTCAATTCATTTTTTATAACCATTTTGAAGATGCTACATTAGACACATTTATTGAATCTTGCAATAAAAAATTAAAACACTTGTTTACAGTTAAAAAATGCTTATGATTGATGTAATAACTACTGTTTAATTTTTCGTTATTCATGTAGATTGAGAAATGGGAAGCTTCAATGCAAGACTATGAAATCTTGAAAAAAGAAGCACCGGATGATGAGGAAGTGGATCAAGCCTTGCAAGAGGTTCAAGCACAGCTCAAAAAACAAAGAGGCGGAGCTTGAAGCATTTTATAGTGAGAGACAGAGAAAGGGATCAAATTAAGACAAAACAGGCCAAAAGCAGAAGAAAAAGGAAGGCTCCCTGTTGATTTGGCATTGCAATTTTTGGTTGTTGAAGTGGTGGAGGAGCTTAATTATAAGAAGAAATTAATTCATGGTGGGAGGCTAAATTGTTCGAATTTCGATTTTTTTTAGGAAGTGAAGGGGAAGACTAAGTAAGAGGAAGGATTGGTACATGTTTATAATGTTAATTTTCATGTTTAGTTTTCATTATTTTCTGCTAATTTCGGGTCTTATAACAAAAAGGAAAAGGGAATTTTGTTTTGTTTGACTCGAAATCAACAGGAAAGTCGCCGCATGTATAGTTTGATGTGTGCAATTTTTTTCAGTTTCTTTTTTCTTTTTCCCTTTTCCCGATTTGATGTTACCTTTGTAACAGTCCAGAATGATACGCCTTAAACAAATCTCGACGTTGTGTCACTGATGAGAATTGAATCATCGATCTTCTTTCCCTTTTCATGCTTAGATTTAATTTATTAACGAAGAATTATTATTGATACATTTTCATGGTTGCACGCTTAGAAAATAGGATTAACGGAGAAGAAAGTTAATTAAGCATGTGTTATGTGCTTATCGATATTCCAAGATGCGTAAGACCATGAAGCCATTCTCTTAGCATTTGCTCCAATTGACTATACACACCTACCTGCGCAAATCTCATTAAGGTTGAATTTGATATAGTGTGGCCGACCCAACCCCATTTGCCCTCTCGATTTTCCCAAGAAACAAGCAGTTATGGTACGTTTGTGCCACCTGTCCCCATTTAAAGAATGCAACGACAAAACTTAATCCTTTGAAAATGAAATGATATTCTAATCCTACCGACAACCGAGAAATTCAACTCTCAATCTCCCATCATCAACTGCTACTAACATACTTACCAATTGTGTATCACATGATTCACACATAACACCACACATTACACGACACGACAGTTGTCCATTGAACAAGTTGGTAATTGACCTACCAGTTAAATCCAATTTCAATATAATGACAACTCATATACAAGCCATTTCATAAAAAATCTTACCGTAAGATTTAATGCGACAGTAAAAGCCGAGGTCAAATTTACTTTCCAATAAAATTGAGACGTTCAAATTAAACGAGATATGTGCCAGAAAAACTCATGTTTAGATCTTTAAAATAAAATCTTAATTTCCGGCTCTCTATTTATCCACTCTTTATCACATGCATGCTTCACCAAAAAGAAAAAAACGTGTTGTGTGTGTACTGCAAAATTTCTCTAGAAGTTCATATGATTATGGTGTGTGAAGTCATTTAGTCTCATTTTAATTTTAGAATTTATAATTCTGAGCTATTTTATGGTTAAATTTTTCCTAACTCGAGTCTTAGGCCCTATGTATTATACTTAAGCAGGGTCTTATATTTACAGTTATATAGTAATATATTGTTAGTAATTTTTTACCATATTAATACATTATATTAATTTTAGGGGAAAAAAAACCATAATTATCACAAGATTATTCATCAAAATACTCGTCCTCTCAAATTCCGCACACGTATTATCACAAACAACAACGATCTTACATAGTAGAAGCCAAAGGCTTAGATTTCACGACTCTCTCACGACGCTGACCGCTGCTCACATAGTCGCAATAATTCTGAAAAACGCTCAACTCGTACGGCGAAGTATCAGTCGCCAGCCACTGCTCGATCGTGAACTGCTGCTGAGCGCACCGCGTGTGGACCCCCGTCGAAGTCACCTCCACGTAGTTACAGTACCACCCGTGATGCTCCCCCGATCCGTCCGATGAAAGATTCAGCGCGCACACGGGTCCACCCAGGCACGGCCCTCTCCCGCTGAAAATGTCCAAATTGCCCCTCTCGAAATAATTGTACCCCGGGCCCATCAATCCGCCCCATGCTTCGAGATTGCTGATCCGCACGCCATCACCGACAGCATCGTAGAGCGTCACGCCGATGATCGAATCAGTCCCGCCCTTGAAGATCGAGCCGGTTCTAATATACACCGTATACACACAATCATCGCTGTCATCCTGCTTATTATCATGTTCAAGTAGGTTAACATAAAACACGAAACAATTTATATGAGATTTAATAATGTTCGTACGAAAAGTTAAAAAAAAAAAAAAACTTACAGCGAAAGCGATGTTGGAGATAGAAAGGAGGAGGAAGAGTGAGAGGAGGAGGTTTTTGATCTCCATGGCCAACAGTGTGGAGCTGAGTTTGTGTCTGAATATACAAATATAAAGTGAGGAATTTGAGGGGCACGTGGCAATTTGACAAGGTTTTGAGAGGGGGTCTGATCTCGTGCGACGCGGAGATTGACGGTGCGTTACGTGTTATTAGGGGAGGCAGAGAGGACTGGGAGATGCGAGGTAAATGAAGGGTATAACTGGAATTTGAATTTCGGCGAAATTTTGGCAGGTCGTAGATTAAAGATAGAGGGAATATTTGGAGGTTAATAAAATAAAATTTAATCGTATCATAATTGGAGGGTATTAAGAAGATTATTCGTCTTTTATAATTTTGTAACAGTAATTACCCAATTACATATGTAGTATCATTTATTCAAAGCAAACTAGCGCACAGGAATAACGAACAAACCTGAAAAGCAAGCTTTAGTAATTGATAAGCGGCACAATTAGATGCCATAATAATATGAATTATGTTGTATTCTAATTATTGACAAGTGTAAATAAGATTACTCTTTATTATCTATTGAGCTAACTAATCAACCCTATTAAAATTAGTAGATTTTGAACCAAATCGATCAATCACGTACATTTCTCTTTCACTCTTGAAGATACATATGTTATAAATGACTTAAGCTTTCTAGTATGTATCAACAATATAAGAAAAAATTGTGGGGCATGTTTTGATGAACCAAGTGATTCTTCTTCTGTGCTCTTAAATTACAAGATTGGCCTTGGAAGGTGTTACGACAGATTGAATCTCGATCACATGTTCATTCGAAAAAGAAAATGATCATGATTACACGTGGGGTACAACTTCATCCGTAAAATGTAAAACGGTGAAGTGATAAGAGAGAACGCAGAAGAGAAATTTCCTGAGAATATTGATGACTTTGGATGTATCTACGATGAAGAAAAAGTCAAAAATGAAATAAAATAAAACGTCTAGAGCTTTTAAAAGGTAAATTTACATAAATAACCTAAAACTTTTGAGCTTTATAAAATTGGCCACTTTAACGTTTTCATTCGTAACTAGCCAATGATAATTTTTTTAGACACAATTATCCACAATATTCTCAATAAATTAGTAAATCAGTACTATTTAGTAAATTATCAAATCTCAACACTCTCAACACCAATACACAGCCTGTCACACTTATGTTTAGTGTAACAGGTACCTGTCGCACCAAAACACAGCCCACATGTGTGATAGGCATCTAAATAAAGACACACATGATGTCTAGCATACCAAATGGATGCATACACCAATCTATCACGCGAATCTACCACACTTAAACAGCCAAATCCAAATTTCATTAATTATAAAATTATAATAAAAAATAAAAAAATAAATATTGTGTTTTGACGCGATAAGCACCTATCGCAATAAGTATTTGTCGCATCAAGTATAGTTGCTGCACTTTTTGATGGTAGCCTATTGCACCAATCTTGAACAGAGTGATGAAAGAGAAGAGATAAATGAAATGGTAGCTAACATGTTAATGTTAGAAACTAATAAAAGGTTGTTTCAGATAGCAGCCGATTGATACAACGGTAGCAAGCTTGCTGATGGCCAATAACAACGAGCATGCATATATATATATATATATATATATATATATATATATATATATATATATATATATATATATATATATATATATATATATATAAAGACAATCTAGAATCTTAAAAGAAGCAACCAAAATTAAATAACTCTATGCTGAATTTTATCAAATATTAAGTGTGCATTATATTTTTGCAATATATTATTAATATATCATTTTCTCCAAATGCAACAATTTATTAATATATCTAATACCTTTAACAGTTAAAATCAAAATTTACAACTTCACACAACCATCAATACAATTGCCACAAATACCAGAACAACTCAATCGCAACACCCTACACAACACAACACCATTTTGTAATTTATTGTACTGAAAATGTATAAAATATGTAAAATGGTAGTTGCTAATATACTCTACCTCCAATTTGCCATTGCCATCGAGTCACTTCGGCTACCAATTGAAGTTTGGTGTTATCAACACTAAAGAGAGAAGTTTTAGGGTTGTTTGTTGTAATCTTCTAGGGTTTTTCTGTTTAGAAATGATAAGGGTAATTACGTCCAAAAGTCATGTCGTTGGCTATTTATGATAGAAAAAATTTGGTGTAGTTATTTTTATAATTCATAAAGTTTTTCAGGGCAGGATTATAAATCTACTCTTTTAAAACCTAATGAAATTTAAAAACATATAGTGCACTTGTGGTGGTAGGTATCATGAATTAGATTTTAGATCCATGTTTTGTTTTCTTTTATTTGTCTTTTCCCCCTTTTTTATTCCAAATCTTTGAAATGTGTTTATTTGCCTTTGAAAACAAATCAGTCAAATCTTTTGTTTTAATTACAGTATTTGGATGATCTGAGACCATGTTTACATTGACCATTTGGGTATAGAAAATAAAAAATGATCGTAATCATGTTTACCTCACCCATCCTCATGCACAACAAAAGTTAACAATTTCTCATTCCAATATTAGTGTAAAGATAAATCCATTCTTTGATTTATTGTATTTGCGAAAAAGGATAAACCAATTGACCTATCTCCTAAAACTTAAAATCCTGAGTTGATTAGCTTTTTCTTGAACTTTTGAGCATGAAAAGTGTTATCATGTCAGAATTATGTTAAGATATATGAAAATATATCAAATGAAAAACCAATTTTCAAAAGTTAATTTTGAAAATAACTACCTCCCAGGTTCTCAGAAATTTGCTGTAGAAATGGGTGACTCTATCAAGTACCTAGATATTGCACATATTATTTTACTAAATATTTAAAGGGTAATTTTTACCCAGCACCCAAATGTTTTGACAAACAGCATAGTGCACCCAAGTATTTTGCCTATGAGCACCGCGCACCCATTTCTGTTTATTTTTCACTTAATTGTAACAGATCAGGGTAAAATTGGAATAACGCATCAAAATTTTAAAATTAAAAAAGAGTTAAACTCGATGTTTGTGCCAAAATCATTTCACATCACCGTGCTTATATTCACTGAGTTTACGTGTGAGGCCAAGAAAGATGGCCATACCTCCATTGATGCCAAAATCGAGGTGGGTGAAGATAGATTGGCGCCAAAATCGTTCATCTATGATGTACAAGGAGCTTGTTTCATGGTTTAAATACTTTTTTGTTGCAATAGTAAATGATATTGCTCTGTTTCGAAGACATTACTAAATTTCTAAAAAAATAGTTTGTTTGTGTCTTTAAGGGAAGTGAATCTATTTACAGTGCTACTGAAGAAGCTGAGGTCAGTTTCATTTCTTACTGAATTGTTTTAATTTATTCCATTTTGTTTGCATATCAATTATTTAGATATATTTAGCTGGATTTTGCTTATCTACAAAACTTGAATCATTGTTAATCAAATCAGCCATAATTTACGCCTTAATGTGGTTTGTAAGTTTAAGTCATGTTCTCTTATACCTTAATAATGTGGTGTTTACGTTATTGATCTCAATTTCTATCGATGATTATGAGTATACATATTGCCCAAATCTTATTATTTAGGATGATTGTTCATGCATATATGTCACAACAACTGTGTTTTCGTTGGGGTATGGTTTACTATCTATAAGTAATAGTAGTGATTTTTAGGTATATATTTGTGATTTGGATGTAAATGCTAATGTTTTTGTTGTAAATGGTAGTGATTTTTAGGTATATATTTGTGATCTGGATGTTAATGCTAATGCTTTTGTTGTAAATGGTAGTGATTTTGTTGTAAAAGTTAGTGTTTTTTATTCTAATTCTCGGATAAATACGATGCTCATGCAATCAATCCAAAGCTCATGCAAATTACACCAGGTTCATGATAAGTAATTAAAAAATAAATGATCATTTCAGGTGAAAATGGATGATAGTGATGGTACAACTATTGTATGTACATTCAATGGTAAGACACATAATCTTGGTGTAATTGATCGAGACAAGTTTAATAGAGTTTCTTTAATCAACAAGGTTCTGGTTAGATCCTATGGAAGAAAGATGATGCCTCATGAGAAGTTTATGCTAAGTGTTTGGGTACCATGGGACTATAAGAAAGTAGAGATTATGTCTGATCATGACCTTATTTTTCAACTGAGAGAGCATAACAAGATGTTGTTCTACTACATGCAACTGTATATTGAAGAAATCAATTCACCTCATGAGTTTGTACCTATAAGGGCTTTGTTTCAACACTCAGAAGGAAGTTTAGAACCAAATCCTGAAACAAACTTTCCAGCCATTACTGACTTGAACAAACCTGATACACATGCTCCAACCACCAATACAGATCCTTCTGAAAATGACACCAATGGCCATTCAAAGCATGAAACCCCTGTGAAGAACACCAGCAGCATAATGATGTATGTGGTTGCACATGATAGCATTCAATTACAGACTAAACCACATGTACCATCATATCAGTCCACACATAAAATTGATACCAAACCAGATACCAACCCTGACCTGTATCAAGACTTTTTGGATACCTATTTCAGATCATCACCATAACCGCAAACACCATCAGCTGCCCAAACCAGTGCCGAAAATAGTGATAGTGATAACACATCTTCATTTTGTACAGATAAGACTCTTACTGAGTAGCTTCAACAAAACTTTGCCATATCTTCTTACTTATCCCTTTCATTGCACGAGCATGGTTCAATCCAGCAGCATGAATAGCAAGCATCTCAAAATGAATATATACCTTTTCACCCACCTGAGTTCCAATCTAAACTAATAACTCAAAACCCTCAGTCACAAGTTGTACAAGGTGAAAATTTCCAGCAACCAAAAGCCACAACACCAGTACTGGTAGATTATAACTCAGATGATAGCCATTATAGTGTAACTGATAGTGATGAAGATCCAAATCATCCATTAGGTGCTCCAGACATTAATAATACTCTTGAAAAATATTCTGTCAACGTTGACTTAGGTTGTATGCCTTCTGATAACAGTGATGGAGATTGTATGTTGTCTGATTGTGAGAGTGATGATAATGAGTTTGGGGAATAATATGATGAAGAGTCTGATCGAGTGTTAGTCAAAATGGATTCTGTTATGAGAGAAAACATGTACATGCCTAGTGATGCACCTATTCAATTCTTTATTGGGCAATTTTTTAGGAACTTCAGGCAGTTAGCATGGGCAATAAGAATTTATACTGTGGAGAACAAGTTTAAGGTTTACAAGCACAAGTTTGAAAAGTCGAGAGTTACTGTTGGATGTAATTATTTTAGGTGCCCATGGTTCTTACATGTTGCGAAGACTAGATTTGGGCAAACCTTTATTGTTAAAAGGCTTCACAATGTGCATACATGTCAAAGAGATTTAAAGAATCCTGAAACCACTGTAGAGTTTATTGCTGCCAAGTTTGTTGCAACTATAATTAAGCATCTAGATACAAAGGTTGAGTGGATTCAAAGTGAACTTAGAATGATGTATGGGCCTAGATACACAAGTATAAAATTTATAGAGTAAAGAAGAAGGTTTTACAGAGACAAGGAGCTGATTATGAGTCTAGTTACAAGCTAATTATAAATTATGCTGAGGCCATACTTACAAAGATGCCACAGGCCTTGGCATTGGTTAAGGTTTTCAGGATGCATGGTTAACAGGCTGAGACTCACTTTGACAATATTGTTATATCTTTCCCTGCACTTAGAGATGGCTTCAACCAAGGCTGTAGACCTTTCATTGGTATTGATGGATGCCATTTGAAGGGTCCATATAAAGGGATTCTTTTATCAGCTGTTGGCATTAATGCAAATAATGGAATCTTCCAACTCGCGTTCTGTGTCTGTAGTGTTGAGAGCACAACTAGCTGGACATGGTTTCTAAGGCACTTTAGGGAATTTTTACAAGATACAAGGCAGCTAACCTTTATGTGTGATAGGCAGAAAGGAATTTAGAATGCTTTTGCCTTAGAGTTTCCTAATGCACATGTTAGATTTTGTGCTAGACACATTTTAGCAAATATGAAGTCAAAGCATCCTCAATCTGACTTTAAGGCACACTTCTAGGCAGCAACAAGAGCATAAAACAAAATGGCATTTGATGATGCTATGCAAAACATAAAAGCAGCAGATGAGGGTGTCTATGAGACACTTAGGAGGATACCACCAAAGTTCTGGTCAAGGCATGCCTTTGACAATAATTGTAAGTCTGATCATTGCACTAACAACATCACTGAATCCTTTAATGCATGGATTGAGATTCAAAGGAAGTTGCCAATAATCTCAATGCTGGAGTAGATCAGGAGGAAGCTGATAAAAAGAATGATTGGAAGAAGAAAAAAGGTAGAATCTTGGGACAGTGATATACCTAGAAGAGTTTATGCACAAATGATGAAGCATTTACAGATTGGAAGTGCAAACCCTATATGTAGAGCTAGTGAATTGATATATGAAGTGGATGAGAATAACAAGACTCATATCGCTGTTCTTGAACACCATATGTGTGACTGTGAACAGTGGCAAGTTAGTGGGATTTCATGCTTACATGCAATGCCGTGTATTGTGAATAGTCAAAAAGATCAAGCTGAGTTCATTAGTCAATGGTTGAAGAAGGATATTTACCTAAGGTCATATTCTGGAATGATTCATTCAATTTCAGATAGGACCTCATGGGTAGATGCTGCTGCTGATGAAATACTACCTCTTTTAGTGAGAAGACCTCTTGGACGGCCTAAGATGACAAGAAAAAAAGAATATGATGAGGTTCCAGCACATAGTAAGAGATAAAAGATGCAATGCATTGTTTGCAAGAGATCCGGACACAACAGAAGGGCTTGTCCTATTAACCCTGAAAATGCTAATAAGACAACAAGACAATATAAGGTCAGTGTGTCTACTTGTAAGAGAAGATTAAATTATGTTATGAATTATGTTCCGTCCATGTGATGACAGCTAATTTACCTTATTTGTTTGTGCTTGTTTATAGAATAACCTGAAGAAGCACGTGACAAGGACAAGTGGAAAGCAAACTGAAGGCATAAGATAAATTTACTAAGTTATATTAGTCAACTGTTATATAGTTGTGTATCGCCAAACTATATTAAAATGACTTGTTTATTTTATGCTACTTTATTGATACTTTCTAAGGTCAAGTTCATGAAATTAGCTCAACTATCTTGGAAAGCCAAGATAATGACCTAGTCCAAGTAACTGTAGAAGACCAGCACACTGCATCTAAGAAACACAAGATTGACAATCGAGCAGGGCCATCAGGAGCAAAGAAAGTCACTGGGAAACAAATAAAGGAGGTAATGTCTGTAGCTCCGTGGGTAGGTGAACAGGGCAGAAAAGTAATGTCAGTTGCTGGATTAACTTTCAACAGAGAGGATGAAGTTGGAAAATATACTGCAAGGAAGCTTTTGGACAAAGGGAAGGATTCACCGAGGGTAAAATCATAGTTTTCTATTAATAGAAATTAATATTGATTTTGGAAATGATATTTATAACTTGCAACTTGTTTTGTAGTGATTGTTCTACTATGATGGAGACATTGGCAGTAAACTTATTAACGTATATTGGAGGCAGTATTATCATTTTTTGACACCTTCCACAATGCCACATCAAACCACCAGGCACAAGGTTGAGGTTGGATGGATGCTGATTTCATCAGGATGAAGTGACCATGTAATGACCAGGCATGTCCTTGTTTTTTTTTTTTTTTTTGGGAGCTGAAATTGCTGGAAGTGGTTGGACATTAAGCTTGAGCACTATAGAGCTGCATTTTGTGATCACCTAGTATAAAGTTTGAAAGTTACAAGGGTGGTAGTGGCATTTTGAAAGTTGTTGGGATTAAATTTCAAACTAAGATAGACATAAACTAAACCAACACTTGTTTTTTTGTTTTTTGTTTTTTTGTCACATGTATATAAACACCAAACTAGATGTTATTAACAATTGTAAGCTACTGCCAATGCGTATCATATTTGATTAGATTATATATGTCAAGAAACAGATGCATTTTATTTATTATAAGATTTCATTCTACATATTGTTCTATCATTCCTTATAGTACAATACAATCAATACCAATATAGTTATCACTATTATGATGATTTGATACTTCCTATTTTGATGAAGCAAACCTTCAATGTTGATGAACCTGTTGCGGAAGTCCTCAACATCAAATTGCTGATTGTAGCTTGCACTGTCATTTACGGCTTCTTCTTCAAACCTTTGTAATGCTGCTTGAATTTCTTTAGCCTCATCTGTAGATGGTTTCCACCATTTAAAGAAACCACAAGATGGGTCATCACGACAGCTGTAATATAGTTTGTTGGGGTTTGTTTTAGATTCTGACACTTTGATTTCTGCCCTGGTTTGACAGTAGCATACTATATTATAGAACTTGATGATGCCCCCATTGATTTTAGGTAAATTCATTCTTTGATTATGGGTTGATGAAGTAGACACTTTCTTCAATTTTGCAGCGTTGTGTCTGTTGTATTCTTTGTGAAATACAACATGATAAGTGCATATTTTCCATATATTTTGCTATTAAGTTCCCTATCTTTTTCTTGTTTTGGTCTTAAATATTCTAGTTATTTTAGTTAATTTTTAATTTAATAAATTATATTTTATTGTGTGTTAATTTTTATCTTAGTTTTATTTATTTTGTTATTTTAGGTATATTATGGAATTAAAGAGAAATTAAATCAGTGCATTCAGGAAATAAATTTAATTGAAGATTGTGAGACAAAAGTGCACAAGAGATCAAGAATTGGAAGGAATTAGAAAATAAAGAATATTATCTAATTAAAGCTTGTATGGGCCAAGCAAAATTAATGTTGCAATGGAGCTAAAATTGGAAAATGGAAGTAAAAAAGGAAGCCAAGCCATCACATGAAAGCAAAATTGGAAAACAAAGATTGCAAACCAAAAGTGGCCAGCACGTGAAAGGAAAGAGAATAAAGCCTTTTGGCTTTAGGAAATCATGGCCAAATTATTATTGGCTTATTAATTGAAGCATGAAAGTGGCGGTTTTGGGCTTTGGATTTGATTCTTTCCATGCAAGGATTTAAAAAAAAGCCACAATTGAAGCATTATAAAAAGGATCAAGCGGAAGCAACACGGAGGGATTATTTTTGGCAGCCAAGAGGATTTGAGGAACCAGCAGCTGCAAGAAGGAAAAACAAGGGAGAAACCGAAAAGGAATTAAATTGAAGCAAAGGCAGCCACTTGAATTAATCTCCATGACTGGTTTTATCAATTCTCTTATTCCCAATTCAATTATGTTAGGCTAAATTTTATTTGGTTGAGGGTGAATTCAAAACTTTAAACATGCTATGCAATTAAATTTAAATTCTATTATTCAATTTATTTAATTGAGATTGTTTATATTCTTCTATAATTAATGTTTATGATTTTATTCTCGTCTTGTTTGAATGGCCAATTAGATAGGACTTGAATAAATTCTATTGCTAGATTAAAATTCTTGATCCGTAATTGTCTTGATATTTTAATCATTAGTAGCAGGTTGGAATCAGTGATTTCTATTGGAGAACATAACTTAGGTTAAATAATCCGAGCTTGTGTGTTTATTGCCTAGATCAACCTAATATTTTTCTTTGTTTAATGCTTCCATTATCTTAAATTTAAAGAGCTTGTTTTAAATTATTTAATTGTTAGAGATTAGGTGAAGAGCTTATTTTGCCTAACGACACACTAAGGAAAGATTGAGACTAACAGAGCTTATTGTTGTCTACGGTTGATAGTTTCAATATAAATTGATGATAAAATTGATATATTATGTGCATGTTTGGTGGTGGCGAATGATCCTTTAACCAAAGTTTTCATCATTATTATTTCTTTCTCCTTTAATTAGAGTTTTTATTAAATTCTTGTTCGTAGTTTTAATTTCTTTATTTCTTACTATTTAGTTAAAAATTCATAAACCCCCTTTTTATTTATAATTGGCATTTTTTTAGTTAGATTAATTTATATTATTACTACTATTATTTTATTTTAAATCTTGCTTTAGAGTTGATAATAAATATAACTAGTATAGTCTCTGTGGGATCGATCCTTACTCACTTTGTACTAATTATTTATATTAGTGGTAAGGTTTTAAATTTGGTGCACCTTAACGACACTATCACAACACAACGTATTTGAACTTCAAGTTGTTGTGTTTGTTTTGTGTGTGAATGAAGCTGATGCTGAAGCTGTATTGTTTCAGAGGGTAAATGCAGATGTAATGCTACTATAAGTTGTTGCTAACTAAAAATAATGATGGATTTTCTAGGTTTTACATTGAAAATCATTGAGGTGTGAAGATGATGGGTAGTTATGTGTGTTGAATATTACAACTTATAGTGAGGAATTAGCTCAAATTTATCTATTTCTTTTACTATTCTTGTAATCATATAGCCGTTATTTTACTGTTGCTCAAATTTTATAGCCGTTGGATTTTGGATGCATATGGTAATAAATCATTCTGCCAAGTGCATTATAGTCAATATAAATTAACAACTATAGTTGGTCTTCGTGTGTAAATACACCTTCAATCATGGCCAGTGTGGTAAATTTCCTACTTCGCGACTTTGTAATTTTGTAAAGGAAAGCAAGGTTCTGGTTAAAAACAAGGGTATATTTGTCATTTAATTAAAGTTCAGACTGATCCGTTACAATCAACTGAAAAATAAACGAAAATGGGTGCGGGGTGCTCATAGGCAAAATACTTGGGTGCGCTATGTTGTTTGTCAAAACATTTGGGTGCTGGGTAAAAATTACCTATATATATATTTTTTTTGAAAAGAAAGTAAGCCTTTCATAATCACAAAACCTTGAGTACATCATGTAATTTAGCTGGAATATTTCCCAGCCACATATAGGGAGAGTTTTTCCCTAAAGCTAGCTTAGCTAGGTAGTGGGCATAAGCATTACAATGTCTTGGAATGTGATTGACAACAACTTTCTGGAAGTCCTTCATCTAATTTTAGATCGCCAGAATTGTCCAAAAAATTTCTGTTATGTTGCCCTTGGTGTTGTTCACTAGCTGGACCACCTCTAAGCAATCTGACTCAATAATCAAAGAGGTTACATTTGCACTTCTTGCCAGCTGAAGGCCCCAAAGCACAGCCTCTACTTCAGCCAAGCCTATTGATCCCTTTAGGAGGTTCTGATTAATTCCTGCCGCAACTATCTTACCATTAGAGTCTCTAATCACAGCTCCCACTCCTTCACTCTGATTCTTTGAGTTAATGGCAGCATCCACATTAACTTTGAAGACATTCTCAAGGGGGAGAGCCGCTCCTACTGCTTCTCTTCTCTAAGTTGATAGATATGAGCTTGCTCGGTCTTCCTAACTCCCTAAAATACTGTCGATACAGATTCTGCTTTAGCAATTGAGATGATAGGATTAATCTCCTTGCCTTCGAATATACATTTGTTCCTAGCATACCAAGCTGACCAACACAGAGCTACCATTAATTCCAAATGAAATACAAGTATGCAACCCAAGAGGGGGGTGAATTGGATTTCTAAAACTTATTCAATTTATAAAGAAAAACTTAATGCAAATATAATCTAAATTCAAAGCAATAACAATTAAGTTGATCACAATATAAAAAGATAAAGGAAGAGGGATTCAAACACAGAGATTTTTACGTGGTTCGGCCAACATCGCCTACGTCCACGCCTCCAAGCTTTCCGGACTTGAGGATTCCATTAAGCAAGCCGCCAAGCTTCAAATGCTTACACTTGACTTCCAAGGTGTCAATAAACCTTTACAACAAGAGATTATCCCCAATCTCTTAACCCAAGTGTATCCCAACACTTACAATCACTCAAAGTAAAAGATTACAAATTGTTTTGCCTCTCACAATATATAAGATTACACAATGATGCTTAATATGTGAATAGATGAAGCAAGAATGTGTTTTAAGCTTTATGAAGATTGTATTCTCGAATATTTGCTCAAAGGTCATGTTGTGATCAGCTTTAGTTTGAATTCGAATGAGCTTATTTATAGATGCAGCTGAAAACTAGCCGTTATTGACTTTCTGCACACTGTAGGATCGCCGCTAACTAGATGTCGGATCGCCGTTTGACTGGTCAATATGACCGTTGGGGCTGATTTTCAAATTGTCGGATCGCCGTTATCTAGATGGCGGATCGCCGTTTGTGTCCAGAGGCTACACTTCAGTTCTGGTTAATATCGGCGAGCCGTTTATCAAACTTGTCGGATCACCGTTTTTATCCAGAGGCTACTGGATGATATCGGTGAGCCGTTTATCGATCTTGTCGGTTCGACGTTTATGTCTAGAGACTGCCCTTCACTTCTGGTTGATATCGGCGAGCCGTTTAGTAACATATCGGTTTGCCGTTTAGATCCAGAGGCTACTGGTTAATATCGGCGAGCCGTTTATTACACATGTCGGTTCGCCGTTTTCCATAAAAACTGTTGCAGTGAGCTATTTTTGCAAGAAGACTGTTTTGACTCCAAATCTTTACTATTCTTTATGAGGCTTTGTTAAAGATAGAGAAAATTATGTTGAACTCTTAAAAGATTAATCAAAAACTTAATCATGTTTGTTATCATCAAAATCAATGAAGAATTATTTAGGTTAACACCAAATCTACTTTCCTCAACTCCTTAGCCATTCTTTGAAGAATGCTGAAGATGTCCTGAGAATTAGCTTCTAAGCTAGGGGCTGTATAGGGGGACTGGAGCCAAATCTTTCTCGCAGCCATGCACTCCAAAAGGGCATGGCTGATAGTCTCTACTCTCCTTTTGCATCGCTGACAAGTTGGCTCCTCCACTACTTTCCTTTTCCACAGATTTTCAGCTGATGGGAGCATATTATTTGAGGCCCTCCACATGAAAATTTTAAGCTTCTCAGGCAGCTCCAGAGACCAAAGAGCACTCTAATACTGGGTGGAAATCTCTTAACAGCTGGTGGAATATGGAAATTTCATTCTCAAGGCTAGTTGGTACCCACTTTTAACAGAGTAGTTTCCCCTTTTGTCGTAATGCCAAAGAACCTCATCTTCTGATTGCTCAGCTGGAAGGGGAATCTTGAGGATCTCAGTTGTGTTTGCAGCCATGAAGTGCTGCCTTAGCTTGATCTCATCCCATTGGTTGTTAGCCTTAATTAAATCTGCAACAACTGAGTTTACTGGCAATGATGGAGGAAAAATACGCCTGAATGTCTCTGGTCTTGGCAACTAGTTATCCGAGAAAATTGCTATCTTCTTGCCATTACCTATCCGCCATCTCAGGCCCTTCTTAATCACTTGTCTACCCCAAAGGATGGTTCTCCAAATATACGAGGCATTGGCTCCTGCTTCTGCACATAAAAAGCTGGAGTTCCTATAATATCTCGCTTGAAGAACTTTTGAAACTAGGGAATTTGGGTACTGCAATAACCTCCATGCTTGCTTAGCTACCAAGGCTTGATTGAAGCAAGTAAACTCTCTAAATCCCAGCCCCCCTCTAATCTTTGCCTAGCTGAGCTTCTCCCACTTCTGCCAATGAATTCCGCGCTTATCCGCCTTCGAACCCCACCAAAACTTTGGTATAGCTTACTGAATATCATCACAAAGGCCTCTTGGGAGCTTGAAAACACTCATTGCATACACTGGAATTGCTTGGGTTGCCGCTTTGATTAGAATTTTCTTCCCCCCACTAGACAACATTTTATGCTGTCATCCTGCAATCTTGTTCAACACTTTCAGATTGATGTCATTAAAAAAACCCTATCTTCTTCCTACCAATCATTGATGGAAGACCGAGGTATTTCTCATGCTTTGAAACCACTTTAGATTAAAGATACCCCTTATAGCAGCCCTTTGATTCTCTGGAATTTTGCCACTGAAGAACAAGGAGGATTTTTGGAAATTAAAGATCTGCCCTGATGCTGCAGCGTAGTTATCAAAAATCTCTTGTAAATGCCTGCATTCAGTCACTGATGCACGAGAGAAGACCAAACTATCATCCGCAAATAGCAAGTGGGTAATTGAGACTTCCCGCGCAAATTTGAGGCCTCGGATTAGCTGATTCTGTTCTGCCAACACCAACAAATTAGAGAGAGCCTCTGCACAAAGAATAAAAAGGTACGAGGATAGTGGGCAGCCTTGCCTCAAGCCTCTTTCCGGCTGGATCATTCCTTTTGGCAGCGTACCCATATTTAAAATTAATGAATCACTCTTAGGCCTTAGCCATGTCAATGATAATGCCAAACTGGCCCTAATGCCTAATGGAGACAAATGGAAATGACTTTCGAAAATTGGCACCCAACTTTCTCCCAACACGATCATTGTTGGGCTGACCTCGGATTTGTTTATCTTTTATGCTTTTCGAATGAATTTGTTTTTTTTTTAATATCTTTTATGTATATTGAATTAAAGTTACATCCGAAAACACTAAATTGTTTCATAGTTTTTGAAGAGCGTTTGTATTAGTTAGTACTTAATGCTCCAATCGCTCTCTTTTTAGCCACTTTTTGTGAAATGGAAAGCGTTTCAGTGCTCGTAAGGACTTCAATTTGCTATAAGAAACTGAGACACGCCTCTCAATTTTATGCAATAGCTAAAGCGATAATTTTTGGGCCCTAGAGGAGGAAACAGAATAATAATATAATTGACATCTTATAGATTGAGTTAACCTACCTATAAATAAATATAACTGCCCTATATATTTATAGAAATATAGCTAATCTGTTAGTTTAAGTGGTAAAATCTCTTGTGCTGAAAATAAAAAATCTGAGTTTAAATTCCACTAAATAAAAAAAAACTCCATTAAATAATTAGTAGCACAATTTTACATTGTACTTTGTCACACCCATAAAACCTTCAAGTTAAATCATGAAACTATTAACATTTCAACATTTATGTCTGCACAATTGAAAACACAGACTTAAGACTTGACATATTAATCCACGATTTAACACGTGCAAATATTCACAAAGAACAGGAGAGTGTGTTATGTATATATATGTACGAATTTATTTTTTTTTAAATAGATGTTTTTATGATTTCACCCGTAACTTTAATAGTTTAACACTTTACAGTTTACGCTTTTTTTTTTTTTTGATGAGTACAGTTTACGCTTTTAATTAAAAAAAAATGCTCACTAAAATTTTAATGATGCCTCTGCCCCATACAAAGAAAGAGTACTCTAATATTTTTCTCTGTATTTATAATCTACATATATGGGGGCTCGACGTTGTAGCCAATTATCACAGTGTGTATGTGTACTTTAATTTAAGCAATTAGGTTGCCTAATTAACAAATTATTTGGTAAGACGGGCTGAAATTTCACTTAAAATAGTAACAAACACAATGTACACGTTAAGACTTATGTGATTAGCCTAACAACACATTAACCATGGCACCGCGTAACGGTAATTATAAGAAATAAACTTCTTTCAATTAATTTCATTGACCGAGTCTTTACTGTAATCCAAAAATAGTGTCTTAATTGGGTGACCATTGCCACCCTAAGAGCTGTGAAACTCATTTTGTCATAATAATTCCCAAACTGAAAACATGCGTTATCCTCGAAATTCCAACCACCCTTTCCCATGCAAACCCTAAATTCATCGTTCCATTTTTTTTCTTTCCCTTTGCCACCCTATTACCCCTCCCCTTGTGCACCGCTCCCCATTTCCCCATGGAGGAGCGGGTCCCACCTTCTTCCGCTGCTGGCGATCTCACCGATGAACCGCCCAATCGGCACGGGCACGGGCACGGTCGTCGAAACGTTTCTTCCTATGATGATTCCTTCGATTATAGCTCGATCTCTAGGCCTGTAGGATCATTAGACCTTACCCCGGAAGAGGATTATGATTCGAATACTTACGTCGTGCAAGTTCCTAAAGACCAAATTTATCGCGTTCCACCACCAGAAAACGCCAGGATCGTTGAAAAATACCGAAACCCAATGAATAAAAGAAGGAATTCGTGTTGCACTAGGGTGTGTTGGATCATATTGGTCCTGTTTGTGATTGGCATCTCAATTGGCATAACCCTAGTGATTTTGCACAAAGTTTACAGCCCTAAGGGTGCTATTCTTTTTATTGCGGATGTTCATGTGAAGAACCAATCACGCCCCCGGTACGAATTCACGATGAAAGTGAAGAATCCGAATGAAAACGTTGCAATCAGTTATGAAAACGATGGTGATGCATTTCTACTCCTCAAAAAGAAAAAGCTTGCTAGCGGGAAATTCCCGCAATTGGAACAAGAAGGCGGTGACTCAAGAAATGTTCGCATCACTCTCACCGGTTCAAATACGGTAGTGCCAGATGAAGTTTCTAAAAGCATGCATGATAAGAAAACGGAACGTGCAGTTTCACTGCAGCTGGAAATGAATTTGAAAGGGGAAATGAATATAGGGTTCTTGAATCTCTGGAGTAAGGACATGCATGTGGTTTGTGATTTCAAAGTGAGCACATTAAGGACAGGAACAAAAGTTTTATCGCAAAAATGTGACACTCAAATTAAATAACGTACAATTTAGTCGGTGGTGGTTGTGACCATGGTATAGGAAGATTTTCGATCGTGATTGTTAAATTTTTCATGCTTTTGGCTTCGAATTTCAAGATCTTCATGTCACAAAATGGGACATTTATGTAACTTTCTTTTTGGTCCTTTTTTTTTGGTTTTATATTTCGTTTAAATGTTTATATTAGGATTATTGATGATGGAGTTGGAGTCAAACATGCGGCTCATTGTGGCATCATCTCTTTATTGTTTCCAATTCTTTTTCTTGTTCTTTTTTTATCTATCTTATTTTCTTCTGGGTTGTGTTTGTATTATTACTTCTGGTTCTATTCTTCTTTTCCATCTTTAGTAACTAGAAACTAGAACCTAAATGCCCACAAAATTTGTACCATTTTTGTGTAAAACAATTTTAAAAAACTGTACAGCTGCAACAAAAATTTGAGATTTTTTTTAGTTTTTTAAAATCTCTAAAAAAAAAACTGTTAAAGAGTTTTTTTTTTTGTTTTGCTATCGAATTCAAATTTATCTGCAGTTTATTGGATCCCGAAAAAGGACAAATATTAAAATAAAAATGATTGTTAACACATAACGAAATTTCTCTTACTTTCATACTTTTGCGACTCGGTTTACTTGGTATTCAAAGACATACGAGGAGAAAAAAATGTGAAATTTTATAACTATGCCAGAATGTTTAGAAAAAAAAAGTACCAAAAAAATCAATAAGTTAGAAAAATTGAAAGTCGTATAAAGCCATAAAGTTTTTGGGAAAGTTATAATAAAATGAAGGCTAATTGTCTTTTAAAATACAAGGGAAAAATAGTCAAATTAATCTTCAGTTAAAGGCAACCTTAATGGCCAAAGATAATCAAGAAATGTGAGTAAAAGAATAGAGATTAACGGGGATTTTAATTTATTAATTGTAAGGACTCGACTTGACTAACAATGTTGCGATTTTACACATTGGGGGAAAATATGCCCAATCCAATTTTGGCTTTAGCCCAATATTTGGAATCAACCCAAAGTTCAAACTTGTTT
This sequence comes from Citrus sinensis, assembly GCF_022201045.2. NCBI lineage: Eukaryota > Viridiplantae > Streptophyta > Magnoliopsida > Sapindales > Rutaceae > Citrus > Citrus sinensis. Next base: position 28,990,540 of record NC_068562.1, on the reverse strand, counting down.
ACCTAGTGGGGGGCGCATTTAGCGATCGAACCTTAAGCCCAAGACCAAATGAAATTTACAGACTTCCAATTTGGAAAATCATTGAAAATAAACATTTTCATTATCTTTTGAATTTGTTAAAATTTCAACTCAAAATTTTTAGTTTAGTGTGACCAAAATTCGACTAGTTCGAGTCTATATCATGTTTAAAATATAAACTAATCATTAATTCATTTCTAAGCTAAGGAATTAAGAACCCTAATTCCATTTCAATATGATAGAGAATAACTTTTTTTTTGTGTATTAATCATCCAGTATCTAAAGGTTACATTGGGCCCCGACTAATCTGAACGCGAACCAGGTAGAGAATAAATTCTTGTATTATGTATTAATTGAAGATAAAGTTTTTGAATATGCATGTGTAATCAATCACACAAATACACATCGATTTAAGCCGAATGTTGTGCATCTTGTTTACCCTTTGCAACGGTGGACCCCACTTGTTAAAATCAACTTAAAAATAAAACTAATATAAACTTAATCAAGATACTGACACATAATCTACTCTATTTCGTTGGGAAATTTATCCATTTGACCACTTTCCGACTTTCAATATCAATAAAGACCACACTCTAATTTTTGTTACAATGTCAACCATGTACAAAGTTCTTAAACCAAAATAGTCCTTAAAACTAAACAAATAAACCTCACCTCCTAAACCAAAGCTCTCTAGACACCACCAAAACACTCCCTATTTCACCTCTCCCACATTTATAACAAAGTTATTTATCCAACTATTACTCAATCCCCTTTTCACTTATCTTACATTCATCAAACAAATATATTTATCCAAGCATTGAAGACAAAATCAAGCAACAAACTAAAGAATAATAAAAAGTTAAAGTTAGTATTTCTTTAATTTTTATTTTTAATTATTTGGTTGGATTTCATACAAAAGATTGATTGCTCATTTTTTTATAATGTGGGTACATTAAATGGTTAATGTGAGGTCATAGATTTATAAAGTAGTAAAATTTCGGTAAAATCCGACAAAAATAGGTCTTGAACGATGTTGAAGACGAAACCCGAAATCCAAGCAACAAGTAGTTGTCACATTGGTGACAAAACTGTCGCCTAAGCCTAAAATAGGTCTGGTATTCGTCGCTTGGATTCTGGTATTCGTCACTCGTCTGTCACTTAGATTATGGTATTCGCCACCCAGACGACAAACACTTATCACCCGGGCGATAAGATATTGCATGTTGGGCGACAGACACTTGTCGCTCGTGTCGCCCAACCTACAATGACATGTAATTCGAGCAACTTTTTCTATTGTCTGGGCGATAATGTTGTCACCTGGATCACCCAAATTTGTTGATAATTAGTTAATTTAATTAATATAGTAATATTATTGTTTAGAGTGTTATTAATAAAGTATTATTATTACTTTGGACCAAGTTAATAGAGTTGGTAGTGCTTTAAATATATTTTGAAGGAGTGTGAGAGACTTTGAAGGATGGTCATATAGAGTACAAGAATGAAAAAATTACTGCATTTTATTCTAGAAAGATGCAACATTTGAACAAGTTATTGAAAAGTTGTATAGAATTATGAAGAAAAGTCCGGATGAATATTCCCTCACGGTAAAGGCAAATGTGAAATCAACTCATTCAACGCAACTCATTGATTCACTGTCTATAGACATAGTGGACGATGAAATAATGAGAGTGATTATGAACTCTGATCTAATTAACTATAGGTGCACTCATGTTTATGTGATGACAACTCCTAAAGTTCCTAAAGAACTTACTTTGATGCCATCGAATCAAACTTCATCCTTTGAACACTACTCCATATTCCACTCCTATAGTGATTCTATTAATGACAATGTTGTCAATAAACATATGGATAATATGCATGCAGAAACATATAACATTGAGTCCTAAATGAATTCTGGACATGGCAATAGTCCAGTCAACATTGTAGAGGATGTGGGTCAGTTTCAAAAAGTTAATGATCTATCTCAAAATCATCTTATCAATTCAAGAACCTGCAGTTGAAGTTAGCCTGTTAGTCCAATGGCTCATAGCCGAAGTCGGTTTTTTAGTTCAATGGCTCGTAGCCAAAGTCGTTCCAGAGTTCTAAGTCAAATAGACCCACTACAATTGGAGGCTCCAATTGTGCTGTCGGATTTGGTAGCTTCAGACATGGCTGATGGTTCTAGTTCCAGTCGTATTTGTGTAGGCCAGTTATTCAGCACAAAAAAACTCTTGCACATGAATTTAGCAATATTGCCATTAGGGACAAGTTTGAGTTCAAGATGTATAAGTCAACAACGGTACGTTATGAGGCTCGTTGTGCTTTGGATACATGTAAATGGCGATTTTGAGCAACAATGCCGAATGATAAAGAGAATGTGAAGTGGTTAGTAAAGAGATATGACATGGTACATATTTGTTAGAATAACATTTTTCATAATGGTCATCGCTAAGCAAGCAATAAGGGTATCGATGAAATGATCAAGCAAAATTTTCTTGATGCCCAACATATATACACTCCAAAAGATACCATTTCAGATGTGAAGAATGATTATACAATTGATTTATCATACTAGCAAGCATATCGGGCCTGGAAAGAAGCTCTTGATCAATACGAGGAGGTCCTGCAAAATCATGTAATTCACTTCCTAAATACTCTCACGTTTTAAAAAACAAAACAACAGAACCATTTATCACCTTCTTCTGGATGACCATAATAATTTTTTGTACTATTTTTTGGCTCATGGAACTTGTATCAAGGGTTTTATGCAGTCTATAAGGTCACTGATTGTTGTAGATGGCAGTCATCTGAAAGGTAAATACAAAGGAACTATGTTAGTTACAACAAGCTTGGATGGGAATAACCAAATTTATCCGATAGTCATCGAGATAGTAGATTTAGAAAATGATGCCTCATGGGAATGGTTTATGACAAATTTACGAGGAGTTATTAGAGATGTTCCAGAGTTGGCATTTATTTTTTATCGCTACACGTTGATAGGGTATTTCCTAGTGCACTATACAGACTTTGTTTTTACCATTTGCAATATAATGTAAAGTCTCATTTTAAGAATTCTGGTAAACTTTGGAAATATTCTTTTAAGCGAGCATTCCAAGAAGCGGTAAAATATATGATCCTATAAAGTTTTAAAAACAAATGGATGGTTTGTGGGATATGTATGCAGGTGCGGCAAAGTGTTTGGAAGATGTAGGCCGTAATTATTGAGATCGGTCTCATTTCAAAGGTTGAGGGTATGACATTCTAACCACTAATATTGCAAAGAGCATTAATGCTTTGATGAAGAAACCAAGAAAATTTCCTATTACTCAATCGGTTGATTACTTTAAACTTACAATGCAACAATGATTTTATGATAGAAAAAAAACGGTCGAATCGATCACTACTTGTCTTACAACTTCGGCACAAAAAATATATGATAGTAGAAAAAACATTGCCACTAAAATGCATGTTTTTAATGTATCTGACCATCAATTTCAGGCAAAAAAATGTGGTATTAAAGAGGGTTTTGTTGACATAAGAAGATATACAGTTGTAGAGAATTTCAAGTAGATCAATTTGTTTGTGCTCATGCAATTGCGGTTTGCCTATATCTCTAAATCGATCATATAAGCGTTTGTTCTCGTTATTACAGAATGGAAATATTGGTGGCAGCATATTCAAAACCTATTATTCTAGTTGGTGATTTGGCCAATTGGAAAATTGCAAAAGATTTCCAAACATTGCAAGTGAACCCACCAAATGTACCATCATCTTCCGGTCATTGGAAAACATGAAGAATACCACCTATAGGTGAGGACATCCTCAGTTTACTATAACTTATGGTCGGTGCGGGGAGCGTGGCCATAACTGCAAGACGTGTAAGAATCCCCTTCCGGCAAATCCGCGTTAATGGTGTTTTAGTGTGTTTGAAGATATATTTAATTTTGCAAATTGTATTATCTAATTTGGAATGACTTTATCATGTAAGGATTATTGTACTCCACGAAAATATTGATCATGTATTCGCTAACTAAAGTTTTTTTTGTGCAAATTTTCCACATTACCATATTTTAATCCTGTCACCAAGCACCATTCTCGAAGAGAGAAACGTAACATCTTGTTGTCAATCCTAAGCCACATTTGGTACTCATCATCATCAACTTGTTTCACAACTAGCCTAAGCAACAAATAATGTACAAGATTGCCGCTAAATCCAAGGTCTGCCATGGCTAGAAAATGACTAAAAATTGACTTTTTAAATAACCCAAATTAAGTATCAGTTAACTTGGTCTGTATACGTGTAGTCGTAAAATTAAATCTCGTTAAATTTGTAACGCAACCCGAAAAGTGATCCTCGATTGGTATCTTCAGTGACCGGGGATGCATTTGCTTGTCAGACATATCTAAACAATAAATTATGACAGTATTAGCATAAATGTTTTAAAAAAACAAAACTTAAAACATTTGAAAAACTTGTCCATATTCAGTTGTTGTTGCCCAAAACATAGGCGATGCAGGTGTATGGGCGACAACATGTATCGTCTAACCAAATTTAGGCGACGCAAGTGTTTGCCCGCGTTGCCCATGTAGGGTTGGCAAAATCCAGATCTGGATCTGGATGTAGGTTTCTAAATTCGGATCCGCAAAAAAAGATGCGGATCTGGATGCAGGTAATATCCGCAACGGATATGGGCAGATATTCTGGATATCCGGATCTGCAAAAATTAAAATTCAATAATTTAATAAATAATTAAAAATTCAATAATTTATCTAAAAGTATCAAATAAAATCCAATCATACAATAATCTCATAAATCTACAAATAAATTTTAATTTTTTTTAATTTCATTTTTAATATATATTTTAATATAATTTTTAATTTAAAATAAAATTCAATAATTTATCTAATAATATCAAATAAAAATCAATCATAATCTAACAATTAATAACTCAACATGAATAAGATACAACAAAATAATAAATCCATAAATAAAATTTAATTTTTTATTTTCTATTTAAGTTTTAATTTTAATTTTAATTTTTATTTTTAATTCAAAATAAAATTCAATATTTTTCCTAATAATATCAAATAAAATTCAATCATAATCCAACAATTAATAATTCAACATGAATAATATACAACAACATCATAAATCCACAAATAAAATTTATTTTTTAATTTTTCATGTATTTTTAATATATATTTTTAATTTAAAATAAAATTTATCCGGATTTGGATATCCAATTTTCCGGATGTAATTGTCATCCCTATGCCCAAGCTTGACATGGCCAAATTTTGGACAACAAGGGCAGCCACCCACTTTCTTGGTTGGCCGGCACACCAACATTCTCTTTAACCTCAAAATAACTTTAAGGTTTGATCAATAATTTCTTAGAAGTATTTAAACAAACACGTCGTGTGTCATTTATTAGATATCTTCATCTTAAGAGAACTCTAATATTTTTATATCTAATACATATATTAATGATTAACTATGATCAATGATCAATCAACCAAGCAATTTAAACAAAATTTATTTTAAATTAATAAAAAAATCAAGAAATTACCTAAGCCGCCGAAATCGAAAGTAAAGGAACCTGTTAGAATCAAACTATAACTCACACAAATCACCATCGGAAGCGAAGGAAATCGTCGGAATTCAAGAAATATCAGAAGTAAAGGAACTCCCACACGCTTAGTTGGGGCGATGGGAGACGTTTTTGGACGATGTTAGGCGAAATATTTTATTTGCATAATTTTGAGAATTTAAGGGTATTTTGGTTTAAGAATCTTGTAAATGGTTGATATTGTAAAAAAATATGGAATGTGATTTTTTTTATATTGAAAGTTGGAAGATGGTCAAATAGGTAAATTTCCCATTTTATTTAGCTGGGACTCCCCAATTATAGCAATTTCATTGACAAGTCCACTCCAAGTCTTAGTGCAGAGTATAAAAACAAAAATAATGAAAAAAAGAAGGCTGAGAGCAATAATTGTATGGGAATTTTTTTTTTCATCTAATGGAAAAGCAAGTAGCTAAAAGCTGGTGGTACTTTAAAAGAGCGTTGGATTAAAGGGAGGAAACTTTAAAAGAGCATTAACATTAAAAATACAACAATGGAGGATGCCAACTTTTACTCGCTTTCTTTTTTACTTCAAAAATACTTTGCAACTTAGTAATTATGGAAGCTTATAAAGAAAAAGACTCGTAACTTTTCTTTTTCTTCTTTTTTTTTTTCATTTTTGTATTTGTTTCTTATATATACATATATGCATCTGCATTTGCATGATTTGTTGGGAAACCATGCTTCTCTTTTTGGGTTTCAATGGTTTTTTTAATCTAAATTACTCAGATTCCAGAGTAAAGTCCCATTTAATAATTCCATGAATTGTTTGCAGTGCTTTCTCAAAACAAGTGATCTTCACACTTGGAAGTACTCAAAAAAAAAAAAGGCCCCATCTCACACTTTCCGCAATACTATTGATTGTACAACAAAAAGGAGGATTTTATTGACAAATTGTAAGCTGGTTTGCACTTCTAATCTCTATGAATTAATTGTCTTTGGATTTTTCTATTGGTTTCATTCATCCATGTTCATGAAAATTTAAAATATATTTTCCTAATAAAGTTTAACTAGCATAGTGTTTTCATATATAATAATATTGTATTTCGATATCTTGAGTCTTTGGCTTAATTTAAGTGGGTTAACTAATTAATAATTAACATGAAGTCCGGTATTCGAAATTCCACATTTATGTTTCAATCAAAAGTCATGTGTTCAAAAACTTCCTGTCTCTGTTTCAGCTTAAGCATACACCTTTGGTTTCAATTAATGGCTAATTAAGTTGAGCTTTTGGATTAAGAACAACTCTAAAGAATGCAAAAGCATCCCTCACAAATCACAGATACAATGCATGAAATATGAAATTTTTAATCCAATGAACAATGAACACATTCGTGCCTTGGTTTCTCATCAATCCCTTTCATACATGTCATGATTTTTCTGACAAGTTAAATATATGGTCCAAACGAATGACCCATTAACACATAGACGCTATAAGTTTGTTCCCCATAACAAAAGCATCTGGGTCACATGGGAATCCATGTGACCTTGAGAGTTTGGCAAATCCCAACCAATAACTTGACCATTTACATGAATGAACTCTAGTGTGTGTGTGTATATACATATATATAATCAAGACAAATAAGCACATATCAGCAGCAGCACCACCACCTCCTCCATGGCTCGGCCCTCAATGCGGGGACCGATCCCCGAGACACTTACACGTGTTAAAAACCCCTTTTGGTGGACATCAATTACTCGACACGTGTGCTACAGGACCCTATCTCTAGCCTGATCGATACCACCAACTGCCAAAAGGGTTACTCACTCCTGCCATGCTGCTGCCTGCAGCTAATAAGCCCATACACCAAACGCATATACGAATCATAATTTATAATGGGTAGATCTAGTATTCTACTTGTTCACTTGAACGATTTCATATAGAAAAATATTCATTAATTATGAACGTTTGGGTTGGTGGGAGCATGGGGGATCCAAACTTTTGGCTCTATAATCTAAATGTTAATTTTTTATTCCTCGATGAGAATCATAGTATGATATAATTAAGGCAATCTTCGTATCATATCTAAAATAAAAAATTCTTTTTCTACGTAGTGATTCACACGTTTTGAAAAATGATTTAAAATTAAATACTGCATTGTATCTAATTGTCTTATCCAAATCTGTATTTTCTTGTTGACATTTGACTTCGACGAATTAACTGGTACCAAGATGGGTATCGTTATTTGTATTGAGTCATCTTATACGATGGACTGAGAAGAGAGAGAGATTATGTGAGTGCATTGGGGCAAGAATTTGTATGTCTTGCTTTTGAACCAATAATTGTTGCTTGTCAAAGACTTAATTAGTTTATTTCAGTTATGGCACCAATGATAGCTAGCCGGGGATATTTTTTTGGTTTTTTCAATGTAGTGGACCTCATCTTTACACGTCCAAAAGAAGCCGAGGTTGTCAAAGGCCAAAGCTGCCTGCCTTGGAGCCATGTTCATGTCTTATTCATAAATCCATGTGTTTTCTTCACATCAAAACACTCTTTCCTTCTAAGTGGATTCCAACTCCTCATTGCATCCATAGATTCTCTAACGTGCTTGGTGGGTTTCCCTTTCAATGACCTAACCAACAAGTTTATTTATCCCCAAGAAAATAAGATTAATAATTAAATAATAAAAATCACGTAAAAACAAAATGGCAAACAATGGCCTCTATTGGCTAGCCCTATTTCCATTTATGTTAGTTAATTCGTGGGGTTTGCAAAGACTATGCGTAGTTACAACAATCATTGATCCTCCAATGGAGTTTTGATTATATATGTTTCTTGTTTCAAGGACATTGATCAAAACTTATACCGGCGCTTGTGCGGCTTTCAAAGCATGATTAATGTAAATTGATTATCTACAGTCAATTCATATAATTTGTGTATTATGTGTAAGTTTAGTTTTAATATTACGATGCCAACTCATTTTGCTACTTACATAATTCGGTTTAATATAAGCTAGAAACATATACATAAAATCAAATCCTGTCCTTAAAAAGGAGACGGTGGGCATAACATGAGACAGAGAAAATTAATTGATTAATGTGCAAATAGTGCTAAGTCATAAATGTTCAAGATCTGATCTCTGCATAGAAATTAATACAAACAGTCGATGACAAGAATTTAGTAAGTAATTAACTTAAAGAGAAAGGCTAGCTAGCTTAGCTGGTTGTTTATTTATTATTATTATTATTATTTTTCAGAAAAAAACTCACTTGTGTTGCAACAATAATGAACCTACATATAGCTAATTACTCTTAATTGTTATTATTATTAATGCCCTCAATTATTTCATGCTGCAAAGGAAAGGAATCAAAGGAGAATCTGGTATAGATGCTAAAGAAAAATAATCAATTATTAGTGTTGATTCTGAGTAAACAAAATGGAGGCAGCAAGATGAAGCTCTAGGTAGAATAAAGAAGAAATTAAAACCTCAATTGGGATAGCTAGTATTACTATCTTTTCAATTATCTACCTCATAATTTTATCCTTTTGATACGAGATAATTTGTAAAGTAATATAAAAGGGATCAGGCCTTCCAACTCAATAAGGTGGGGCCTCACATTACCCAAATTAATATTATCAAATAGTCCAATCATCATAGGTGATCAAGAATATGAAAATAGGCATGAAGAATTTAGACCTTAATCATTCATTGTATTGGGATAACACTTAAAATGTGATATTATACATATAGCTAGCAAGTAGCAAACCTTTTATATATGTAATGGCAAAGTTGATGGTGAGTCTTTGTCGTCTGGCTTCCCTAGATGACTGTAAGAAAGAAAGAGAAAATAATTATGTTATAAAAAGGGATTTTAAGTATGCAATTATTGATGGAAGTAGTAGTATCTTTTCTTTTTACTCATCTTGTTTTGAAACAATGAGTCTTCTAGAAATCATATTCGAATCTATTTTGGTTTGGAAGTTGGAATCTTCCTACCTTGCTTAATTAAAAGAGATGTTCATGAAGATTCCATTTAAGAACAATTAATCTTGATTCTCCCACTCTCTTTCTTCATGAAGACGCTAGAAATTCAACATTCCTTATGAGTCAATAATTAATGGATCTAATAAATTTTGTATTACTAACAATTGTTTCTTCAGAAAAAAAAAAAAGACAGTTTCTTGAAAGATTCCTCTAATTTGTGTTTCTCAAAATGATTTTATTTTATTATTTTCGTCATTTAGTTTAATGAAATAGTTTGTTTCATATAAAATCCTTCGTACGTTTCCTTGTATAAGAAGAAAAAATGTTCCATGTATTTTAAACTTTTTACCTTATTTTACATTTTAATATATGTTTTAGTCTTGTTTTTAAATAAGCCCTTAAGTAAATGACATTACAGTCCCTCACTTCGAATATCATCTTCAATTCATAAAAATAAAATTATTTAAATCTTAACATGTAAATTTCATAATGTCGTATTTCTTTCAAAATCAAACTAAATGGGTTTAGAAATTTTGTGTTTGTATTCATAATCTTCACACGTCATATAACTTTTGTTATACCTATTTTTATATAAGGAAACAAAAAATAAAATATATACATTGTCTTTCAATATATATATATAGAGAGAGAGAGAGAGAAAGTACATTCCTACTTTAGCAAATTATGAATGCCCTAAAATATAAAGAAAAAAACAAATATTTCAATTTATTGAAAATTATGTTTTGTTGCCTGCAAGTGATCTAAAATATATGATTTTTTGGTCTGATAGTAGCATCCTAATTTTATTAAAATTTTTCGAAAATATTCTCATTAGAAATTATTATTATTATTATTATTATTATTATTATTATTATTTTAAATAAAGGATTTTAAAATGCAGAAAAATTTAAAAAAATTTTAACTCATGTAGTTTTGAAGTTTAATTTTATAATGCAATTAAATACTACGGTTTAAAACTTTCCTAAACTTTCATACATTTTAAAAATTCATATATCACACACACACACATGTATGTGTGTGTGTTTGTATGTATGTATGTCTCTCTCTCTATCTATCTATATATATATATGAAATTTCTTTAGAATCACAAAGTGACAAATTAAGGCAATCAAATAAAGTTGTAATAAGTAAGACATTAGGCCTTGGGCCATAAAATCAGGCTAATAATAACTTAATCTGAACCACTTCAAAAAAAAAAATTGAACCGTAATATTGACCTGTTCAATGAATAAGATCTTTTGAGATGATATAATAAAAAGCTTTCAAATTTGAATTCCGCTCACATCAAGATTTATTGTACAGCACACTTGATTGACTATCATGAAGTCTTCATTGCATGGACAAGATTTATTGTGAAAATGACTCAAAATCTTCCAATTGCAGACAGCGCCCATCATCACTCATGAAAATGTTATGAATCTACATCAAAATTCGACCAAAGTTTCATCGGAAGTACAATTTCGGGTCATCAATGGCATTTAGGATATAAAAAATATTACCCATAAAATTAAAGGTGTATAACATAATAAAAGAGAAAAGTCTCTTTGCATTCTACATATATAAACTTCAGAAGGTTACAAATTATAATTATATACCCTTGTACAAACCTAGTTACAAGATGTACAAGGCATTCAAGCCAAGAAACAACAGGGGAAGGAAAGAAAAAAGAAAGAAAGAAATTACATAATCGGTGTTTGCTTGTTCCCTTTTTTTTTTTTTTTACTTTCTTTATCGTGAACAAGAAATTACATATATAGAGTTAAACTAGTAGATCAATCCCACCTTAGACATTTTCCTTCAAAATGGTTAGGGATTTATAATTTTTTTATATATTTTTTCATTAATTTTCTTCTAAAATCTGAGCTAGTTGCTTTACACCTTGGACTTTGTTGTATCAGCCGAATCTCGTTTCCAGCGAACCAGCTTTTGTAAAAAGTCCATAACCTACAAAAATGAGCAGGAAAATTATTAATGTACATATCCATGCATGCAAAAATAAACAGTATATATATATATATCAAATATATATATTTAATAGTATAAAATAATTTAAAAGTTCATGAAAATTCAAAATATAATTCTTGCCTCGTCAGGTTCCCGTAGAGAATAAGAAGCACTGGTTTTCTTTGGAAATTTAGACACAAGAATGCCGAAGCCTTGTTCTCTTTTTCTTAAAATCTAATCACAAAAAAAAAAACATAATTAGAGACTTTAATTAATCTTTAGAAAAATCTACTATTAATATATAATTTAATTTTGAGCATAGGATACCTTGAATGCATCTTCGTCTGTTGTATCATCTCCAATATAAACAGGAAAAACATTAGAACAATCGGCGAATCCTATAAAGGAGATAAAAATATAAAGGATATGTTAGATAGTTGGTTAAATAATTAAATTGAAAGAGTGATAGAATTAGAACAAAAATCCGAAAGTGGGGTGGCTTTTTTTCTTTTTCTTTTTCTTTTTTTTTTTCCTTAAACAACTTTATAGCTTTCCAAGTTTGGATTTTTATCAAAACATTCCAACAACCCAAAGCAAAGGTCCCAGAATCACTTCTTTGGGAAGTAAATTTAATTAATTTTATCGTTAAAAAGGTTATTTATATATTCACTCACCAAGACACTCTAACAAAAATTCAAGGGCCTTGCCTTTGTCCCATTCAATTTTAGGACGAATTTCCATGACCTGTGTATATCAAATAAATTAAACAGAAAGTGAGACATCTTTCTTTTATATCCACAAATTAAATTATAAAACTTAAGTATATATATTTTTTAAAAATATACAAGATACATAGTGAAAAAATAATCATACGACACGTCACACACCATTCTCCCTTGCCTCCAGTTAAGCTGTGGGTACTCATTCACAACTTCCTTAACTTTTTGGGCCAAGTCATTCCATTTCTGTTACAAAAAAAGAGTCAAAAAATTGCATATTATAATTAATACCCTATTAATCATAATAAATACAGTAGTGATAGAAAAAAAAAATTCTTTTTACCTTTTCATCCACACATCGAAAATGCACAGAGATACAGAACTTGTTGTTCTCAACTCTTGCTCCTGGAGTTGATTTTGTTTTCTCAACTAACACTTTATAAACCTGAAAAATTCAAATGAGAATTGAAATCAGAATCATAAATGATATAGAATAGTTATATATCAACTTTTCATATGAAAATTATCAAATTACCTTATCAATCAAAGGAAGAAATTCACTAGCCGGCTGGAAGTTAACAACTTTACTTTTCTGCAAAAATAAAAACGTTAGCCAACCTTAGAAACTATTCGGAAGCACGTCCGCACATTTTTAAAATACGAATTTAAGATGTATTTCAAACTTACCTGGTTGTATTTGAGACCTTTCGTTGGTCCTTTAATGTCCATGCCATGGCTGCCAGCATAGTAAAGCTCTGCTAGCTTCACAAAGTCATAAACCTAAAATGAAACAAAGCAAGTATATCTGGTTAGTTAATAAAAAGCCAAATCAAATTAAAAACCAAAAAGGAAACGAAATTGAGGAGAAAAAAATATTAATGAAAATGTACCTTGTCTCTGCATCTTCCGGTGACTATAGCAGTTGGGAAATATTTGGCAAGTTGCCTCACAGCTCTTCTCATCTGAAAAATCAAACAAAAAAAAAGAAAAAAAAATCAGTAAACAAAAGTTGAAACAAAGAAGAAGAGAAAAAAAAAATAACGAACTAGTTAATTATTTTAATTCACCAACCTTTCCGGACATGAAAGCTCGATCTGGGTTCTCAACTATAGGCGAAAGAGTGCCATCATAATCCAAGAACATAACGATTTGCTTCCCTTTCGACGCCTCTGTTATTTCATGAAACATATCCAGAGCTGACGGATGACGTATCTGTTCATTTCATCAAACACCAAATCCATCATCATCAACATCAAAGGTTACAGTAGCTTTATTGGTATAAAATCTGAGAGACTTACAATCCAAGCACGTTTCTCTTCGAGAAGAGAAGGAGTGATGGATTTCATGTGAGTTGGGGATGAAGCCCTGATTGATTCAACCCAACAGTTATTAGGTCTAGCTCCGGCGGCAGCATTGGTTTCAAGATTTTGCAACATTAATTTTTTCTTATTAGTGTATCCACCGCAGGGCACCACTGGTGGCCTCTTCTGTTGTGATGCTATGGAGTAAATTGATGGGTTCGGTAAGCCTTCTGTACTTAGTGTCAGGTTGAATGCGTCAACAATCAACACATTTTGGTTCCCCATGTTTTCTCTCTCAGCTTCAATATTGAAACTCACTATAGAAGAAGAAGTGAAAAAGCAGCTTTTTAGTTTACCAGAAGTTGATAAAAAGTGCTTTTTTCGAATGAACCCCGATTGTGAAATCCGAAAATGAAACTTACCCATTTGAGGAATTAATGGAATGGAAGTTACTCGAGTGATAATAGCTTTAAGGATCTAATCTTCAAGAAGCTGAAACAGAGTATATATTGCTCTGTTTTTCTTTCTTTTTGAAAAAAAAATAGAAAAGAAAAAAGTGCTTAAGAAGAAGAAGCAGCTGAAAACTGAAGAGTAGTAAAACAAACAGGGCACACAAAGAGTGAAAAGAGAGAGAGAGAGAGAGAGAGAGCAGGAGTGATTTTGGTTGTGTGTGTGAGGGAGATTACTGAGCCCGAATGGTCGATTTATAGTCGAGACCCGGCCACAAACGGACGAGAAGAAATTAACTTAGCCCCACTTTCAAAGCCTCTTGGGGGTTGTGGGACCCACAGAGGCGGGGGCCCAGAATCGTATCCCCACTAACTAAACAGCGAAGATCCCCAAGTTAGGGCCACGTGGCTGTCCGTGACGGCGGTGGCATGGCGTTGTCCGTTAACTTGGCCGTCTTTGCAGCAGCGGCAGCGCCACCTTATTATCATTATTAACAGTATGAAACATTTTGCAAATTTGCAATTTGCAAAATCCCAATAGGTGCCCCTATTGGAACAGTGTTGACCACGTGGCCGACAATCTTTGGCTGAGTCATCTAACATGGGCTTCCGCCACGTGTACTTTTTCGGATTGTCACACGCTTGTACTACTATTATATATGATCCAATAATCCGTACCCATTGATTTGTTGGAGCTGTTTTTTACCGTAATTGGATCTCAATCCCACTTCTTAATCAACGTTTAGAGCTTTCAAATGTTTCCTTAATAAGCTGAAGCGGGCAGCGGCCACTTGAAATATTAAGGGCTAAAACGCCGCCCCTTGTAATTTGGCTTAAAACCATTTACTTTCAAGCTTTTTCGCTACCCACCCTCTTTTTTTTTGCCCTTATTATATACAAAACCAGCTGCTTAATTAAATTTTGATGTGTTCCATTTGCACATTGATTAGTAAACTTTAGTTTGTGACTACCAACGTTAATGCCTATAAGTTGGAACATGGGGGTCACGTACACCCACCTGTACTAGCTTTGATTATATTACCTTCAACCAAGGGCGAAGGACAAAATATTTCATTTGAATTATCGTTTGATAAATGTGAATATCTTTATCAACACGCCATCAATTCAATAATTCCATGCTGGTATTTTACTGTTATAAACAATCCACTAGGATTCCAAGTAGAATTTACATATATATTCGAAATTCCAACACTTCAGCTAGAATTTGAACTCTTAAAATTGTATAGAATTATATCATATGGACATTTAAATCTATTTCATTTATCTATGTAAGATTCAAGACTAATTACTACCTATTCTTCGCAAATCGTAATGGGATACCGAAAAAAAAATGGTAATACTTTTACCACACAAGCTTTATATGTAGCCACTAGTTAAGTTGATTAATTATGAGCTATAAATTTTTTTTATTGAAATATTTTTTAAATGCAATTGATATATTTGGGATTTTTTTTTAAAATTAGGGTAAATTTCATTTATTTCTCAAAACGTTTGAGAATTCAATAATTTTAACACTTTAGTAACATAAGGTAGGATGACGGATAAAGTATAAATCAATTTTTTAAATCATATCTCTCTTAATATTTCAAATCATATAATTAGCTGAAGATTATTTGAAAACTACTCGATTAAGTCTTGAGGGCCACCCTCTTTAATAACACTTAAATCAACTTGTACCTCTATTTGTGATCATTCATTGAGTTAATTGGCCAAACAAGACCTGTTTGGAGCATTTTTAGATTCCAAAGCATTTGTTTAAAGTTAATTTATTTACTTAAACAAAATTTTCCTGAACAAAAAATAACTATTAAAAGCATTGGTAATCATAAATTTATATCCGAAAATAAGACACTGCATTAAGAACTTTTATACTTAATTAAATGGTGTTTGTTTATTCAACGGCAATTTTAAAACCTCTAATTGTTCCCTTTGAACCAAGCAACAATCAATTTTTTTTTCTCTTTCTCTTTGTCAATTTTATCTTCTTTTTCTATGTAGCCATTATCCAACTACTTCATGTGGCCAAAATCTTTGATCCATTAGTCTTTTTAGAAAACAAACAAAACTGAACAACTGTAACAGTAACACATCAACAAATAGAGATCAAATAACTTCACCACGTGTCGCCGAACCCAGTAATTTCCTTCACATGGAAGTATCCCCTCACGAGTTTGCAGCTGCCACCTGGCCTTGTACCTAGGGTTTTGGTGCTGTTGTCCTATAATTTCAAGATAAATCTAATATTTGCCTCAAAGGAAAAGGATAATATGAGTAGGGCCAGCGTATATGTGAGTAGATGATCCAGTGGGCGTGTACAAGTGAAAAAGACGGTATTATGTATATACTCTAACTAGACAATCCCCTTACTTTGTCCTACATATTTCATTGTAAGTTTTAAGTTTCTCATTGGCGATTCCGAACACAAATAATACTACCCCGAACGAGCTATTTCCATTATACGGAGGAGAAAAGAAAGTTAAAGAAAATCCAGATGGTATTTGTTGATGCGCAATCAAAATTGAAAAAGCAAGTACAGCGAGACTCGAGAAATTTTTATTATTGATGGGGATAAAAGAGAAAGGACAAATCGCCTTTTACTTCTCATGCTCATGGGTTGGCTTCTCTGTATCTGGCCATCAAACTGGCTAAAAGAGAACGCCAATTGTATTTTTTTTTTTAAAAAAAAAGTTTTTCTCTCACTTTTCAAATTTCCATTTTCTTGCTTGTGAGTTGTGATAGAGAATCAATAGCTTTTGGGTCCTTGCTCTCTGTTGCTCCCACAATGCTAATTTAACGATGTGTTTCTAAAATGTGAGTATGTGACCAGTAATTATTGTTGCTTCTTACTAGTAAATGTCATCTTGTCCCTTATATCTCATTTATTATTAAATTCTAAAATTTATGATTAACGCACTCACAAGTTCATGCTAAGCAATAATTTTGTATGTAAGTATTAGAGATTCTCATATATATATATATATATAGACATCTATATATAATGTAAAGGAAAACAAACAAGACTCTTAAGAAAACAAATAAATGCATGCAAGACATCCATTATAACAGATATGTCTATATATATATATATATGATTCGTTATGTCACAACGCCCGAATAGGTTCCTCTTTTATCAGCATATAATTGGTACTTAAATTAGCATTTTTTTTCTTTTTTCGACCCACATATCTTTTTTATAATGTGATCCTAATTATATATTATTATTTCGTGCAAACAACAAACAATAGATCATAATTAATTAAACCGATGAAACCAGCAAATAAGCAAATTGCTTGCATGACAAGAATGTGAATGAGATTCTTCGAATAAAAAGAGAGTGAATAGTTGACTTAAAAGTCTTTCGAACATGACCATATAATATGGAGTTTTGAATCTCATGTTCTCTGTGAAAATTATGTGCTTCAACCAAGAAAGTAAAGAGATTCTGCTGTTATATGGTGGTCACGTTCAGAATTGTTCACATGCAAACTGATGTGTTTATTTATTTATTATTATTCTACGATTGGTGGGTATCCTGTTTTTTCCTTTTAATTTTTTAATTAATTTTCTTATTTTGCTTACATTACATTGTTCAATGTTCAGAGGAGAATTCGGATCTTTCGGTTTATATTTTACTTGTCAAAACAAGAACCTGGGTGCAGGTGCTCGGAAACTACTGGCTTTCAAGCCTGCATATTTTTAAAATCAAACTAATATTTATTTTAATTAAAAAAAAGAAATTGAAGAAAAAGTGGTCTTAAAAGTATAAAGAAACTCTTTAATAATCTAAAAGTGATCCCGTGTTCTTCGCCTAAATCTTCGCTTTTAAGCTTACTTTATTATTGTTAATCACTTGTTAATTACTCTCTTAGTTTCTAGATTTTGGCTCTCTCGATCGTCCTTTTAATTCCAACACAAGTTACCATTCCACTGTACTAGAATCATATATTCCACTACTTATTGCTTTTTTCAGGGTTAGGTTTTATTACTATCTATGCAAAATTTAATACAGGAATCACTGAATAATCAATAATAAAACCACTTCCTTCTCACATGTGGTTCAAATTCTCTTATGTGCTATGTAAATATTGATTTTCTTTCAAATATTTAATTAAATAAAGATCCAATTCAAAAAACTAATTTAGAACACTTATATATATTTTTTATTGTAAATATCAATATATTATAATGTGATTAATAAAAGGTGACAATACCTTATAGCAAGCAAAGTTGTGATCAAGTCTCAATGTCGCATTTTTTAAATTATGTTAATCCGTATTATTAAAGAACTCTGTCTAATATTCCTATAAAATAATGCTAAGCAATTAGTAAGGGAAAAATAGATAAAGATATTTTTTAAGTATGAGAAGTATACATTACCATATTATATTCAAAGTTCTACTGTTGTATAGAGTATCGCCAAATAATACAGAAGCTTAATTTAATTAGTGTAGTGTGAACTGGGCATTTATTAACGAAATTGATGTTGACAATGAACCACATAAATTGATTTATAAGTAGTGTGTATATATATATATGTGCAAATGGAATCATATATTAATTTATTAGCATGCATTGGAAATAAGTACATAAATCAACTGATCAGCTGACCAAACAAACTCTTTATGTCTTGTTGATATCGTGTCACATGCATGTGCTTAAGCAAATAATTAAACCCATGTTTATTAATTATTCCTTAGATTGTATTTTTAATTTTAACATTAATTAACTACCAAAACAAAGTGTTTGCCGTCTACCCAACAAGAAAAATCCACGAACACAAGTCTCACGTTGCTGTGTGGAAAGCCCGACACCACACGTGTGATCAAACTTAAGGCATCTCTCTTTCTCAACTTTTGCATATTACATAAGCCACCGTGATTACTACACGTGGCAGAAAGTTTTTTATTCCGATGGTCGGCGGATTCGGAGGAATAAAACACACAAAGTGCGTTGTAACGACGATTGGTGCTTAATTTTCAACATTAATTTTTGTGTGTGTATGCGTGTTTATTCAGAAACTACTATTTCATTTTCAGAGTGTTTTTTCGAGGTGACGAATTTTATTTGGTGGGTTTTAATGAAAGGTGGAAAGAAAATTGTCCGATGAAGCAATGTTTGGGGGCACATGGCTTGTAATTAGGAGCATCTATGATGTGTCAATTTATCAAATTCTAATTATACTAGACATGTAATGCGGCTCTCTTTCTTTAAAGTTTGTGACAAAGTTGATTCAATGTTCTTGTTTTTGAAATTGATCGATTCATTGTAATTGCAATGTACCAGCTAGGTTCGGGTTCATTCAAATTAACAAGGTCAAAATTGATCTTTTAAAATGGTACGGGCATCTTCAGATTCAATCTTACTCTCATATCACACCTAAAAATTTGGGTGAGGCTTTGTTTGTATTTGAAAAATAAAAAGAAATAAAAATTAGAGTTTCAAATTTGATTATAATGTGCCTAGGAACTATTAAATAATTAGATGGTAAACTACTAGGTGAGAATAAGTTGAACCTTTCAATGTTGATGTCTTTCTAAATATTTATAATCAGCAGATTAAATTTTGTATACAATAAAATATTAGATTGCACCATTACAAAGTTGATCCATGGATTTCATAGTTTTTTTTTTTTGCCCTTAAATATCAGTATATTTAATTTATAAATAATATTAAAAAATTATAATGTGCTCAAATGTTTAATGTAAATTAAATATGTAGGTTGTTCCACCATCACATTTTATAGCATCACAAAATTGTGAAACCAAAGTTTAGTCTTAGTGGTAAAAAAGGCCTTCCTAAGACTTAGGTTTTGAGTTTGAGTTTCAATGAATTCATGAGTTAATAATGAAAAAAAAGAATATCAACATAAAATTGTCCGTGAACTTTCACATGATTTTGATTTATTTACGTTGTTTGGTAGCAGTACTTCAACTTTGTTTGTTGTTAACTAGATATAAGTAAGAATTTTGTAAAACAAAAATTTATTATATATTTATTCGCCTATATATACAATTCAATGCCACTCATTTTTTAGTGTTCGATACTTTTATTATTTATTTATTTACTTTTTGGTACAAAATAAGCTTAGTCAGTACTTTTTTTTTTGAATGAGAACTATTGCTCATGATATTTACAATCATATAAATATTGAGACTCGTTTACATCAATTCTGATATTATAGCGCTAAGATTTTTAACCCTCTCAAATATTCAAAAGATGTCAACTCCCATCCTGAGAGAAAAACTATCTTCACTCAAGCTCTGGGACTTCGAGGGAGAAAATTTAAATTAAACATTTTCAATACATCTGCGGAGGCTCGAACTACTTCCCTCACATTTGTGAGGGAGTAGCTCTAGCCACTTGGGCTAAGCCCAAGTGGTTAAGCCTAGTAAGTACTTAGGTTAAACAAAACAAGAGAAAGCACTCCTTAATCCATCAGTAAACAACTAGAATTCACTCTTATTGGAGATGGATAAAAGAGCCTAGTCAATACCTAAGTTAAACAAAACAAGAGAAGGCAGTCCCTAAACCATCATCAAACAGCCAGTAATTCACTCCTTTCTATACACATGACGCACTAAACATGCCAATCTCTATTTAGAAGAAATCAAAGAGGAAATAGCATTATGGTGAGTAACGGAAGCAGCTAGGATTTGAGTAATCCCAGGTTATCAACCTCAACATGAATGAGGTGGATGCCGTGATCTCAAGGCATTTGTAAACCTTTGTAAAGACCCCACAACTCAGCTTCCATGATGGAACAGCTTCCTTAGTTCATGTTAAAGCTACAGCCCCATTCCCCACAATAATTCGTCGCCAAGCCGCTCGCACTAACCAAGTCCGATCTCTTAAAAGCCTCTTCGGTATTTAGTTCGATTACGATACTTTTAAAATATCTTATTTCGCAACTTAGATACTGTCAAATAATCAGAAAATCAATAAAATTTATTGTTTAATAGCACTGAGACAGTAAAACATAGTGCCAATGAGCCACCGCAGAGACAGTGCAATTCCAAATTCATATCTGGGAAATAGCTATAATTACTCTCTCTTAATTTCTTTCTTTTTCAGACGAAACGAAGTTATAATAAAGTGGAAAACGAAAGAGAAAATAGTCCAAGATAATATAATTATGAGTCAATAAGAAGAAGCTTGATGGTTAATTTTCAATACAAATAGCCGAATTGATATTGATTAGACATTGGAGTCCAAGAAGTTCATAGTCCAAGTATAACTGGCCCCCACTAAGCCCCTTGCGCGTGCGCCTAACCAACTTTTTGGGTGCGACTCTATTTGCCACGTGTATTGTCCCACTCCTTTGGCAGCTACTGCCTACTACTTGCACCAGCTTTTCATTTCATCTTTCAATTTTCTTGTCCTGCTTGCCATAGTCATGCCAAATAAATTGTGAGCACCATATAAATCAAGAAAGAGTGTCATGTGATTTAGCAAAGTTATTTTTAAGATTAGAATAAAGAGCAATAAATCTTACGATGTTATATGTTATTATAATCATAAATTTTTCATTATTTTTACATGCTAGCTTGTTCATTAATTTCTAAGATGAATGACACAAACTTGGAGAAGTATAACTAATATGAAAAATTGTGAGTACAGTATAGCATACGTTCGTTTGGCCTCTTAACATACGAATCTAATGAAACCAGGTGATTTTTTTCTTAAAATCAATTGGACAAATTAAGTAAGAATGTGCATGTTTCAACATGACATATTTACTTTGATACCATACAAACGAATTACACGATTCAAAATCTCCAAGAAGACGGCCTGATTAATTTATCTATTCTCGTAAAAATAAGATCATAAAAGAACCATTTCCCTTGACACCAACCAATCTTGAAAGAGAAATCTTTTTTAGTTTGTGTTCACGAATGGAGATGGATTGAGCTTGAGACACAATAGTCTTGTAATGTTTAAATTTGTTTAAAATAATTAGCCAATATTAGTATTAATATTAAATGAAGTCATACAAAACCCTTCACTACGGACAAAAGTTGTGTTGAATTAATGATAACATTGTACAATCATAAGGCATTAGTTTTGGTTGCTTGCCAGCCAATTGCCAGAGAGAAAAAATATCGCGAGGTGGGGGAAAGAGCATGCCTATTTGATTGGTTTATTGATGGGACCTTTGATTGTGATTATGAATTATGATGATGGGGATTGGGGAGGGCCTATTTACATTTACATTTATCCTTTGTCATCTCCACAATTATTAAAACTTCCGATTCATAAAAAACAAACGCCTGAATTTATTTATCATCACCTGCAACTGGTTTGTGTGTAGGGGAAACAAATTTCAGTACTTTTCTGACCCAATTACCCTGACCATGCTCACATTATTAACTTTCACTTGCAGCCTTTTGTCACATTGTTAAAAAATTGAATACATTCGTTGTATCTTTTTTTTTTTTTGAATTATGTTATAGGTATATTGTTATTAATATTATATCAGTATTTATAATCGTACTAAATAACTGGGACCACTGCCATAAATTAATTCACTGAAGCACTTGCTCAAATACTTTAAACCCTCTCTAATATTTGAGGGGTTCCTACTCCACTCATATTTCGTAAGAGAGAGACTGTCTCCACTCAATTAGTTGATAATTGAGGAAAAATTAAAATTAACCTCCATAATACTCTTATGGAAGCTCGAACCCTTGCACTCAACATTGTAAGTATAAGATTTCTCCCATTGGACCAAAGGCCCATTGGTGAATATATTCGTTGTATTATGTTGTAGGACTAGAACAATAATGTGGTGGTGAGTGATTTGATTTCCATCAGTGGCACCAGAGTGCGTTTACTTTATGAGAATAGAAATCGGGTGGATTATAAATGGACTGAGAATGAGAATTGACTAGAATGAAAAAAAAGAATAGGAATGAGATTTCAATGTTTACTTGACAAAAATAAATGGGAATAAAAATGTGCTGGAATGCCATTGATGATTTGATGTATTTACTTGACAAAATAAATGAGAATGAGGAATAAGAATGAGAATGAGAATCAATTTACCAAAATACTCATAATATTAATAATTAATAAAAATAATTAATTTATCATTATTAACAATATTATCATTATTGTTATTGTTATTATTAATTATTGTAAATATTTTTTTATTAATATTATCATTATTAACATTATTATTATTATTAACTTTATTATTTTAGTTACTATTAATTATTGTTATTATTATTTTCATTAATATTATCATTATTAACATTTATTATTATTATTTTAATTAATATCATTTTTATAATAATATTTATACATGTATCTAGATAATGAAAATTACATTATTATTATTATTATTATTAAATTTTATTAACTTTATTACTTTAGTTATTAGTAATTATTGTTATTATTATTTTTATTAATAATAATAATAATAATAACAACAACAACAATAATGATAATATTGTTAATAATGATAAATTAATTATTTTTATTAATGATTATTTTTATCATTATTTTTATTGTTAATAATGATAATATTAATAAAAATAATAATACAAATAATTAATAATAACTAAAATAATAAAATTAATATTATTATTAATTTAATAATGATAAATTAATTTTATGATTATTATTAATGACATTTAAAATAATAAAATTAATTGTGATTTGAATAAGGGTAATTTGGAAAATATGAAAAAAGTAGAGGGATACAAAAATAAACATATATTTCATTCTCATTCCCTCATTTTCATTCTCAACCCCTCCATGGAAATGAGATTCTCATTCTTTATTCCCAAATTGTGTGAGACCCACACATTTTATTCTCATTACCAAATTACATTTTGTCAAGTAAACATGAGTTTCATTCTCATTCATTCATTCACATTTCCTATTCCATGAAGTAAACACACCATAAGTGAAGAACTTTATTTTCAGTTGATATACTTTATAATACTCACATAAATTTTTTGGGTTAGCTAGATCTACTACCGTTTAGTACTAATGCACAGTTGAATGTTGCTAAATTTAAATTTTGTAACATATGGATATCGGTATTGAAAAAAAAACTCATTATATATATATAATTTAAGATTGACAAATTCCTTATGTCTTTTAGAAATGAAAAATTATATAAGTATCACTACTCTTGCTAATGCCACATTATAAAATTTATATCACATATATATGAGTGTGTGTAATCATTTTCAGGTGCGGACACTTTTTTTTTTAATGCGGACACGTTGTTAAGTTGTATGATTTAATAAAGTTAATTTTCAATACATTATAAAACTATGTAGTTTAAAAGTATTAAAAACTCATTTTATTAAATCGCAGGACTTACCAGCGTGACCCTATAAAAAAAATGAGGATGTCCTTACTAAAAAAAAACTATATATTGTGTGATATGTGAAAAATATAATGATATGATAATTTGATTTTGAGAAAGTTATAAACAATTCATTTGACTTTAACTTAAAAATAACTAAGTTGACGTATCATTATACCATTCTAAGATCAAATATAAGATAACTCGTCAAACTTAAATATTGACTAGAGAAAGTATCAGTGAACTTAAATTTTCTTATCGAGACTATATCTCAATTTTTCTTTTGTTTTGGTCGAATCTCAAATTTTTACCATATTTTAAATAATTGCTTACTATTGATGATAAGTAGAGCTAAAGTTTTGTATATAGCTTACACGTCAAAATGCGAATTAGAGTAATGTACTAGTATCTTGCAGCAATCTTTCACTGTTTCACTTCAGTATATTACATTTGATCTTGATTTTTAACAAAATAATTTTGTGTAGCTTAAAATCGTCTTTCGTTATCTAAATATGTGACTTGCAGTAGTTACATATATCAAAATTTTCAGTGAAAAATATCTAGCTGCTATACAAAATTATTTTAAAACTAATACGTTACTATTTTTATATTCACAATTTAAAAATGTAGACGTTTGCGAAGAAGAGGGGAAAAAATTATGAGTGTATGAACTTGAATTTTTTCAAATTTATGCCTTATTAATCGAATAGACTAGAAGTTTCAATCAATGAAATATTCAAATTTCACATTCAAGCAATTAGAAAAACGAAGAACCCAACGTCTCTCTCATTTGCGACTTTGATCAGACAGACCCACTTGAAATTTCAGCCATTTACGAGAATCAATTATATTTCTGGATAATTAAAATTCCACAGCCAAAGATATATTTAACTTTTCACCATTGAATATGAAGAATCTCTTTTAGCTCAATCGATCGATAATAAGATGACAGGTAAACCGAAATAACTGCCACAGCCCAACGGTATCGGGAAACTTTCGGTTGATTGAGGGTCCCAATTCAAACAATTTTTGCCACGTTTATGATCATATATGGCCCCATCTTAGCCATTCAAATTTATCGTCACAAAATTTGATCATGATTCCTGTGGGTCCCTTGCCCTACTTTTCGGTTTCCACCTCACAATATTATATTATACCTTTTTCTTTAACCAATTTCGAAATGGAGAATTACCTGAGGATGTAATCTACAACAAAGCGTAACGACTCTGAGATATTTGATTCAAAAGTTTAAATTGACATAAAATAAGATAAGTCGATAACAGATTCTTGACGTTGGTAGACACGAATTTATCTGATGATGGTGCTCAACCACTTATAGGAGAAAATTGTTTTGAAAAAAAATTCATAGTAATTCATGTGGATTCTACTATAATTCAATTTAATTCCTTGTAAATCTATTAAAATAACATCTACAAACTTATTAATTAATCATAAAATTTTAACTTTCACGTCTTGTTGTTTTTTTGGATAAATTAATTAATTTAGTACTTGATAAATTATTTTTCTGAATCTGCTACTGCAAACAAGACCTAGTTAATTAAGGGCTAAAAGGAGTATGACCCTATAGAGATCCAATTTATTTTTTTAAAAAAAAGAAATTGCGCACTAAAAGTATTTATGATTTAATAACAGGAAAATGAACATTTTAAGAATTATCTCTAATAACATGTTACCCAAATATTTACATACTCTTTTTAGATTGAATAATGATACAACCACGGACTTTTGCACAAACTTATTTTGTACAAATTGATGTGGCATGATAAGATTGGTTGAATTAAATATCACTTGACCCACATAATTTATTTTTATTATTTTATATTTTCATTCAACCAATGAATTAATGTCACGTCAGTTTGTACAAAATAAGTTTGTATAAGAGTTTGTGACTGTATCATTACTTTTTTAAGTTTTGCCCCCTAAATGTCATCTTTATAATTCCAATCCACTCCCACAAATTTTTAGTGTCTAGCTCCACCTATGCTCTCATGTAAAACATCGAGTAGAACAAGAGTATATAGAAATTTAATCCAGACTTAGGCCCTCTTTTCATGTGAAACATAGAACTCAAACAAGAGTTTGTAAAACTTAAAATACTTTGATTATGATATCATGTTAGAAAAATCTCTTGACTCGAAAGTTTAATTATATAACTTAATAGTCAAGGGTTAAATAAGAGTATTAAACATAAATTTTAATATTGAGAATAAGTAAACTCTCAAGGGCATCAAACAAAAAAAAAACATGTAGAATTGATGTATTAATTATACATATTTAATTGATGTTATAATTTCAGCTATCTTTTTCAAAGTCTAGATCATCCCACTCTCTCTATTGGGCTTTTTGGAATTTGACCGACATCGACATGCATACAATATTACAAGTCTCTTCGGTCTCGACAAAAATTAAAGTCAATTCAAAGAGATAGCTATTTCATGAAATTAACTACCACAAATAACTAATCGGACTAAAGAACAACACTTTTGTCTTTTTTGTGCCAAACTGTCAACTAACCGGAGCAAGATAAATAATAATAAAGGAAATTATTATTGTACTATCTCTGTTTTTTGTTACATTCATCCAACTATCACAAAATTCTAACATATTCTCTGCACCATATTTCTTTTTAAATTTATATCAATTAACCACTTTTACACTAACACCATTAAATGATTTAAATGAAATGATAATTTTACCCTTAAATAAATTAAAAGACTATTTTATCTTATAAAAACCTTAAAAAATAAATTTTTTTGAATATAATAAAAATCTCCCAAATTATTAAAATTTTGGGTTTTTTTTACTAAAAAAATTCAGTTATTTTAATAAAATTTTGTGAAATTATATTTTTAATAATAAATTCAATTATTTTTTATAAAAATTTTGCAAAATTTTTAATAAAAATAATTATTAAAATTTTGAAAAATCTAAATTTAATAAAAATCAGCTGAGTACCTCTATTTGGGATTTATTCTTGTATTCAAATTAAGGGTATTTTTATAAGATAAATTGGTCATTTATTTTTCAAAGCTTTTATAAGATTATATGGTTTTTTAATTTATTTAGGGGTAAAATTGTCATTTCGTTTCAATTATTTAACGGTGTTAGTACAAAAGTGGTTAATTGATACAAATTTAAAAAGAAAAGTGGTGTAGAGAACATGTTAAAATTTTGTAGAGGTTGGATGAACATAAGAAAAAATAGAAGTGGTGCAATAATAATTTCCCTAATAATAATATCAAATCAAATGCTGGCTATAAATTGTAATGGCCGAAAAAATTATGAGATGCCAAACGATTGTGATTTTTAAGAAAAAATTAGATAGGAGACTGAATAATTAATTACGATAAAAAATGATGAAGTAAAATGTATTATTTAATTTTTTACTATTATATGTTAAGGGTCGCTTTTTTTTTACTTAATGACTTAATTGACTTATTGCAGCCAGTTAAGTCATTAAGTCCGTTTGTTTTTTTCAATTTAATGAAAATTTTCGGTCATTATGTCATTAAATTATTAAACTAATTTTTTTAGTTTTTTACTTAATTTAAAAAGCCTGAATGACATCATTAAAAAATATTCTCCAAAATATCTCTATCTAATTAATTAATTTTCATCCATACCTAAATAAGTTTAATAATTAGTATTATTACTCTTCTCCATGGCTTATGATAATATAGTGCTAGACAATTATTATTTTTATTTCTTGTTTCTTTAAATTAGAATTATTTATCTTTATAATCTTTAATAAATATTTTTCTCATAAAACATCATAAAAACAATAAAATTGATTAACATATACTAATTTAGAATATTAAAAGGTTGTATTCAATTGTGCATGATTATGTTATGAAAATATATTGTCTCATTTATGATTTTTTTGAGATATTACTAGTTGTTTACAATTATAATTTGTAAAGGCACATATGTAAAAATACTATTTTTCAGATTTTTTTAAGTTTAAAAAACAACTTCATATTTATTTTAGTGATTCAGACAAAAAAACAAACATGCTATTCCGATTAAGACAATTAGCACTATTCAGAATTCAGACTAATTCATATTTATTTAGATTTCAGATAAAAAAACAATGCTACCTTGGAGATCTTTTTTTTTTAAAAAAAAAATTTAAGCGTTGTTTTTTTTGGGGGGGGGGGGTTAAATCTCGGTGGAATCGACTGTTATTAAAGACTCTTGTAATGATAGAAAATCATTAACATTTTTAAATTTATATTATTCCCCAATAATATTCTTTTAATGAATTTATAAAGAATTTTCTTGCAATATATATAGAATATTTTTTTAATGAGGGACCCTGAAGTTATTAAAGTAACCGGTAATTTAAAAAATAAATAAACACACACTTCAATATACTACAAGAAAAAATAACAATCTATTATGTTCGTCTTTTATTTTTTTTAATTGTGTTTGTCTTTTTTTTTTTTAATTTACTTCATGACTTAAGAATTCCTTATTAGATAATTACTTTAATTTTTCAATATAGGCTTATAATATGGGACCAGTTGACAATAGTGTGAACATATTTTTATAATATTATCAAAAAATTAACAACAACGTAAAAGTATATTCACACCATAATCAATTTATCTCATACTTTAATAAAGTTTGGGATCCTAAACTTGATCTTAACTCCTCTACATACATATAACATATTTTCTTAGATTGTGTTGACGGTTTAATTGGTGATTTGGTTAAACGAATAATAACCTTGATGAACTAGAATAAAACAAAGAATGATTCGGCGAGAACCCTAGAAATAAATTAAGAAAGAATTAAAGAATTCAATGAGAAAGAAAAAAAGAAAAGAAAAATTAATGACGTGAGAAAGCTACCTTTCTTTGAAAATAAAGGTCGGCTCATGGTGCTGGGCCGCAACTTAAAGAGCGATTCTTTCGTTAATATATTGCCACATATCGATTCTTCTTCTTTTGCTTTTCATTGAATTATTCTTTTCACGATGTTTAAGTTGATTGCTTTTTTCACTTGTATAAAATTCATAACCAAAGATTAATAATATACTCGCGAAAAGTTATATAAATTTTTTTCCAAAAGGTTGATCATAAAAAAAAAATGTATAGAGTAATTCAATTCAAAGTACATAAATTTTCTTTTTGTTTGTCTGTATTAGGTGTTTTATTGATCTCCTTTTCCTCTTTGAATTTTTTTTTCTTTTTTTTCTTGAGGAATATCCACATTTGTATCTCCAGTTATCATTTTCTACGCTTTTTTCTTTTTATCGTATCTTCACTGTGGTTATTAATCAATTAATATTTCTTGTCTCTCTTTCAATTACTTTAATCATTGGCAAGTATCCATGAAGCATACTCTATACGTACAGAATTAACAATATATTATGCATGTACTTTTACTTTTATTTTCAATCAATTTATTTATACTATACATAAAACAAATATAAACTCATAATAAAAATTACACAATATCGATCATACTTTTATGAATGAATCTATGAAATTGGCCTTAATTTCTATTTGTATATTGGTGATATTCAACTAAGCTCATTTGAGAGAAAATGTTAATTTCTTCCTTACTCTCAAATGTTAATTTCTTCCTTAGAGTTAGAGGACAATCATCATATCACTGTTGTTAAATAACCACAATTTACAACTAGAAACCAAAAGAACATGCACAAAATTTCCCACCAAAGGCTTGAAAAGAAGTTCAAACTTCAAAGTTCTAGTAGCATTTGAATTCTACTATTTTTGGCAAGATTACACTTTAGATAAAATTGCTTTTTAATTTGTTATGCTTCTTTTAGAGATTAATGCTTATCCCCTCTCAATCTATCATGGGTCTCCAAAATTTGTCCCTTGTGAACAATGGTAATCATAACATCAAAATTGCCATCATAAAAAATCATCATCATCATCATCATCATCAACAAAATGAGCACAATTTTATCATTAACATTATCAATGCCTTATCCTAAAAATAAATGGTCGGCTGATCCTTCATAACTTATAATATGTGATTTTTCTTTATTTTTTATTTTTGGACTTTTTCCTGATGACTCTCCAAGCCTCCATGTGTTTTATCTTTTTATCTTCATTTGGTTTGTTGAGTATTATTAATTATCCCACTTTTGTTATCATGTAGATAAAAAGGCAATTAAGAGATGAAGCAAGGATTTGAAGATAAAACTCAACCTTTTATTTTTTTTTCTCCTTTAATAAAATCCATTAACGGAAACAGTTGGTGATTTTGATGTGTAATGGGACCGACTCCTAGTAAGTAACACGTTGGCATGATGGACTTCCACTGAAGCAACATCTATGTCGACATTAAATTAAGAACTCACAACAAATAGAAAATTTTCTTTATAGAAAATTATCAAATAGTAATTGCTTTTGAGTGTAAAAAAGTGAAATTAACCCTATTGGGGACTATAAAGTTTACACAAATCATGATTTGATATGAATAAAAGTTAAGAAAAAAGCTAACTCCGAGTATGGTATAACGTCTAGTTTTCTAAGCACTTATCTGCAAAATGATTTGAGAGAAAGAACAAGTCATTAGCTAATAGTAGATCATTGGATGTTAATCACATTCTTTTTCCTAATCTTTTCATAATAATCAATGTCGATAATGAAGATATTAGTGATAAATAATAATAATAATAATAACACAACTCTATGTCGATTAACGGAAATTGACAAGGAGGGATGTCGGTAATGTGTAACATTAATCCGTATACCAATTGTTTACTAATTCTTTTACATGAATGAAAACAAATTTATAATTGCTAATATAAAATAATTGGATAAATATTCGTTTAATCTTTATATTTTAACTTAAATGCCATTTGATCACTATATTTTGAAAAATGCCTCAGGATACCTCTATTATTAATAATGTTATACTCTTAAGTCTTATCCTTATTTTTTTGTGTTGCTTTTTATAATATTTTCCTTATAACAATATTTGTACATTAATTTTTATTCTATTTAATTTACTTATTAGTAAATTAAGAAGTAAATGTCAGTATTCAACAACTATTGTTTTTTATATCCTTGCGACAATCCTACTAATTATTATTCATAAATAAACTAATAGCAACCAATTTAAGTGCTTATTTGATATAACTCATCTAATGATCACATAAGCTCTTATCAAGTTTTTTGTTGTTTTGTTTTGTTTTTTTTTTAATTTTTTAAGAAGAGTTGTTGAAAATTAAATAAGTTAATTTGCCTCTACTAACAAAATTCAAATTTTGGGCTTTTGGGAGAGAGGTTGAAAAGTTGCTTTAAATGTTAAAATTTTTAAAATATTAAATATTTTAAACTTATTTGACAATCTTATTTCATTCTTTTCATAACATAACTTTAAAAAAATTACCTATTAAAGTAATTTTATAATTTTTAATAAAATTTCTTACTAACAATCAAACAAATGAAATATTTTGGTGGAACCTCTATTTGTAAATGCTCTACTAACAATAAATAATTTCTATTTGAAAAACTATACCCAACTAAGCCGAGGCAATGTTTAACAGACCTGAAAAAATCTTACTAATAATTTTTTTGTAAAAAATTAATTTACCAAACTAATCTTAAAAGTAAAATAATAACAAATAATTTTTACTTTATTTTTAAGGTAATTTGATAAATTCAATTTTTTCTTCTTATTAATATCTCGAAGAATTTGTTATAAGAGTATTGCTATAAAAGTAAAGAAAAAGTAAGGTAGGATTGTAATATAATTATGAGTAAGAGTGCCTTGAGTCATTATTTTTTTTTAAATATAGAGACTTAACGGGCACTTAACTAAAACTATAAAGAATACCAACTATTTATCCTAAGATATCTTAGTCAAGTTGTTTAACGAAGACTTTAAGGTTTAAACTACTCGGGAGGGTCCAACATTAATATAGTCAATCTTCACATATCCTCAATTAATAGGTTTATTTAGGTAATGCAAATCGAGAAACCAAGATAGAAGCCTAAAAATTGACGACAAAAATTATCAAATGACATTAGAAATTAGTTAAGACAAAATGATTAGACAAAGTTAGATGACATGTACATTGACTCTATTACCACATATTTTAGGGTAATGGCTCGTATTATTAAACCATGAGGTCCAAAAGTTTAAGCTAGTAATTTAAACTATTATGTTAATACTAAAGATAAGTCTTAACAAAATGATAGTATTTAATTAATAACAAGTGGTCAAGTAAAAATAATATTAAGAGATATTATTAAAAAGATAAATATCATTCTCACCCCTAATAATAATAATAATAATAATAATAATAAATTCATGTAGAAAGAGTGTGTGTGTGTTGCATATTCTTTAGTGTTATTTTTGTTTCATTAAGAAATTCTTAAATTTTAAATTCATGTAGAAAGTCAGATATTAATTGATTGTTTTTCAGATTTTTATTTTAAAATTGTTTGCATTTATTTAACTGAAAATTATATTTTGCCCTTAATGAATTATAAAATAAACTAATTGAAAATTTGTAGAAGGATATTTTCGACTATTATTTGAAAAATGAGAATGAAATGAGCCATTGTTTAAAAAGTAAGAATGAAATGAGTTATTATATCAAACTCTAGGAGTGAAAATGACTTTTTCTCTTAACCAAATGAAAAATTTTACTTAATCCGCATGGGGTAAGCAGAATTAAAAATCATGGGGGGCAAACGTTATAGCGGTGATTTTATCTGGGTCAATGTCCAAAAAATATTATGTAAATTTGGATTAGAATATCAAAGTATTAACGTTAAGAGGACCAAATCTTCAAACAATCTTTCTAAATTAGTATAAGCATATCGTATATGTAATTGTTGTTATTGTTATTTTCCCGAAGGGTGTCATTGTGAATTAAGACCTCTCCAAGATACATATATGAAACTATTACGGCATTCAGAAATGACAATAATAAAGATTATTATAGTGTATAATAACTATGACAATTAAGAAATAAAATCATTATGGAAGATGAATCCCATAATTATTGCATTTGGCTTTTCTTTTTTTTTCCGGGGGGGGGGGGGGGGGGGTTGTACTACTTTTGAGTTTAGAAAGTTTTGTATATTAAGTTGATTGTTAACGCAGAAAGATAATAAAAGCAGTCAACTGACCTCGTTGATCTCATATAAATATTCTAATCTTCAAGTTATTCATCTTGAGCAGTTTGTTTTATTGATTTAATCAATAATTCCATATATAGAAATACACGCATGTTCAGTAACTTGTAGATTTGTTATCTCCAATTTCTGGCTTAAATTTTTTCAATTGAAAATTGGGTCATGATTGTGATCGTGCAATCCATCATTTGCTTAAGTTGACTCATTACTAGTCAAGGAAAAAATATTAGTCAATTATTAACACATTTCTAAATTTGTTTATATATGATTAGTGGGCGGAGTCGATAGATCGTCCTGTCATCTTTGAAGTTCTTGAGCGCCCAAATTTTGAGTCATTAAATATTAATCATGAAAAATATGGCTCTTGATCTTGAACATGCAGTAGCCTCTCTTGCACATGGGGAATATGTGTTCTTTAATCATGCTTTTAAGTTAATTACTTCTTGGCTTAAGTACATATAATTGCGTACCTTGACTCGTGGCACACTCGAAATAACAAATATCTATCGAGAATTAAAATTGGAGTTAGAGTCCCAAGAAATATACAGACATAGCGGCTAAAAAAATTAGCAGCTCTAAATAACAAATATTTATATATGTGTGTGTAACACTTCTGTATGGCCAGTGGCGCTAGAAATTTATGCAAATTTCTGACTGGTGAAGCAACCAATAAATAGCCAGGCTGGT
Organism: Citrus sinensis; assembly: GCF_022201045.2. Taxonomy (NCBI): domain Eukaryota; kingdom Viridiplantae; phylum Streptophyta; class Magnoliopsida; order Sapindales; family Rutaceae; genus Citrus; species Citrus sinensis. Next base: position 28,956,360 of record NC_068562.1, on the reverse strand, counting down.
CCCTGTAAAATTTCATGTAAGTCCTCTAGTGTTTAGTTAATTAGTTTATTAAAATATAATTTATACAAATTACGGCTTCCTTCCATCCAATTTTTGCTTGATATCGAAAAATTGATTTTTTTTTTCATGTGATCTTCCCTCAACTATATAATTAATTAAAATTTTTCAATTTAGCTCGGTCTAATATTGAGTTATAGTTTCGTCATTGATTCCAATTCTATTCTAGTCTTGACAAAAAGGATATTGAGTGTAATTTGACATACCAAACACATTTTAATTAGTGATTTAAAAAAAGTATGATGAAGTTCATCATTATGATACCTTTCTTCTTCAATCCACCTATGTATATATATCATGTTCCATTCATTTGATCAAAAGTTCTAGAATTTCAATTACAACGACACCGATTGGATAATATATTAAGATTAATGACTTTAAAAAAGTGAAAATGAATCAAATAAGAATAGAATAATAATAGAGTTACAAAGTGTTGTATAAATTTATTTTATACAAACTAAAATGACATGATTAAATTAGTTGAATTTAATATTTTTTTGGTCCACATAATTTATTTTTATTATTTTATATTCTCTTTTAACTATTGAATTAATTACGGAGATTCTAGACTTGCGACCATAAGTAATATGTTGATTTTTATTCTTCTCACCTAACAAAACTCTTCATTGAAAATTCCAAATAATTAAAGTTGACTAAAACCTGAGTATTTGATGCCTATTATGAGTGGCCAAATTGACCAAATTATTGCTATCAACTTGAGAACTTTCAGGCCGCATCCTGAGTCAAATATGCCCTAATCGATACCAAATTGGACAGAAAAAAAAAGAAAATTAAAATCTTTGTATTTATTAGAAAAGAAAGATCCCTGACCCTGAGACGATATATCATGATCTTTGGACCAAATCACGTTACAAAATAGATTTTATTAATAAAGAATAATCCTCTTCATTTGGTGGTCCAAATTTAAGCAATGCTTTTACATCATCACCTAATTCGCGTGCTTAAAGAGTGAGAAAAAGAATCAATGGTTGCATGGCTAGATCAAGCAAAAGATTTGAGAGAGATTACAATTAGCAGCTAACTTATCACTTTTAGATATGCCACGTTGCGATTAATGTACTTTAACTTTGTTTTTGTACTTTCATTTCTATTTTATCAATAAGCGGATCATACTTATATTTTAATTTTATTTATAATTGTTAGAAAATATATCTTATTTTTCAATCAAGATTTTTTAAGATATTTTCTTCTTTAATAGAATTCATATTTTAAAAATAAGTAATTTTCACTTTGGGACTTGATTTATTCAAGGAGGGTACAACTAGTATAAGAAAATGAATATTTCTCCTACAAGAAATAATCAATATATATAGGAAGATTGGGTTCATTTATTGGCATAATACAACAATTAGTTTTATACAAGTAGACAGTTTTTAGTGTGAAATAAACAATAGGTCTATCAAGAGATTATGTGTTATTGGAGTTTTGGGTGTGAGAAAAATACTAGAGTGATTCTAATAATTTTTCACATAATGGGTTTTTTTTCTTGTTGTCCTTGGCAGTCGTGGTTTTTCTCCAATATAGAAACTTTTTATATAAATTCTTATATTGTGTGATTAGTTTTATCTCTATCTATTTTTTGTTTTTTATTTTTTTGATATTTTTACTTATGGGTTCTTACCTGGAACTAAAAATTCCCTCACATAATTATATTTTCAAAGTGGGAAGGTGAAAAGAATACTACACATATGTTAATGATTTGTATAATTTAATGAATTTTGAAGCATGCAAACTGGTATTATTGGTCTCGATATGACAATAAAATTGCCACAAAATCTTATTGTGGGATCCTTCGCGGTTCTGCTCTTCACATTTCATCAAGGATCATCATTATTATTATTTTCTTATGAGTGGGTCGAGATTTTTACCTCTTTAATTTAATTATTGTTTCTAAATGGAGATTTTTACTTTTGGACCCAAGATGATTATGAGTTATGGAAGCAAACATTTTTTTTTCCTTTTTCTTCGTGTCATCGACTAGGGCAAATTTTAATTTTAGGTTTTGAAAAACCTTTTTCGTTGAGTATACATATTCCTTGTTATTGCTAAAATTAATTAATTAGTTAGCTGTTACAATTTCCAAACTCGAAGCAGCAAGGATTGATGCTTTAATTATTGAGTTTTAAAAAATATGATTAACTAAAATGATTTTTTTTTGGGAGTTTGAATTAATCTTGTTGATAGAAATATATACGTAAAATTTGTTTGTAAGAAACACTCTAGCATTTCTCGTCAGTCTCAAAAGAAATTCTATCAAAAGCAATAAATTTATTAAAACAAATGTTTGTTCCAATTGGCCATTTTTTGAATGAACCCGAGCTTTATTACCATAAAAATATGAATGTCTCAGCATAATTATTTCTTATTCAGTCATTAATAATTGAAATATAGGAAGTTAGTTGAAATGGGTCAAACGTATTAAAAAAAAAAGTGATTAAAAAAGAACAAACAAATGATGCTAAAAGAGAAATCACATCTTGGAAAGCAACTAGTAAATTCTTGGCCGTCAATTTAAAATAGCATTTTAGGGTTATTTAAAGTCAGTAGATAATGTACATTTTGAACTACCACACTAATTCTCAAAAAGATTAAGCTTTTTCCAAGTGTCATATGAATCTAATGGACACAATAATGTAAAGAAAATTCTATATCAAAACACATTCGTAAAAAAGGTAGAAGAATTTGAAAAGATTTTAATCTGGTAAATTGACATTCGACAAGAAAGATAAACTAGAGGATATCGAAAGCTTTATAATGTGGTGGGATTTTGCTTTAAAGAGCTTACAACCGTTGAAGAAGAAAACCTAACAAAGATTTATTGTCACACTCAAGAACTGAAAGAAACCAAAAGAATAAACATTAATGATAATAAAGCTAGTGTTTAGGTAGGTCTAAAAGCATGAATATGCTTAATTAGTTTTAATTTAAAGTGAACTTATTTGAAGTTGATTGGAGTCTTTTTCCTATACCAAACCACAAATTTTATTTTATGATGGCAAAAATTGATTCTGAATTGGATATTTAAGTAGGTAAGATGAAAAAAAATCTAAATCATGCATCTAATTAAAGAGCATACTATCCCTTGTAAATAGTGATAAATATAAATATTATAGCTTAAAATTGTTATTCTAGCTTTCGTCCTAGTGTTTTATCAATCGTCTATGCAATTCCCATTAAATCTCTATTTTCATTCGACCAAATATTCTCTGCTCTAGACACCGAAGGTCGAGGGTGTTAAAACAAAGCGGAAAGAAGAGGGTTTAATAAAAGTGAAAAGGCCTCAAAGTCCATGCAATTTTATAGGCCCGAGATAGGCTTTGCATTTGGCCCATATCCTAACCAAAACTATTTTCTAACCGAAGTAATGGGGTTTTTTTTTTTTACTTTTTAAATTTATTTCTAGTATTGGCATGCGAGGTAGGAGTTCACGACCTTTCATATTTTAGTGGCGTCCGCATTAGAATTGATGAGGATGTCCGCACTTATACGCGTTAGTTTGTATTGTCCTAATCTAAAGAGTCTTAACAAAAAAATTGCTATTTTTTCTTCATTCTTTAAAGAAGAGAAAAGAAGAGAAAAGAAGGATACAGGGGAAGGCTTGTACGTGGCTGGATAGATTGGCAGTGCAGATTGATATAATTCTTATTCGGATTAACCATTAGAATATATGTCGCCGAATTTCTATCTATATACAGTGAATTCCCAAAAAAAATTGTGAAAATTGTGAAAACTGAATTGATAAAAACCGACTTTCCAAAGTTTATTAAACAGATTCTGAAAACATGATTAAAAATACTTTTAAGCTCCTAACTCACACCCAAAAACGTCTTATCAACACATTAATGGCTAAATGGGTCAACGAAGACCATCTACAACGTTCTCATTATTTTTGTCAAAAATAAAAACCCAATTTTCAAAACCTTTTCCTCCAAACTCTTTTCTCTTGAATAATAATAAGGACCGCCTTTGTTAATTCTTTAAATATAATTTATACCCTCATTAACTAGGTGAGACTTTTGAACCCAAAAGATAAATAAAACTAGAGAAATTAAATTTACTTACTTGATAAGAGCTTTCTAGTTGATGTCTTAAAGATTGCTGAGTGCCCATGAATAAAATTTTTTTTATTGCTTTTGTTTCTTAGTACAAGTATTGACTATTTTATTTTTTCTGATCTTGATCCAAAGAAGAGGAAAGAAGGAAAGAATACAAGGGAAGACATGTACGTGGCTTGTTAGACCGGCAATGAAGACTGATATAGCTCCCATTCAGGTTAACCATTAGAATATATGTCGGCAGTTTCCCGCCTATATACGGTGAATTCCCAAAAAGTTTTGTCAAAACCGCGGGAGTTGCCTTGGCAAAAACTTGTTTTCCAAAGTTTATTAAACTAATTATGAAAATATGCTAGTTAAAAACACTTTTAAACTCCTAACTCACACCCAAAAATACTTTCATAACACATTAATGGCTAAACGGACCAATGAGACAATGTTTAAAAAAGAAACTTTCAGAAAATCAACAGAAACCTATACTAAGTTCTTATTATTTTTGTCAAAAACAAAAACCTATTTTTCAAAAAACAAATCTCCAAACTCTTTTCCCTTGAATAATAATAACGACTGCCTTTTGTTTATACTTTAAATATAATTTATACTTTCGTTAACTAAGCGAGACTTCTGAACCCGAAAGATAAATACCACTAAAGAAATTAAATTTACTTACTTGATAAGAGTTTTTTAGTTGATGTCTAAAAGATTGTTGAGTATCTAAAAGATTGCTAAGTGTCTATTAATAAGATTTTTTTAACTTTTGTTTTTGAGTATAAAGTATTGACTCTTTGTTTTTTTTTTCTAATCTTGATCCTTCTCCCCTCTCTCTCTCCCTCTTCTTGAGAGGTCTATATATACTAGGGATCTCAAAATCTAGGTCCAGGTTCGGGTTTGGGCCTGCTGATTCCGAACCTAGATGACAATTTGCAATACTAAATTCGGATTTAAACTCGGATTTTTTTTCCTCTGCATCCTGACCGAGTTGAACCTGGAAAAATCTGGGTTTTCAAATTGCGAGTTGAGAACCCGAATGTTTGCTAAAGAAATACTGTTAACATATATGTATTCATAATGATGATTTTAATGATAACAAACAAGATTAAAAATGATTAAGCTTTTAAAAGCTCATAGTACTTTTCAAACATTTTAAATAAATCATTATTTTCATAATAAAAATATTTTATACTTAAAGGAAAAATGATTTTGTAAAATTGGTTGTTTTTCAAGTTTATGGTCTAATTAGAAAAGTTTTGAAAACCTTGAAATCAACAAGTATTGTTTTGAAACTCTGAAAATGGACCTATTTGTAAAGTTTTATAAAGATTTGGGATATAGTATAATTATAGCAATTTTTGGGGTAAAACTATAATTTTAGAAAATAATTTCACTGTAGCAAATGACTAGCCGTTTAGGAGATAACGGCTAACTGACATCGAACAGAATTGAAGTTTAGTTTATGAAAACTAACGATGATCCGATAATTTGAAATTATAACACAACGGTAACTAGCTCAAGTCAAAACGGCGATCCGATAAGGCTTAATGGTAATTTGACTTTTTACAAAAAATTAATAATGACTAGTTTTCAGTTCCAACTACAAAAAGGCTGCATTAGATCCAAATCAAAGTGAATACTGAATCCAAGAAATGCCGGAGAGCATATTATTGAGAATACAATATTTCTTGAGCTTTAATTTGTTCATTCATTCTTTAAATCACACCTTGAGCATATTGTTGTAAACACATAGATTGTGTGTGAGAAAAATCTTGTATTTAAGAAAGTGTAAGTGTGGGAAACACTTGGGTGAGTGTAGGAAACACTTGGGTTAAGAGATTTGAGATAATCTCTTGTTGTAAATGTTGTTTAACACCTGTGAAGTCAATTGTAAAAGTTCTTGAAGCCTTGGAGGCTTGGATAAGGGAATCCTCAAGTCCGGTGAGCTTGGAGGCGTGAACATAGGCGGAGTTGGCCGAACCACTTAAAAATTGCGTGTTTGCTCTCTCTTACTCTATCTCTTTATTTTTCATTGCACAAAATTTTGTTTATTTCGAATTTGATTACTTTGTTTAAATTGCATTAAGGTTCTTTGTTGCTTAAATTTTTAGAAAACCAATTCACCCTCCTCTTGGGTTTCCTAACTAGTATTTTAAATACAAGTTTCCATCTCTTTCTTCAGTCATTTCCTCTTCTAAATCTCTAATTTGTTAACAATAATAAATGGAAAATAATTCAAAATCAAATAATTAGAAATAAAAACCAAGAACCCGAATAATAACAGAGCATACAAATTCAATTTTCAAACATAATCATCCTTACAAGCCATCAAGTTATAGAGATAGATTTGTTTCATAAAGAAATTAGGGAATGATGAACTTTAACAACAGTCAGCTACTTTGCGAAGCGGGGTGACAAAATTACGATGTCGTGATGATGATTGACGATTGATGATGAATTAATGATGGGGTGAAAAGTATTGGAGGAATCGAGTAAAAAACGATGGTGGTGTAAAATAATGCTAAAGAGAATCGAAACTCACTAACTTCAAAGAAAGCCAAAGTAATGAATATGAAGATGAAAGGCAACAAGTCATGAATGGGATGCTTAATTGAAGACGAATTGATGATGATAATAATTTGATAACAATCTGCGACGATGAACTAGGACTTTGTGGGGTTAAGTCATCAAAAAGATTGAGGGAGAGGAAAACAAGCAACTATAGTGCTTTAAGGTTTCTTTTTTTTTTTTTATACTTAAAATTAATTTTTTACTTAATTTCAAAAATAAAATATCCAAGTCCGAGTTTCGGATATTCGGGTTCAAGTAAACCCGGAACCAGGCCCAGATATGTCTGGGTCTAAAATTTTACTGCCGAATCGTGGTTCTTTTAACATTCGGTGTGGGTTAAACCTGGACTGGAATATTCAGGTTTGTCTAGGTCTCGGCCAAGTTTGGGTTTATTTGGCATCCCTAATATATATACAACTAAGGACTCGATACAATTATTGCCACAATTTATGACTCTATGTACAAATGACAAGCTTTAAGACTACACTTTACATATGGCAATTGACCAATGAAGAATTAAAAAGGTAAATATTAAAAAGATTGACTAGCTATTGTAATTTTATGGTGACTAACTGTCAGTAAATAGTGACCGACTGCAATTTTTTAAGCTAACTCACAACTTATTTACCATTGGCAATAAAATGACAAAACAAGAAAGATGTCCTAATAGTTTTTGCCTTGTCAAGTAGTGAGGAAAGGAAAGGCTTTTGTAACACATGACTTTGATAAAGTCTGGCTACTTTGACTTTTGACTATTACTAGCTAGATAATGCTGGCTAATCATCCATATCGCTTTCTATGTTGTCTGCGTCTTCACTTCCCAAATCATCCCACCATTCAACTTTTCGTAGATCCAATTCATGTTGTTCTTTCTGAGCTTTACGTTTCTGCTTTGAATTCTTTAGCATAGTGCTCTACCAATCTTATGTATTTGGTTTTGGTGAAGAAGGATACTTCCGGAAGGGGATGTTTAGAGCAAATCTTTTAGACTACATCTTTAGTGATTAGGATATAGTTTTCAAGCTTATAATGCGCCCAATATAACTATCTACCTATTACTTTACTAGTTCAATGTTCAAGCTACTCTTTTATACTAAATCGTCTACAAGGTCAAAGAAATTTTATTCCAAAAAGTGAAGGTTTTAAATTTATGAAATCTTACTGCTATTTTATAATGGACTAGTATGACTCCAAACTCATCCCATTCTAGTGTTTTACTATCTACGTATAATTCTACAAGCTGGTTATTTGTTGTGGCAAAAGTTTTTTAAGCTACTTGACCTAATAAACCATAATCTAATAGTAAAGTTGGTGTTAAAACTATTTTTTCTTTTTTGTATTCTATCTCTAGCAGTTCATATCTGGCTAGATTTATACAAACTGATGATATACTATAAATAAGATGACATTTGCAAACAAATCTTTCTAAAGGAACTGATTCACACAATGGATCTTTTCTAGGACAATTTAAATTCTTAGTTTTATACTGAGTATCCCATATAATACTTAAACCATTAATATTTACTTTTGATATAACCAGATCATTTAAAAATTTTATAATATGTATTTGTTTGTCTAAAGCTATTTTTACTACTTCTTGTTTATTTTTTTAATTAGATTGGAAGTGGATATTCACTCTTTGGAAGAAGAGAAAATTTCCATTTCTCAAGTTCATCCCATTCTTTTCTTATTATTTTTTGTTTATTCTGCCTACTATGATACTGAATGTCTAATGTATTATATTTATCTTGAAATGTGAGATGTCTAAATAATTCTGTATTAGCACTTTCCACTGCAATTATTTTTGTCTTTATACATTTACTTTATTGTCTAAATAATATCTAGTATCATTAAGCTTTCTAACTGTGCGCGTCATGACTTCACAATGGTTTTAAAATTGTATGGATGATGATGATGATGCATTATCTAAAGAATTATTTAACTATCTATTTGATGATGTTGGCGCATTATTTAAAGGGTTAATTAAATGGTTGACATGGTAATTTGGTCCTATCTTTTGTCTAACGAATTCTATTACTTTATGAAATGTAGAAAAACCTCTTTATTATGGATCATGATAATGGATTGTTAGGTCAATTATCACTGACTATAAATGCCTAGTTGTCTACCTCTGACTAATTCAAAAAATGCAAAATGATTACTTTCTACATGCTCATTAATCTGTCTAAAATAATTCATGAGTGCATTGGCTATTTTTAATTTATCGTGTAGGTTATTACAACTCCACAATTTGTCTAAGATACATTATTGACTGTCTAATAATTGATATTTACTTTTGAAACTTAAATTTGTTCCTGAAGGAAACTGTCTAAGTTTTATTGGACTGAAATTCATATATCGCTCCATTTCTGCAAAATAATAATTGAATAATTAGTCTTACCTACTACATGTTCAAATTTTGCTTTATATTCTCAACCTGCTATTACTTTTAAAAAGTATATATCCATCTTTTACTAATAAAAGAATTTTTCTTATCAAAATTTTTCTTTTGTACTTTTTTATGAAATTCTTTTATATTATTGTAATAGGTTCTTATTGTAAATGTATCGTTTTGTATGTACAAATGAAATGAGTTGAAATAATTTATTATTCCTAAAATTTCTAATTTTGTACTTGACTTTCTACTTTCTATTTCTGTAAATTTTCCATTAATACATATTGTTATTTCTTCATTCTCTTTTGAGCTATCTTTATTGAGCTTTTATATTAATATTCCTACCCATCCTAAACTATTTGCATCAATTTATATAATTTTATAGTAACTATCTATTGGTAATACTAATAACTTAAGATTTCTAACTATTCTTTTAAGCTTTTAAATTAGTTTTATCTCTTTGCTATTAAAGTACTTTTGTCAGTTTTACTTAATTTATTATATAAAAGTCTTATTAATGTACTAAGGTTTGGTATAAATTTCCTACTATAGTTTAATAATCTTAAAAAATTTTGTTGTTCTTTAGTATCTTCTACTTTATTTGGAAATTCTAGTATCTTATTAATTATATGTGGTTGTAATTTTATAGTTCCTCTATCTATTGTCAGTCCTAAAAAATTTATTTTTTATTTTAATAATTCAATTTCTTTTTAGAAATTACTATATTATTATTTTTTAAAACAATCTAAAATTTTATTTTAGTGAGTTATATCCATGAATTTATTATGACTAAAAAGAAGAATATCATTTATATAAACTATACAAAATTTTGAAAAGGATTTTAATATTTTATCTATCCTATCTTGAAAAACTCGTGGTGCATTTTTTAATCCAAAGGTCATTACTGATCATTCAAAATGTCACTCTGAACAACTGAAAGTTGTCCATTGAGCATAGTCTTCATGAAGTCGTATTTGTCAAACCACTTTTACAATCAATTTTAGAAAAAAATCTAGCATTTTGTCTATAGTTTACTTGCTCATCTTTATTGGGGATTTTATAACTATTATCTAAAGTATTATCGTTTAATCTTTTATAATTACTTACTAGTGCAAATTGATATAGTCCACATTTGCATTAACCATCAGAATACATGTCGCCAGTTTCCTGCCTCTATACAACGAATTCCTAAAAAGTTTTGTAAGAATTGCAAAAGCTGCCTTGACAAAAACTGGCTTTTCAAAATTTATTAAACTAATTCTGAAAACATACTGGTTAAAAACACTTTTAAACTCCTGATTCACGCCCAAAAATGCATTCTCAACACATTAACGGCTAAATGGGCCAACTGAGACTGTTTTTAAAAAGAAACCTATACTAAGTTTTGATTATTTTTGTCAAAAACAAAACTCATTTTTCAAAAAATTTCCCTCCAAACTCTTTTCCCTTGAATAATAACATGGACCGTCTTTTGTTAATATTTTAAATATAATTCATACTTTTGTTAACTAGGAAAGACTTTTGAACTCAAAAGATAAATAAAACAATACTTTGTACTAAAAAACAAAAGCAATAAAAAGTTACTTATTCATAGACACTTAGCAACCCTTGAGACATTTAGCTCTTTTAGATATCGACTAGAAAGCTCTTATCAAGTAAGTAAATTTGATATCTAAAAGAGCTAAATGTCTCAAGGGTTGCTAATGTTAGCCTAAAGGGCTATACATAATGTAATTTTGATGATAACAAACATATGTATTAAGTAAATTTAATAAATATTGTATTTCACATTTTCACTAGTTTTTGAAGGGTAATATTTATACAAGTGAATCAAGTGAAATCAAGCTCAAGACACTCAACGGACAACGGCGAAATCAAGAATAAAATTTAGAGTGCAACGGGCAAATTAGTGCAATAAATTCTTGTAAAGCCGGTATGATTTAATTGATGCATGATTTATCATTTGAGAAGCTCAAGAGATTAATTTAATTAATTACTTTTTATAAACTAAAAGGTTTTATTTTTATAAGATAAAGTACCTTGTGGTTTTGAGTAATTTGGACTTAAATACAAGAAATCTTTGATTTTAATAAGTATTATTATTGAATATTCGGAGTTGGACCTTTTTACAAATATTTGAAATGTTTTGGGTCATACTATAATTTATTAATATTTTGGACTAAAGTGAAAGGTTTTGAGAACTTTAAAAAATATGGGTATTATATTGAAAATGACCTTTTTGCAAAAGGATAATATCTTTAGGGCCATATCATAATTTCAGAAAGTTTTGGAAAGACAACTATTAAAGGAATTATGAAATTAGACCTATTTGCAAAGTTTTATAATGTTTTGGGCCGTAGTATAATTATAAAATGTTTTGGGCTAAAGTGTAATTATAGTGAAAAATATTGCTATATCAAAATTCAAAAATAACGATAATAACACTGTTCATGAGCGGCTAGCCGGATAAATCAAGTGACTAACCGCTTGGGCGCTGGAATTTGCCTATAACGGCTAGTTTTCGGGCTTTAACTATAAAAACTCAACTCTAACTTCATTTTAAGAACTAATACAAGGAAAAACAAGATCATATAACATATATTGAGTTTCCATTTCGCAAATCATCATTGATTGAATCATCATTGAGATATAATTTGTTATATACTCTTAAAGAGAGTTTCATTGTTGTGATTTTCATTTCTCATCAAATTGTGAGTGTACAAGTGTGAGAAACACTTGGGGTGAAAAGATTAGGGAGATAATCTCTTGTTGTAAAGGTCCATTGACACCTTGGAAGTCAATTGTAAACATTTGAAGTCTTGGGAGGCTTGGATAGTGAAATCCCCAAGCTGGGTGTGCTTGGAAGCGTGGACGTAGGCGGGGATAGCCGAACCACGTAAAAATCATTGTATTTGTTTTCTCTTCCCTTACTCTTTTCATATTGTGCATGATTGAATTTATTGTTTTTTATTTGATTTGATTGAATTTATTATTTTTTATTTGATTAAGACAATAGATTAAATTGTTGTGCGAATTGTATTGCATATTTTTAAAATCCCAATTCACCCCCCCTCTTGGGTTGCATAACTTGCATTTCAGCTAAGTGTCTATGAATAAGTAACTTTTTATTGCTTTTGTTTTTTAGTACAAAGTATTGTTTTATTTATCTTTCGGGTTTTGAAATCTTGCCTAGTTAACGAAAGTATAAATTATATTTAAGGTATTAACAAAAGGCTTTCCTTATTATTATTCAAGGGAAAATAGTTCGGAGGAAAAGTTTTTAAAAAATAGTTTTTTATTTTTTACAAAAATAATAAGAACTTAGTAGAGATTTCTACTGATTTTCTGACACCTTCTTTTTAAACACGATCTTCGTTGGCCCATTTTAGCTATAATGTGTTGAGATATTGTTTTTGGGAGTAAATCAAGAGTTTAAAAGTGTTTTTAACTAACATTGTTTTCAGAATCAGTTTAATAACCTTTTGAAAACTAGTTTTTGCCAAGGCAGTTTCCACAATTTTGACAAAATCTTTCACTCCAGGTCAGAAAGTGCTTTTATTCAATTCTCGTTTGCACCTATTCGCAAGTAAGTTACGCTCTTAATGGTCTGGCCCCTTTATTGTTCATACTGTTTTTCTACATGGGGCAATTGAAATTAAGGACCCAAAGAACGGTGTCACGTTTAAAGTTAATAGTCAAAGATTAAAGTCATATCTAGAGTACCAACTACATGAAGAGGATACCGAAATAAATTTGAGTGACCCACCAGATTTGAATTGAGATTTTTTATTCTTTTCGGTGAGTTGATTTTTTCTTTCTTTTTACTATTCTTTTGCTAATTGACATTATTTTTGCATAAATATGTTTGTTTAACCATTAAATTTTATCTTATCATTGTTAATCATGAGTGTTATAGCTAAACAGATCCTCCTGGACATTCTTAGACCGCTTCAACGTGTAAAATCTCATCTCAAAAGGCAGATTCGATTTTTTAAAACACATCATATTTGGGCTCTACAACCACCGAAGTTAGTATCCCATGTTGAAGATTTAGAAAGTCAACTCAGAGACATTGAGGGAGGTGTTTTCAACATCCAGTTGGAGCTTGAGGTAAATTCAATAAGAAGACGATTGTAATTTTCTTTGTGTGTTTTATTTTGTTTCTTTGTTTGTGTGCTTTAGTTTGTTACCCCGGTGAAGTGGCGGACAACGGTACTCTGTGACAATCAAGTCGGTTACTTCAGTTTCTCATAATAATTGATATTCTGAGGCAAAGGTATGGACATAAACAAGATTCTAGCAAAGCTTCACAATCAATTCTCTTCACTTCCTTAGAATGTCCTCCTTACAATCTATAAAGTTCGGTCCGAACGCATGCGATTGCTTATGAGGAATGACATACCTGCAAACATCCACTGGTTAATCGAGGCCAAAGTACGTTTGGCAGGTGAGTTGCCTCCTAAATTTATTTCATACATGCCTGGTTGTGGTAAAAAAAAATATACAAGAAAACGAAGAGCTCAAAGACTTTATGTTGCTTGTCATAAGTGTACCAGAATGAGATGCGATAAAAAATCATATTCTTTAGGAATAATGTTTGATAATAGGGAAGATAAGATTCAATTCATTAAGGATGACTTGAATAAGGAGTCATTAGATGATATCCTTTTGTCTCTTGAAACGCATCCCAGTGGATATGTACAAGGAGCGATTCTCCAATTATGGTTATTATTCCAGAAAGAGCATGTACGGTATAGTCTCAGGAATCTGACTATAAACGATCATGTTTGCCAGTTTATAAGAAAACTGGATGGGAAACCTATCATCGACCCATAGAGGGCGTTCAAGCCGTTTTTGGATGTAAAACCAAAGGAAAATGTGAGCCACAGTCACAACTACCTGTAAATATCATTTTACTTCATTGTTGTTTTATTTCACTGTTGTTTTATCATTTGTATTATTGTCTTTACTAATTTTATTTTATCATTTTTTTCTTTTTACTGTTTGCTTTTTGACTATCGAGCCATGTGCTTTACACGTTAATTGACATTGACATGCTACCTCATACACAGTTGTGACCCACTGTCACCAATATTCTAAAATATGATTTTATGTCAAGCACTCACAATTTGTTTTTAAGAAGTAGCCCAATGACAGCTATTCCCAATAGACAATTCAAGAACATTTTTGTGCTTTCTGGATTTAATTATGGCAAACATAAAGAGTTCGTTGAGGCAGCCATAGATCTTTGTCGAAGCATACCAGAGAGAAAATTACACTTGGTGTATGGAAGAAGTAACCGAGGGCTATCAAAATTGGTCTCAGAATCTGCTTTTGTCAGAGGAAGTCAAGTGTTAGGCATCATCCCAAGAGCCCTAAAACCTTTGGGCAGTTTGTCTGACTCACCGACTGGAGAAGAGTTAGTCGTCTCAAGTATGCAAGAAAAAATAACTGAAATACTTAATCATGCTGATACTTTTATTTTCCTAACAAGAAATCTTACAACTCTAGAGGCACTTATCACATTAGCATCTTGGGCCCATCTGTACATTCATCAGAAACCAATCGCTTATATACCGGAGCCAGACCCCTGGACCTTTGTGTTGGAGCGTCCAAATAATGATGGTAACAGTAGCTGCAGTAAGAAGTACAAATTAGATTTAACTCTCCGCTTGTAAATATTTTTTTCTGTGTTGCACAACCCAAGTGATGTCTTCTCAACTCTACTTATTTCATTTAAAATATTGAGGACAATGTTTCGTTCTGGTTGGGAGGAGGGAATAGTCGACAATTGTGGAATTTTGGTTAAGTTTTTATTAATTTTTTGTTGTAGAGACTAACCGTGGCTAACTTTTTGTGTTAAAGATGGCTGAATATATAGTGTAGTTACTCTAGAAACGCATCTTCTTCTTTAAAAAAAACCAAAAAAAAAAATTCCAGACATTTTCTTTTTTTTTATTAAGTTTTGACAATTATTTTTCTTCTTCTTTCTAATTTCTCCTTTATAAATATACACTTTCAAATTTTTGAGTTGAAGATGGCTGAATATAGAGTGTGGTGACTCTAGAAACGCATCTTCTTAGTTAAAAAAAAAATCATTTTCTTTTTCTATCATTTTAAGTGTAACTTTTTAAATTATTTTTTCTTCATCATTTTCACCTTTTTGCATGCATATTTTCTTTTTCATGTTTAGAACAGGCTGGGGGTAGAATGTTGTTTGAATAAAAAAAAAATTGTGTGGTTTGTTTTAATATTGGATGACATGATGACTTTTAAATTTTAGTATTTATATTATCTTTGGTCTTAAGTGATGTTACGCCATGTTTGCTACTCTACATGTTGATGTCGAAGACAAATATGAGTTGCTTGAAGGAATGCACATGTCATAATGAATACCAAGTGAGTTTTTGAGCCTATCATTTTTCTTAGAGAATAACATTTTTTGCCCATTCTTCATACATCTTAGTAGTTTATTATTTTATACATGATCTCTAGATTTACTTTGAGTCAATCCTTAAAAAAAAGTTAAATAAAATAAAAAAAAAGAGAGAAAAAAATGTGTTGCTAGATCTTGTTGTCCATCTAACTAATAGATATGAAAGATTATTTAGAGCCCTAGAAGACGATGGAAATGTCATCTTTAACCCGTTTGAGCCTTTCTAACCATCCTTTTTGTGAAAAATCCATAGTTAATCCTTTTAAGCCTTTAAAAAAAAATTCTTTGTTAACTTATCATCTTAACCTACTTCCATTTGGAGTATTATCCGATATCTTACAAGTTCCATCACCTATTTATGTTTAAGAAAAAAGTAAATAATTATTTTGTTCGGTGAAGTTGTGCCAAACAAAAAAAAATTATTGTTTCAAAAAAAATAAAAAAATAAAAAATAAGCAAAATACACCTTGTAATTTTCAAAATAACTCTACTTTTTCTCAAACATATATTTTGTTTTCCTTATTTCTCCTCCTTTATTAGCTATGTCCTTAACTTACGTTACATCCGAATAAAAGTCCTTCCTAATTTTAGGGAGCTATAGTCTGAAGTAGAAGCTAGTTATATGGGCTAAAAGATGTAGTGGTGCATTAAAAAAAATTAATAAATTGGGTTGACTAGCATTTTTGTTTGACTTAAAATCATATTATTTTTAAGTTTTGGCATATTTCTTTCATTTTGGTGAGAGTGTGTGATAATATTTCTTTATTATTTTCTCTCAATTTACTATTCATTTGAAGTACTATTTTTTTTTGTTTAATTTCCTTGTGAGAGTGTCACTAGACTCACTACTTCTAGTGATATTTTGGGATTTGACATATCACTCTTGAAAGTAACTGTGACAAAGTTTACTAGGCTGATTCATGTGGATGGTTTATGTGAGTGTAATGTTTCTTTAGACTAGAGATAATACTTATATTTTTATTTAATTGCTATCATTAGTCTGATTGAATAAACACGAATGTTTAAAAAAAACATTTTGGATTTGAATTTTGTTTTTGCTTTATTTGCTATGGACTAGCAATAAGCTAGTTGGGAGGTGTGTTGAGTGTTAGAAAATGTATATTTATAAAGGAGAAAGTCGTCATTTTACATTTCAAGTCTTACTAACACTTCTACTTCTATGTATTTTAGTCTCTTGTAATTTAATTATGTCTGTTTTATTTTAATTAAGTATTTTATGTATTTTAGGGGCATCATGGTTATTTTACAATGAACGAGAGTTCAGACAGTAAAACGGACATCACTTTTGAACTCAGGACAATCGAAAACCTTATGAGGAGCATAAAAGAAAAAATGGCATTGTTCACATGTACGATACTGTTCACATGTATGGTACTATTCACATGTACGGTATTGTCTACGTTACTGTTCACAACATTATTCACATAGACGGATTGATAACGTGGCATTGACCGATGATGTGACATTGACTGATGAGATGTCACGATTCTGTTGGACTAAAATTCTTATGTACTGTTGATTGGTGACATGGCAGCATGTTAGTGGATCAAAAATCACGCGTACGGTACATGCATATACACAGGATTATTTTCAACCAAACCGCGTCACTGTGCAAGCCGCGTGATCAAAATGTGTTACTATTCAAACCATGTATCTATAAACCAGTATGTGGTCAAACCGCATACTGTTGACTTATGACGTGGCGCAATCCTGAGCGTCCGAAATATTTTTAATCCAATGGCCATGATTTACTCAATGTATCTATAAAAAAAGAGGCTCTCCCCCCTAATTTGGCATCCCTGAATCTATTTTTGAGCTCCATTTTCTGTAATTCCTTCTCCATCTTGTATTTTCTACGTATTTTAATAAATTCTCATTTTGCTCCTAGTTCAATTATGAGTAGCTAATTTTCTTTGAAACTTGGTTTGAAGGTAAAGTTTCAACATGTGTCATGGGCTTAATTTGGTAAATTTACTTTCTCTTCCCCTCTAATTTTTGTGGATGTTTTGACTTTTCATCAACAAATAATAATAATCTTGTCTAGATACCGCTCTGGTTTCACCGGCTCCCTAGTACAAAGTTATTATTATTTGACACGATAAGCCCTTAGTACCATATTGATTAGAGTGTGGTTTATGAGCAGTGGAATCCCCCTTCATGATTTAATTGGCATTAATAAGGAATATTTAGCCCATGGTGCATGTTGATGCAGATCCAGATACTTAAATACGACATTTCAATAGATTTCACTTTAATTCATTTCCGCCATTTTAATTCAAATTTTAGAATAATCTAAATTACTTTCACCACAAATCCAACCATCCTCATAGAAAATTAATTCTACATATAATTAAAATTCACCTCCTCATGAAATCGACACTCGTCACCATTGATCTATACTACAATAGATTCGTGCACTTGCGTATTCAATAAAATTTGCACAACAATAGTTGCTGCAAATGAAAAAAGATTTAAGATTTTATATCTAATACTTAACTTGGATTAGGGAATGTGTGTAAAAGATTTAAGTGTAAAATAGCTCAGAAATGAAAAAGAATACAGAAACATCTTGGCTGAAATGATAGCCATATATTATTTTCTTGTATGTCGAATTGAAATGATTTATTAATTACTGAATTATTTTGTTTCATGTGTGAGGAAGTCTTTTGCTGCAATAGCTTTTGAATCGAACTTGTTTAGGTGCTTGCTAGATTTGTTTCTAAGTGCTTTGATGTTCTTGATTTATTAATGCAGTCATTTTCAAGATGGTTTTAATAGGTCTCTGATGAAGTCGATATTGTATATGTTTTTCGAATGATTATCGTGCAAAGCTTGCTGCCAAATCATTCAGGTTAAAGTAGAACTTGTGATTGATAATCAACTGCAATACTATTCTGTGTCAGAATTTTGTTCTTGAAAAAAGAGTTTATGCTATATAATTTGTACGTTGGCCATAAGGTGATGCATCATTTGCTTTGCAGGCTACTGTTAAGTATTCAATCAGGGTTCTTTTTGGGACAACTCTCATAGCTTCAATTGTTATTGTCTTTACTGGAGTTATTGCCATCCTTTCAAGTAATAGATATATTTTGAAATTGACACTAAAATCATAGCAAATGTTTGTTATTATTGTTGGATCCTTTATAGAAGAAAGGTATTCACCATTTAGTTCTTGAAAGCCGTGATGATGATGATGATCATGGGAGACAAAGACGATGCAGGTCATTTGATTCAAGATTCAATATTTACCTCCTTCCATCTGATCTATTTTGGTAAATATTTTTTAGTTTCAGACCTCGGTAATATTCCTAATATTTTAACAGTTCAAAATTAATTATATGAAACCACTTATTAAGAAGTATGAAATTGAACTGAAATAACTTTCCAATTTTCATCTAACTGCAGACTTTATTCTAAAAAACTTCATATAACTGTGTTCCCTTCTTAAATCATGTAATGTATTAGGATCCGCATTATTATAGAAGGAGACGAATGCAGACAAATGATGATGATAAGAAAATGAACTTTATCGAATCTGTAAGTAAAGATTTTAAATTATGTATTTTCCTGGGATCCATATTTTTCTAGAATGCATTTATATGTATCAAGCTTGAAGATAATCATGAGATTGGTCCAGTAGCTTTTGCCAACCTAAAAGACTAAACATCATTTGTTTTGGATTTGATTTGTTACATGTGAACCATGCTACAAAAACCTTTTGAGAATTAAAATCGAACTAAAGTTCCATTTTCTATGAATATTCATAAACTGCATTTTTCTTTTCTCTGCTTTTTTTTTAATCAATATCAAGCATTCTTTTCTCATATGTATGAACTTTATGATTGCTGGAGATTGCAGGTTGTTCTGTGTGTGTGTGTGTGTGTTTTTTTTTTATTTTTTTTTTTGGCGTAGGAGCCCAATCTAAATGTTAACAAATACTTTAAAAGAAAGAAATAACATAATTTCTATTGAGGATTGAGCATGATAAAATGTTGCCTTTGTTGATTTGTGGTTGGGTTAATTTCTTGTCATTTACATGGTTCATTTGTGGTTATTTGGTTTGCAAATTGCCTATGGTTGATTGAGTTGTTTTTTTACTTTGTACAGGTGTTGTTGGACTTGATTTCTAGGTCGTATAAGGTTGACTTGCGGGATTTCTGGGTTGCAAAAGCTTTGTGGATTTTAGTTGTACTTGCTGCCATTGATTGAGTATTTCTGGATTAACTAAAGGAATGATAATTGTATCAACAACTGATAATTGTATACCATTTCATGGATTTTCATGGATTTATGTTAATAATATTTTTCTCTTTAAAGTTCTTTTGTCATTAAATTTTAAATTCTATGGCTACATATTGTTATTAAAATTCATGTGAGGCTATATAAATTGTTCTTAAAACAAATTTGAAACTAAATTAATTACCATTTGTATTTGCAAAAATTGTCACAAACGACAACTACTTAAGATGATTATATAACGTCGTGATATCTAAACTTCAATAACAAAAAAAATAGCGTCGCTAATTGTATCTTCAAATCTCTAAAATGATGATTTTTAGTAATTATTGAGACTATATTTTCACACTCTTGAGACAAATATTATAGTTATTATAAATCACATATTGAGACAAATATTATAGTCACAATAAACCACGTATTGAAACAAATATTATAGTCACTATAAATCACTTATTGTGACAAATATGAAGTGTCATCAATTGCATTTTTTAATATCTAATTTGACCATTTTGAATACCATTTGAAACAATTTTAACTTAATTTTAAGACAATGATTGTTGTCACAAAAACATATTTTTAACATGACGAAAATAATTTTGGTCGCTAGAACTTTTTAAGACGGTCTTTCTACGACTAACATGTGACAATTTATTTTTTGTCATAAAAGATATAAGGTGAGTAATTTTTTATCTTTAATGACTAATTTTTTTGTAATAAAATATCAATTTTCTTGTAGTGATTCCAATCCTGTTGATGAACAATGGCATGAACAACAAAATTCCAACCTATTGATAGACAACGACACGAACACCTGTTAATGAAGAAGAAGAAGAAGAAGAATTTGAATCTGATGATGAGCAATTAGGAAAAATAAATATTAACCAACCCTTATAAATAAGGGTACGTTTGTAATTTTATTAATGATTTATAGACAAAATGGACAAGTTAATATATTGATTTGCATGGTAGAGGGAGATAATGGTAATTACAAGTTAAAAATAAATTTATTGATAACTTGAAATCTAAACATCTTTTTTGAAATGTTAGGATAGTTTTGAGTAGAGCTGGCAAAATTTGACACGACCCGATTACCCGAGACGAACACGACATAAATAAATGGGTATGAGTCGTCAAATTTAACACGATTATTAAATGGGTCGGGTCCGGGTCAACACGATTTTTTTCCGTATCGGGTTTGGGTTAAAATTCTTGACCCATTTACCCGATCAATGACCCGATTATATTTTCTATTTTAAAATAATTTACATATTCTTATAATTAAAACTCAAATATTAGAGATGATTTTCTTTTTTTTTATTCTTTAAAAGGGTGAATATAAACACAATGTTTTATTTATAAAATTTTACATACATTTAGAGTTTCAATAGTGTAAATGTGTAAAAATTGATAGACATGTATATTTTATAATATTGATATATAATATTATATATATATATATATATATAATTAAAACCTCAATAGTGTACATGTGTAATATATTGGTAGATATGTATATTTTATAATATCGATAAATTATGTATGTATGTATGTATGTATTTATGTACACACGTATGTATGATAGTGTGTAAATATTTTATATAACTTTTGTTCAATATATAGATATTAAACGGGTTATTGGGTAACCCGATTATTTTTCCGTATCGGGTTTGGGTCTCAATATTTTGACACGATTATTAAATGGGTCGGGTTTGGATCGACCTAAATTTGACACGACACGAACACGACCCGATAACCTGTTTTGCCAGCTCTAGTTTTGAGTTATTTTCCATAAGTGTTTGAGGTGTATTTTCCCTCTAATTAAATGGGGGCCATTTAATGTTGGTCTAATCTGCAAATAATCACGATTGAGGCCCATTTCAAATGAGTGGGCTGAACAATTAAGTAATGGGAAGCCTAAAATTAGCTAGGTAGTCCAATCCATTAATGGTAATGTCATATGCCTTCTTCTTTCTACGTTCTCTTTATTTCTTTTGAAACATTTTTCTCCCAATTACATTTTTTATTTTTTATTTTTTCCCTGTCTCTCCACTGATTCAATTTGGTTTCTTTGAATCAAACCGAAAATTATTCACCCTTCAACAAAAGAGATAATTTGCGTTCAATTAAATCAACTTAGGTTTTGAAAGAGACAATGAACATTTTACACACACCACAATAGTACACCGATACTTTTACCTTTAGCTATTAAATTTTCTTATCAGCTAAATTACGTTAATTGATTACATCGTTAGTTGGCGATTTGTTTATTGTTGATGATACACAGGTTAATTGCGCGAGCACTATTAATTTCCAAGTCAGTAGGTTGATTGCTTGAGTTAAAATTTAGACGAGTAACGTCTTCCATGTAAATCAAATTAAAAAATTTCAACTTCGATAAACCAAAAAAAAGGGGATAAATGACTGTTTAGTCTCTATATTTTTTAGTTAAGTATTCATTGGTTCATATATTTAAAAGATACCTCAAAATATCCTTTTTATTAAATATGTTATTCTGTTATCTGCATTTTTTTTTCCTTTTACAATGATACCCTTGCAACAATATTCTACAGGATATTAATAAAAAATGATAATTTATTAAATTAATCTTGAAAGTGAAATAAAAAGTTACACAATCTTTTAAACTATTATTTTGCATTAGAGTTAATTTAGTAAATTAATTTTTTTTATAAAATAATCATTAGTAATATTATTGTAAGGATATTGAAAACTGCTTTAAGTTGACTGATATTAATTTATTTATAAATAATTATTAGTACGACTGTTGCACAAGTATTAAAAATACTACTTCTTTCACACTAATCTTTATGGTTAATTTACTTATAAATAATTATTGGTTAATTTGATGATTAATTTTTTTAATAAATAAATTAACTAATGTCAAGAATACTGTTGGAAGAGTATTATTGTAAAAGGAAAGAAAAAAAATAAAGGTGAAGAATGTAACATATATAACTTTATGGGAGTATTGAGATATTTTTTAAAATATAAAGACCAAACGAGTATTTACCCCGTATATATATTCACGTAACAACACTTTAATGAATTAAATGTGTGTTTAATTAAACTACTTTTAACTCTTTAATAAATAATAATAATAATAATAATAATAATAATAATAATAATAATAATAATAATAATAAGGAAAATTATCATTCGTATATCTTATATTTGTTCTGTTATCAAAAACACTAAAATACTTTGAGGGTGTATCAATCATCCACCCTAAATTGACAAAAGCTATCTACTGACCACCAAATCGTTAGCTGTCGTTTGAAAGTTAACGGAATTATAGCGAATTGATAATTTTACCCTTGAAATTTAAATTAAAGTAAAGAAAAATTATCACTTGTATACCCTTAAATTCTCTTATTATCACTTGTATACTCTTAAATTATCACTTGTATAATATGAAAAGATCAAATTACCCCTCTGGTGTCATCCTATTTAAACAACAAGTAACTGTTTGGTGGACGGCAGATACATTTTGTCAACTTATGGTGAACGATTGATACACCTTCAAAGTGTTATAGTATTTTTGATAAATGGGTAAACTAAGGGTATACAAATGATAATTTCCCTAATAATAATAAAAATAATAAACTCACAGCCCAAGTGACAAGATAATATTCCAATAACATTATCCAATAGAATAATAAGTAATTCTATATTCATCATTGCAGTAAAAGAGTATTGTTATATATTTCAACATTCAAGTACTAATTTAAATCTTAACTAATGTGACATTTATTAATTGAATAATAGAATAAAAAAATAAATAATTTTTATATTCATCATTCTATAGATAAATGATATAGTATTAAAATTTAAAATATTCAGATTTCTGACATTATTTTTAAATAAAAACTAATGATCATATCCTATAAAATTGTGTGTCGATCTCTCTAAATCCAATTGAACTAAAAGTAATTAACCATTTCCGAGTCATGTCTCGATCTCTCGGTAACTCACATGAATTAAAAATCAAAATTATCCACATTTTACGTGAACGGGTCCTACAATTTAAACTTTTGAGTCGGATTTCAACAAACTCACATGTTTTCAACATTAATATGCCAAAATAACTTTACACAAAATCTCTTTTCTTTTCTTCCATCACATGCATGATAGAGTTCCGAGTTCCAACTACCAACTACCGAGTACCAACTATATAGTAAAGACAAATATTAAGAAGTAGATTGAACATTTCAACTGTCCATAACCATTAATCTTGTTGCGTGTGCATCGCACATCGTTTCTTTTGTAAGTTAAAATTCTATGCATGGATTCATTTCACTTTAAGGAATCAATTTTATAACATATTTTCTGCTTGCGCAAGGCCTTAAAGTCGTATCTATACAGTCATAGGGATTTCTTTCGCTTGAGCTTAATTATTTCTTGAATTAGGGTGTAAAGCCACATCAACAAAACCTGTAAAGTAAAATGGCCACCTTGGATTTTGATCACTTTAATTCGTTTCCACCATTCATGGAATCCTTAATCTGAATCATTGCTTTTTAACAAATGCAAGTTTCATGTATCATCAATTCCCATCCACATTCACATAACTTTTGGACTCTCATTGGAGAATGCTTTTTGGACAAAATTTTGAGGTAACATGATGAATACTTCATTGGCAATTTTGAAATCACATGATAATATATAATAAATGAAAAGAAAATAAAGAAAAAAAAAAGTGTGAAAAAGATCAAAGAAAGAATGGTTATAAGAGATTGTAACAAGCTTTAATTTGGAAGGATTCCCCATCGCCCAAGAATGGCTTTTCACAGGCCCTTTCTCTCTTAATTTTCATTTTGGCAATGTGAACTCGTCTTTGTTTGCTTACAAGAAAGAACAAGAATATTTGATAAACTTGATTTTTTAGTGAGTGGTGGTGGCCTCAAAATTCCTTATCTTTATTAGAATCTCAAGATAAGGTATACCTTGTCTTTATTCTTTTTTTTTCTTCCTTTTGTCTAATAAAGAAATTACATCCCTTCTTTGAAGATGGATATAAATCAAACATATCAATTAATTTCAGACGATTTCAGTGTAATAATAAAAATCGTGTGGATGTATAAGGGATTCTAAAAAATATAAATTACAAAATTACACATATTCTACAGTAAAACAAAGAAATACAACGTTGTTTTATCGAAAAACATCCGAAAATTGCTCCAAGTTACAGTTTGTAAAATACAACATGCGTACTTGAGAATCTATATTAGTATCTGCTACGTAGCAATAACCATTGTTTTATGAGCTCCCAATGGATTTTTCATGGTGGCCATAGGATAAGATTTCTACAGATACCATCTAAACTGATGGTGAAAATAACTCCTAGACGCTTCCATTTTAAAATAAATTATTTTCGTTTTCATTGTTTGACCCTTTGTTAGACGGATTGGCCCATGTTTCTGTTTGATTGAGATTTGATGAGGAAACAATTGCCTAGTTTCATAGAATATGGAGATTGCTGGACTGAAATCAAGGAAGCAACTCGCTAATTAATTGCTATCTTTACTGTTACAGCATATGCATATTATTGTATAGCCTTTTAATTAGCTTTACCAGTAATTATCATGATCTCATATTTGGATTGATTCTCATAATGAAATAGTTTTTATCTTTATATTTCTTTCAAGATTTGAAGACTCATGTACCTTACTAAATATAATTATTTTAAATCACGTGGCTAAGTCTTAAGAACATTTCTTGTTATTCGATATATAAGAATGCATATGCAAAATCAAGTTCATTCGCACAACATTATAGATGCACACATGCAATAAGATCTTTTAAAGATTAGGATTTAGATTAACTTTATGTTGTGCAAGCGATTAAATCTTTATCATATATTTGTTGTAATTGTTCCATTAAAAAAATTACAAAAAGTTTGGCACTCGATCCGATTTCAAAAGATTAGCCATGTATCCGAGTATTAGGATTTTTTTAAAAAAATTTTAAAATTACAAATTAGATTAGAGTGTCATAAGATGAAATAATTTCACACTTTTTAGTTTTGTAAAATGTTTTCTTGTCCACTGATTGACACTAATTGATTTTCGATCACCAAGTCTTTTGTCAATAAAAATTCTCCGAAGTTTTTGAATTGGTATAAATAAGCAATAAGATTAAATAATTAAATTTATTATTTTAATTTTTTTTTAAGAAACAACATGAATAAAGAACTAAAAATTGCACTCATTAAATACTAATCTTTATTTTTTTTATTATTTAAACTCATGTGATCATTGACACAATGCACCTTCACAGCCAATTAAACTAAAATTTTAATAAAATGGTAATATATGTTTTGATTATTAATGCATATTAGGAATTTATATTATAGTAGAATTAGTTTTCTTATTAACTAAGGTTTAGTAATTTTATTTTCCTTTCTAATTTAAAATTTTGTTTTCCCTTTACTTCATGATTTAAGATAATTATTACTAATATAAATAATTTTCTCTTGTAGCCTTTAAAGGCAAATTTTAATTTTTAATAATATTTTGAGATTTTAAATCTTTGTGTAAGTATTTAATTTTAGTTAATTATCAATATTCTGCAGAATCAACAAGTCTTTAACCCCTAAATTCAAGAAATTATATTTTGAATGAACATAAATTTATTCTATTCTTTATTTCTGAACTCAATCTTCCGATGCATCAATTATTAAAATATTTTCAATGGATTAATATCATTCTAGAATATGTGTGCAAAAAAATAAAAATAAAAAACGTAAATGCCATGGCTAAAATTTATCTTGGACTACATTTTTGTTTGATTGAGAATTGAGATATTGGCCTATGTTATTCACAAACTCATAATTGTACTCAAGAATTAGATTGTCTCACAAACTCTCATTCTTTTTCCCCGTTCATCAAGAAAATTTCTTCATTTCACACTATAAAAATTCAATTGCAAGAGAACGTTTATACAGTTTCTGAAGACTTTCAGATAAGCACTTCAACAGTACAAGCGCTTTGAGAGCCACAGAAGTACACAACGTACAAAAGGACCCAACACAATCACATGCTCACCACATCCGTGCTTTGCACAGAAATATATATAATACATAAATATATTCAAAAGCTGAAATTGTTTACAAAATACAACCATGATAACTTCAACAAGAAGATCAAATTCCCCATAGTCACAGCATGGAAGAAAAAACACCAGCCTGACCAATCCGGAGAGATCACATAGCACCTGGCTAGTAATAACATCACATATTAACATGACTCTTCTTGAACTTAAACCTACTAAATTAAGACTAAATAGCAACTCTGCAAGTGTCAAAAATTTCATTGCAGATGCCACTCTTTAGACTCTCTTAAAAAAAAAAGGGAAAATACAAACCGACCTAGAAAATATAGCAAGACTAAATAATTAAAACTCAGATAATTTTCTAATAGCTTCCCAATCAATTTCCACAGAAGGGTATTTCTCCAAGCCAAAAGCATCCATTTCAGTTTCCCACTTGGTGTCATTGAAGTCTAAGAAAGATATGTCAGATTCTGGTGATGATGAGCCAGCATCAGATAATGAATGATCTGGTGTTGGTGATGATAATGAAGTTGCTGATGTGTTCTCAACCTTTATGTTAGCAGCAGTAGCTGGTAACAACACTGGTTTTGTTTCAGCCTCCTGCTGCTGCTGCTGCTGCTGCTTGGATGTTTGTTTCTGCACGTTGTTGTTAAGAGCCAAGTTTTGGCAGATGGCTTGCAATTTTGCATCAACGGAAGCATGAAGAGGCTTGTAATCACCAAATTCACCAGTGACATGAGCTCCATGATGCTTGAGGTGCGGGAAATTGAGTCTTGCAAACTCTCCTCTTAGCTTATAAGCAGCTTGGTCATAGGCCAAAGCTGCTTCTTCAGCTGTATCAAAAGTGCCAAGCCAAAGCCTGGTTCTGTTCTTGGGGAGTCTTATTTCAGCAACCCATTTGCCCCAGTGCCTCTGTCTCACACCCCTGTAAAGCTTTGTTGGCTTGGCAACTTGAGCGTTGCTGACATGCTTCATTGGGACTGCTTTTGGGCTGAGCAAGTTGCTTTTTGGACTTGAAATGGACGCTCTTGAGGCTAGAGAAGCTACTTGCTGCTGCTGCTGTTGTTGGAAGTTGATTTGGGCTTGGATTTGGAGAATCTGAGAAGGGGTGAGATGATTTAGCCCAAGAGAACTAATTGGTTGCTGCTCAAAACTCATCAACCCTTGAGAAAACATAGGGGTGTCATATGATGGGGAGCAAAGGTTATAACCATCAGGGTAAAAAAAGTTGGCTTCTGAAGAAGTGGTTGGAGAGTAAGAAGAGTAAGAAGAAGATGAGAAACCAGAAGAAGAAGAACAATTGGAAGAAGCAATGTTCATAAAAGGTTCAAGTGCTTTCATCAACTCTTCCCTGAAAGGATCTGAGATGCTCCTGCTGCTATTGTACATATCTATAGCTGCTGCCATAATTTTTCACAAGATTTTATAAAAACAAATCCTGTTTCTTTGAAATTTATGTACGTTAAGAAGAAAAGAAAAGTAGCAACTTTGAGGGAACAAAAATCAACCCTCTTAGCTGATTGGCGAAAAAAAAAACACTAAAAATTTATCCCCCACAAAAAAAAAAAAAGAACCTGGACCGCAATCTGGAATCACCTGGCTTTCAAAAACAACCCTCGCGGGCTTGTTTGGATTTGAGAAACGAACAATTTTTCACCTTCAAAACACAAGCTTTAATTGAAAGACAGTTGATGACAGAAGGGGATTCAGAGAAGTGGGGGGAATCACAGAAGGGGGAGAATTTAAAGAGAAAATTTTTATCAAACACAATTGCAAAAGCTTGAAGCTTGAACCTCAAAACACACAAATTTTTTTTTTTATAATTTTTTTGTGGTGTCCTCACTTTGTGTTTTCACTCTATGCATTATTTGGTCACCTTATCTCGGTATATATAATCCTTCAAGCCTATGCTATGAGTTTTTTTATTAATTTTGATTTATTCTGGTTTGTTTAATTATTATTTTTTTTCCCTCGTCAACTTCAAGGTACCCTTTCTTTTGATGTAGGACATCCAATCCAGAGGTGCCACGTAAGAGAGGTGACCGGCAGCTGGCAGCGAGAAGCAGGGACTTTACACGCGGTGGAGTGTGGTTGGTTGGGAGTTGGGGAGGTATTTGACTAATTCTATGGGTTTAGTTGATTTGTGAAGCTTTTGGAATTCAATGCGGTTTTTGTCCTTTCTAGTGTTGCTTGCGGCAGGCCGTGGCTTTGCCACCTCAACTTTTATCTTAAAATGTTGTGGGCTTCGACCTCATGTTCCGAGGACCACGATAAAGTTAATCACTGGCCCTTAGATGATGATTTTACATTCAAAGGATCTAACGCTCCTTCTCAAGGATGGGATGGACATTTTCGGATTCAGTGCAGAATGATTTCTTACTTTTTCTTTTAATATGATATCATTTATCGAGATAAAAAAAAAAATTGCAATTAATCCTCATAATATTTTTATAGTGGCAGCATTAAAGAGATGAAAATTAAAAATTAAAAATTAATTTCAACGTACCTTTCTCCCTTCATTAAAAAAAAAAAATTGTGTAATGCTCCGAAGTCCTATTAAAATTGTTTTGAACCAAAGAATAACTTTCTGTCTAGTTCGCGTGGAAGGCCCACTCATGCACGGTGCATACACATGAACCAAAGCCTTATACAGATATAATTTAATTGAAAATTTGAATTAAATCCGAGAGTGGGAAATGAATCACACTGTAGCTCATGATGGTCTTCGTATGAATGTAAAAAATCCTCATGCATGCATCATCCTTATCCAAACCAACCAAGTCCAATTCAAAAGCTTAAATATTTAATCAAATTAGGTCATGATGATTATTGAATCTACGACATTTCAATAATTTAGGTTAGTGGGATAATTAGCTAATTAATTACAAAACAGATAGGGCCCCTTTTTGGAGGGGGGGGGGGGGGGGGAATGTAGTAAATTCATTTTTAATAATTTGGTGGGCTAAAGTTGAAAGTCTGTTGTGACTCGTGATCCAATCCAAACAAAAAAGGATGTTAAAAGGAAAAAGAGTTGACCATGGTTAGGTTTGTAGGGGAACCATGGTTTAGGGTTGCGCAATCATGTGACTTGTGACGACAAAATTGCGAGATTCGGACAGGAAATCGTCAATTGCGGCGCCCAGGCTGCCAAAATGACAAAACAACCTTCTAGAGATTCGGGAAGGTTTAGTTTAGTTTTTTGATTCCTCACGCAATTCTATGCAAACATAGCTGACTTTAAATATCTAGTTACTTCACCATAGTTATAATGTGAGTTATGTTTGGGCCTCACAAATGTAGATTATATGTGCCATTCAAATTTAATAAATTACAATACTAAATGCTTTATAAAAATTTATATTATCTGAAAATTATATAAATTATACACCATTAATTTTTATTTTATAATTATAGTTTTTATTCTACAGTAATTGTGGTTTAGCATCTCAATATCAAATATGACCTTAAACAAGAATTAGAGTTGTATATTTTGATTTTAAGTCAAATTTAAATATAATAAAATATAGATGTCCATTAGTTAATATAGTTCAAACCTTCTTAATGTTACATATGGTTTTAACTTTGAATATTGTGATCATATTTTCATTTAAACTAAAAATTGGTTCATGTTTAGTGAGAAATTTTAATGGTTGGATTTTAAAAAAACTAACAACATCAACAATCTATGGAACAATATTTTTACATCTTTACAAATAATTAATCCCTTTTTCGATATCCACTTTCATTATTTGGATCTATGATTTTTATGTGTTTTATTTTATTATTATTATTATTATTTAAGGTTTTATGCCTTTGAAACATCCCCAATAAAAATTGATATCTCTACGTACGAGTTGAAAAGTCGAACCCTTTCTTGAAGACTCAAAAATAATAATAATAGAAAAGAAAAACACTTATAAATACCATACTAGTATTTTTACTACCAAAAAAATTTTGATCGATACCTTTGTTTAACTCTTCATTGCATGGTGAGTAATTAATGTTTAATGAATAAAATAAAATTCTAAAACAACCAAACAAGACTACTCAACAACAATAATATTAGCCTAACTATACTTTAAGTTATTTAAGATTCAGTGCTGAGATGAGTTTTGTATTCAGTTTTTTTTTTTTAAATTTTGTGAGCGACGGCTATTGAATAAAAAATAATATATAATTACATCTTAATTGTAATTTATACAAATATATGCGTTGTCATAAAATTATCAAAGCCTTGTTTCAGCTCAACTTAGCACTAAACTCAAACTTAAGACCCAATTCATACTAACCATGGTTAAGCATGTATTTTAGTTATTAAAAAAAAAGAAAAAGAAAAAAGTAAAAATAAAAGACGTTGAGAAATGAGAAATGGGAGAAAGTGCTGTCCATTCTGCAAATTGCAAGAGTTGCGTATGAACGACGCGAAAGCATTACATTATGAATCAGATGGGACCCAGTAAAATTGAAAGCAAGTGGGTCCCACAATGACGTGGCCATACGTCGTCTCCGACGTGGACGTCACTTATAATCCACGCAAAGCACAGCACCTGATCCCTCTTCCCCCGGCCTTTTCTCACCTGTGGCTGCGTGGCTAATTTTGGACTTTTCTGTTTAATTTCATTACCTTTTTATTTTTATTTTAAATTAATAAAAATAAGAAAAAAATGAAAATAAAATTCTAGTCTACTTTAGTGGGGTTGAGGTGTGACGTTTCCATGAACGCTGACTTGACACTTTTAGGACTCTTTCCATGAACTTTCTCCTCTACACACTAATTTTTTTTCTCCTTTTTTTTTTTTATTTAAGAAAAAATAAAATAAAAATTAAATTTGTCTTGTATGCAATTGGATGTAAAATGATTTGATTTATTAAGCATTACATCATCTATAGTAGCGGTCACAAAAACATGATTAAATATATATACATAAACGCTAATCAAACTGTTCTTGAAACAGTACCAGATAAGAGCATTATTGAATCTCTTCTGAAAACTAGAGACTCACTTGGGACAAAGCATTTCTAACCACAAAGCTACGCAAACGAGGCAGCATAAATAATATAAGTTTTAATTGAATCATAAAATATAATTATGGCTATAATATAATCCAATCACCTCTTTAATTCCCTTTTATCTTTTTAGATACATCAACTGTATGCAGCTCTTCGAGGTCTGATAAGCCCTTTATTTAATTTTTCAAAAGGGGAAAAAAATAGAATTAAAAAACAAAATTTTCTTGTCTGTTTGAAACATGCTGATGAGAATGAGATAGAGAATTTAGGCAGAGAATTGGACAAGAAAAAGTCAGGTGCTTAATGCTTTTGTCATTTTGGCAGCTTCTAATTGGCACAAGACGGGTGAAAAAAAAAAAACTAAATAATTAATTAATTAATTTTAAGTGAGATTAGCCATTTACGATCGGTGATTTAATTTCCTAGACGCCTCAATCACTAATTATTTTATTTTATCTTATTTATTTTTTTGGGTATAGTTAATTAGTATTGATGTTTTAGTTGTTGGGTTATTGAGAGGGCAAGGCATGTGGGGTGTTGAAAAGTTTCATGTTACGCGTTATGAATTTAATAATATCATCAATAACAATAAGAGGTTAACAATGTATCAAAATCGAAATCTTATATTCAAATTATTCCCTCTCATTTGTCTTTCAATCAAAATTTTCATAAATTTGTAATCTCACTCTTTTTTATTAATCATTTTTCACATTGAAGTTAAGTAAATTCTTTGTAAGTATTAATATATATATATATATCGAGAGAGAGATTGTTAGACCCAAAAGAGGGAGAAATTTTAGGATATATCTGAGATACCATATCAGTCATACAATAAGTAAATAATGTAATGATATGTGTGTATTTATTTTGAAAAACTATCATGTAAATAGTGGTTATATTAAATTCAACTATACATGTCATGCATACATCAATTAGTTATAATATATTTGAGGTATTTTAGAATTTTTCCAAAAGCAGATTCAAGATACAATTTCTCTGGAATATGTCAAGAAATTTAAATAGAAATTAAAGGTTTATTTTTTCTCGTAGGAAAAGTTCAGAATGAAACCTTCTGATACGATACCGCGTGTTAAAAAATGCTTTGATCTAAAAGCCTGAGGTTATTAAAGATCCAGCACTAGTATCCAGAACAAGTCTCAGTAAGTTTGTTGATTAATTGGTGAGTAGATGTGTGAGGAAAGACTCGTGGCACAACAATGCCTCAAGTCTCTCTCTCTTTCTCTCAAGTATTAACAATCATCCATAATGGCGGGAGTGGGGTTTCTCTCTTTGATAATGCTTTACATGAAAGTCATTTCTGAGCCACTAATTCAGAAAATATATAAACAAATTTTAAAGAACAAATTCATTTAGTTGACTTCAAAATCTGTCAACTCTTTTTAAGTGTTTTATCGTCAAAGATAATGGTTAAGATCACCTACTGATGTATGGAGATACCAGCTGGCTTTCAATTGTATGTTTGTGGTGCATACAAAGTGGGCAAGCTGACACTGTTTCATTATTTTAAAAATCAAGCATCCTCAAGGTCAAGGCAGTGAGGATTCATCATTGGCCTAGTAGCTAGCTGTTATCTGTGTTCAACAGAAACAAAGTGGCCAAGCCACCATCAAAAGAAAAGCAAACAATTGTATTAAGAGCAGAAGAGTCATTCAGAATCAACCAGGGAGATATCATTATAATTCCTTGTCAGATTCCAATGCATAACCAAGCCTCCAAGCAAATACCAGAAACTTGTTTGATGAGCTTTATAGTATTGCTTGTGACAGTTTATGAAGTAGATGAGGCATTAGCTTATGCACAGCTGATCCCACACTTCATCTGCTAGTTTGAAAAACTAAGGGGGGATTCCTAATGTATTTTACAAAATCTAGAAGCCTATGGTGATATTCAAGATATTTAGAAGATTTCTGATAAATTTCAGGACTCGAAACTACTGTTTGTATTTCAATCAAAGCTTATGAAGTTTTGCCTCTCATGCGAAGACCCATTTGACCACTTCCATTCCATGCAATGATATTTAAAAAAAAAAAAAAATTGCATATCAATACCATTTCTTAACTGGGCTGGATACCATAAAATGTGAGATGGCAAAGGCCTACTTGCAAAAGGATTAAAATTGTCTCAAGTCCTCTGTTTTTGTCCCATAAGCTAAAGTCCGAAGTTTGAAAATGCAAAAGTTAAGACATTTACAACTGGATTAAGAAAAACAGCAACTTCATCCCAATGGGCAATGGCTACCTGCCAAAGGTTTCATAAGCAATTAACTTCGATATTCGAAATATAGTATTAGTGATATTTTGATAGAGATATTATTAATACTCCGTCAATTCTTGAGAAAATTAAAATAAAGCAATATACTAAATTCACATTGGTTCTAAGAATATGTTAAGAATTCTTTGATTCCACAAGAATATCGAGAAATAACAAGAATAAAATTCAAACCTAGAGTTTATTATAAGAAATCATCAATAACAAATAACCAAGGCCTACTTTGTAAAAAACTACAGAAGACAATTATTTATACAAACTACAACTTATTCTAATGTGACTAGAAAACCTACTTTAATAAGTTCCATGCTTAAACTACGAATACAACTCCAATAAGTAATGCCTAAATGATAAAACTCTAAATAGACAACTAAATTAAACTAGAATAAAAATTAATTAAAATATTCCTAAATAGTATCAATTTCAATTTAATTAGGATTTCTTCATTTTCTTGCTCTTCATCAAACAATTCAGTCTGGGAAAGACTGGATGCCTGAATTTCTACTCCCAAACAATTGTATATTCAATGCTCAAAGCCTTGTGTAGCTTCACTGTTTCAGACAAATTCAAGCAATATAGATGAGAACATGGCAACTAAAATGGAATATCTCCATTACGTCAACTTTTCCCTGACCATAAACTCATTTCCTTACTGAATCACATCACCTTTCCACCGCAAAACTGTGCATCCATACCCATTATCTTTCTAAATTTTATGGCTGGATCGTACACAACCAAAAATTCAAAGATTAAATCTTGGAAGTACACAAATCTTATACAATGTATCAAGCCAACAGTGAAGGATACATCAAACGAATGCAGGATGAAAAAGCACCTAAGCACCCATAAACATAGCTTTTGTTGATTACTTTTCTACAGCAGTTGAGATCTATAAAAAGTGAAGGTATTACTCTCAAAGTCGGGCGGAATATTAGACAAGTATCGTATAGGTACAAAAACTTCTAGAAATCATTTGAAAGTAGTCTAGATAATTGATTTACCAAAATAATGCACACTCCTAGCTTTCGTTGAGCAAGATACCAGGCTTACATGCCTACAGAAAGGGATCCCCCACTTCAGTTACCATTTTTCACAGATTTTTAATATCTTGTTGGTGAAAAATTTCTCACTAAGCTCATGTCTCTAACTACTTACAATGAGGATCAATCATCTTCCAAAAGGAAAGTCAATGAGAAGACAATGACAGATTTTAGAGAGCATACTGCAAGCTCAATACAATAGGCACCATACATTTTACATTCTTCATAACATGAGGAACTATATATAAGAACTTTATCAATAAATGCTAGCTTAAGTCAAAATCTCAAATGAAATGAAAAGGAAAGAAATTTAGATTTTTATGATTACTTAATAGAATAATTTATTAAACAAGCTTTAGTCCTCCAAAGTACAAAGAGTAAGCATTAAAAATTTGTAGGCAAGAGGATGTAATGTGGGAAGGGACCTTCAAGTACATATGATTACGGAGGAAAATAAAGATAAAAATGCTATTTCACAACTTGTTAAGCTACTGAAAATTTGATGCAAATGGCGCATAAGCTCAATTTAGTGGAGACATTTTAACAGGAAGAGGAAAAGGAAAATCCATACAGCACAATTGGAGACGTATGAAAACATTGAAAAGCAGATTTGCACTATAGGGAAATTTGAGCACACAGGCGAGAATAGCAAGAACAAATTAGTAATAGTGCACACAGTTTACAGCTTTTATGACTAAGTGAAAACTTCGAGCAGTCTTCTAAGCAAAAAACTGAGGATCAGACATGGGGTCGTGTACTCACTAATACAAAATCCCCTGCTTATACATATACAATAACTATGATTAGAAAGACAAGTCAATCTTACAAAATCCAAAAGCATACTACTGATTGTCTGAAGGCATCCCAGTAGTCCTCTCTAGATCCATCTTGCAATTCTCTCTCAAGTCTTTCAGCGAGACATAACCAGCTTGCTGCCACACAGATTTGAGAGTATTTATCTTATTTCAGAATAAATATGAATAATATAAGCATCTTTGTAAATTATGGGGTGATCAAACAAAGCGAAAAAAATAAGGATCAAGGAGTCACAGGATCAGTGATTTAATCGGAGTCTTAAATCTAGCAATGGGATTCAAGACCTGTTATATGAAATTTCTGAGCTCTTTATACCACTCATTTATTGAACAAGCATGATTCTCCAAATAGAAAGCGGAATTTTAAAGTATACAACTCCTGAATAAAATTAAAGTTTACAACAACTGAAATTAATTCAGATTAACAAAAGGAACACTCACAAGTTCATTGCTTTCGTGACCAAATATGCCTTCCATGTGAAGAAAGAGTGACCTCCACTTACTCATGAGTTCAGATTCTAGTTTTGTCGATTTGTTAGAGTTACCATGGTCAGGAATTTCAGAATCCTTTGCCCTGCCCCATTTTTGAACCAAGAAACTTGCATCTCTCTGACTCTTCTTTACCACTAGCGTCATGGGGGGGGGGGGGGGGGAAAATATCAAATTATTGATAAATAAGAATTTTGAAAATGACGGCACAAATAGAACTGCTAAAGTAGAAGTCTCAGAAAATTTGACAGAACATACCAGCTATTCGACCCTTGATGTCCTGATAATGGAGATCAGCCCAGATATAAGCAGCTAATTAATCAAATTAGACAGAATTGTGCCAATTAGAAATCATATACTACAAATGAACTCCAACAGTTGCAAAAAATGAAGAAACTAACAATATGTATCTGATGTTCATAAAATTATAATTACCTTTCGAGCAAAAAGAGCAAGAGCAATCTTTGAGCAAGTCAGAACCTGCACTCAAATTCGCACAACCATCATCCTTGAGCACTGAGCATCTCTCCAACTCAAACGATCGAGAACCCTGAGACTTTGGCAACCTCGACCACTCAATAGACCCAAATTTGCTTGAGACCAATCTCCCAGCACCAACATCTTTATCATTGCAAACCTGCTTAGCTACTAATTCTTCATCACCAACATCATCGCCTGTAGTATCCGAACCAATCCTCTCGCCATCAATATCTTTCTTAGAGCACATTGGTATTGAAACACTAGACAAACAATTATCCCTTAATGCATCACCATGTTCCATAAAATTATGAGCTATTGTAACACCTAAATCAGGCATCTCATTATTTTTATCCTTAGCCTTAGACACGACGGACACAACATTTTCTCGACCACTAGAAGGCAAAGCACCACAGCACTGTTTATTTTTCAACAAAGACGAAATCTTTTCACTCCCATCAACTTCAGATTTGCCCTTACCACTCATGTCCTTCACCAAATTTTCAACTTGCAAGCAAACTTTCTTGGCAAACGCCGAATTACCACTCTCATTTTCCTTATTCTTAGCAAAACCATCGCCTGAAATTGATGAAAACCCTCGTTTACTAGGCAGGTTCGTCATGTCGCCCAAAACGGGTCGGGTCTTTTTTAACCCGTCTGTGAAATTATCTCCACTCATTATCAATTTCACTACAAAGAAACCAAAAAAAAAAAAAAAAACAGTTCAAAAGTAAGCAATAAAAATCGGCGAGTGAAACATAAACCTTACAATTAGATCTACAACTACAGACAGAAAATTTACCGGTTAAATATAAATAAAATAATAGCAGAACCCTAGAATCTTGACGTGAATGCGAAAAAATTTTTTGTGGGTTTTAGAAGATACTGATTACTGACCTTGAAGGTTTGGAGAAAATCGTCAATCGTTTTCAAATTCTTTGCAATCGGTGGTGGTAGTGGATCTTTCTCCCTGGTGTCTTTTCTTTATTTTCGTTTTTCCTTCGTTTTGATTTTGTGAAGGCGGGAATCCGATAAAAATCCGGAGCCTGACCCGCGATTTTTAATCATTTTGGCTTTGGGCGCGACGCGTCCGTATTCGCCCATGCGAAACACATGACATTTATAATATTTGCCTTTATGCCCCCTAAAAAATAATCGTATAAATATTTAAGTTTTCAATAAATGATATTAATTTTTTTTAATTATAATATCTTTTTACTCTATTTCTATTAACTTAAAAAATTTAACTATAGTATTTTATAATAAATAAAAATATACTATTAAAATAATTTCAATATTTAAAAAGTACTTTAATACTTTACAAACTTGTATTATATTAAAATAAATGTATAAAAGTTTCAATTATTTTCAATATTATAAAAAATAATTTTTAATACTATTAATACATGAGATATATTTTATTTATTGTAAAATCTACTTAATCCAAAGATTTATTTAAATTTTTTTGTAATAAATAAAAATATATTATTTAAAATAAATATAATATTTTATATATTTTAAAGATTATTTTTATATTAAAAATATTATATTATATTAATCTACTAGACAAATTAATTTTTTAAATTTTATTTGTATTTATTGAAAAAATTTAAAGTCATGCGTCGCTTATTAAAAGATTGAGGGCAGTGGCGAAGTTAAGAGTTGGCTAATCCGGGCTGCAGTTTTTGAAAAACAAAAGTTAATTATAATTTATGAATTTATCTTTATTAATACTTATAAAAAAATAAAAATAAATTTAATATCCCACTCCAAAGAATGGTGCTATCTTAACCATTGATTGAGGGTTTACATAGCTATTTCTTTAAATGTTGGGAGTACATGTGTCTTTTTCTCTAATATTTATAATAAGTAAATGAAATTGTGTTTCGTGTATATAAATATAAAAGAAAAAATTCGCACCATAATGTAAAAATTGACTCATCGGAAGGGTAGGGTAGGGCCGAAAGAAGGGATTGGTTAAACAATCTTGAGACTATAATTTTAATAAAACAGAAGAAAAATGATATAAAAAAAAATTGAAGACTTTCATAGCATCAAAGAATCCATAATTCCATATCGAATCAAATTTGTTTATAAAAATATAATTAATAAATAAAAATTAAGCAAAATAAAATATAAAAAGACCACAAATATAACATCTTACGAAATACAAACTTATTATTATTATTAATTACTATATTAGCTGTGAAACTTTAAAATTGTTTCATAATATTTAAGAATAAATTAGAATTTAATTAAATAAATAATAAATAAAATTTAAACGAATTAATCTTATTCAATTTGTTTATAACTCATTTATTAAATAAATCCTAAACCAATAGATGAATCAATATTCTCGAACCCATCATGTAAGAGAGATTGTAACATCTTTCAAGTTTGTTTGGTTTGATATTCTGGACGAAAACGGGTTGCCGTTTATTGAGAAAACGGCTAACCGTTTAAGTCCAGAGAGCATGTTTTTGTTCTGGAATAAACGGCTCACCGTTTATGGTTAAAACGGCTTACCGTTTAAGTCCAGAGAGCATGTTTTATGTCCTAGAATAAACGGCTCACCGTTTATTGAGAAAACGGCTAACCGTTTATTTCCAGAAAGTTGTCAATTGGAAAACGGTTAGCAAGATTGAAAAGATTTCAATTGTAAATCGATGCATTTTCAAACCAAAAGAGTTTTTTCGAAGATGTACCATTTCTAATGGTTGTATTCTTTCAAATAAACATCTTATTCATAAAAAGAAAGACATACAATAAGATTAGAAATCAGATTTTGAAGATTTCATGCTTGTTCTGGAAATACAATCTTATTTGCTAAAGATTGTATTCAGGATTTGATATATCTTGGGGGTAATTTGCCATTAAAACTCTATAGCAAACCAAGATTGGTGAGGGCAAATAAAACCTTAAAGGAAAGTGTGTAAACACGTCTCAAATCCTAAGAAATTTCATTGTTCTTTGCCTCCATATTCTCATAATTCACCAACAATCTTTAAGGTTTTAATTTTGTGCAAATGGAGGTTGAGAAGAGTTTGACATCATTTCTGAATCCTAGTGTCCATCTCGATCGTTTTGATGGAACTAATTTCACTCGTTGGAAGGGAAAATTGTTCTTTCTCCTTACTGTTCTTAAAGTGGCATATGTTCTTGATCCGAAATTGGAACCATTTCCAGAACCAAGAGAAGATGATACCGAAGTTGTTAAGGCTGCAAGGAAACGTCGTGAAGATGATGAATTGATATGCCGGGGTCACATACTCAATACGCTTTCTGACAGATTATATGATCTCTACAATTCTATGACTTCTCCGGTGGAAATTTGGAATGCTCTTGAATACAAATACAAAACAGAGAAAGAAGGTACTGACAAATTCCTTGTATCTAAATATTTTGAATTTATTATGGTAGACACAAAATCCATTCTTGATCAAATACATGAGTTACAAATTATTGTTGCTAAGCTTCGAGAGTTAAAAGTTGAAATTTCTGAATCATTTCAAGTTGGGGCTATTATTGCTAAATTGCCTCAAAGTTGGAATGATTATAGAAAGAAACTCCTTCATAGTAAAGAGAACATAACTTTAGAAGAATTGAAAAAACACTTGGTAATTGAAGAAGAGACTAGGTCTCGTGAATCCAAGGATAAGCATGATTATACTAAAGTTAATGTTGTTCAAGCTAGTAAATTCTCAAAGAATTTTAAAGTCAAGAATGACAAGAAATTCAAGAAGTCTAGCACACAAAAGTTTTCTGGAAATTGTTTCTTTTGTGGTAAGAAAGGCCATCGCCAAAGTGATTGCAGATTCAAGAAGAAAAAGGAAGAAGTGAATTCCCATAAAGCTAATGTTATTGAAAACAAATCTGAAGAGATTTGTGCTATGGTTTCTGAAATGCAAATTGGCATGATTACTGAAACCAATATGGCTGAAACTAAGTCCTATGATTGGTGGCTCGATTCGGGTGCAACAATTCATGTTTGTAATGATAAGAAATTTTTCTTATCATACAAAGAAGAAATGGAAGGACAAATGGTTCTCATGGGGAACAATAATGCAGCCATAGTAGCAGGGAAAGGAGTAGTTGAGATCAACTTCACTTCTGGAAAGAAAGTCACATTGTATAATGTCTTTCATGTACCTTCCGTTAGGAAGAATCTTATTTCTGCTAGTTGTATGTGTAAGCATGGGCTTAAGATTGTGCTTGAGGGTAATACTTGTATTGTGTCAAAGAATGGATTATTTGTTGGGAAAGGGTATTCTTGTGATGGAATGTACAAACTCAGCATTAATAATAATAATATCAACTTAGCTTATATTGTTGAGTCTTGTGATGTTTGGCATGCTAGATTAGCACATTTGAACTTTAGATCTTTGAAATACATGTCTAAGCATGGTTTGATTAATTGCAATGATGTTAAAGGTCATAAGTGTGAAATCTGCATCCAAGCTAAAATAACTAAGAAACCTTTTCCTAAAGCTGAACGAAATACTCAAATATTGGATTTGATACATACTGATATTTGTGAGTATAATGGCATTTTAACAAGAGGAGGTAAGAGATACTTCATCACTTTTATTGATGATTGTTCTAGATACACTTATGTGTATTTACTTAGAACAAAAAGTGAAGCTTTTGATAAATTTAAAATTTTCAAAGCTGAAGTTGAGAACCAAAAAGATAAGAAAATCAAAATGGTTCGTAGTGATAGAGGTGGTGAATATTTCTCAATTGAATTTAATAATTATTGTGAGGAAGTTGGAATTATTCACCAAAGATCAGCTCCATTTACTTCTCAACAAAATGGTTTGGCTGAAAGGAAGAATAGGATCTTCACGGATATGATAAATTCCATGATCCTTAATGCAAAACTACCAAATAATTTGTGGGGGGAAGCATTACTCACTACATGTCATATTCATAACAGAATTAAATCTTTGAAAACACATATATTTCCTTATGAAATTTGGAAAGGAAGAAAACCAAACTTGATGTATTTAAGGGTCTGGGGTTGTTTAGCCTTTTATAAAATACATGACCCTAAGTCATCAAAGTTGAGTGCTAGAGGTATAAAAAGTGTTTTCGTAGGATATGCTGAAAATTCCAAGGCTTATAGGTTGTTAGATTTAGATTCTAATATGATTGTGGAATCTAGAGATGTTGAATTTATTGAGAATAAATTTCAACATGATTCTAATATTGAATCAGAATCAATTATTGATCAACCATGTGTTAATACTCCTGTTACCTCCACTAACAATAATAAAAGGAAAGAGTCTACGACATCTTTCGAACTAAGGAGGAGTCAACGTGAAAAGAAAGAAAAA
Organism: Citrus sinensis; assembly: GCF_022201045.2. Taxonomy (NCBI): domain Eukaryota; kingdom Viridiplantae; phylum Streptophyta; class Magnoliopsida; order Sapindales; family Rutaceae; genus Citrus; species Citrus sinensis. The sequence continues at coordinate 28,914,050 of NC_068562.1, read as the reverse complement.
AGTTTAGCTCCGGATTTTATTTCATCACAAGCACTACTCTTCTTGGTTGAAGGGGATAGAAAGAATGTACTTAACAAAGTACCATTGTTGTTAAATATTGAAAAAGATCCAAAGACATTTAGCGAGGCTATGTCTTCTAGAGACGCTTCTTTTTGGAGAGAGGCGGTAAATGATGAAATGGATTCGATAATGTCGAATCAAACATGGGTCTTGGTTGATCTTCCTCCAGGATCTCAACCAATTAGCAGCAAATGGGTATTTAGAAGAAAGTACAATAATGATGGTTCTTTGCAAACTTTTAAGGCTAGATTAGTAGCCAAAGGGTTTAAGCAAAGAAATGGTATTGACTATTTCGATACATATGCTCCGGTAGCTAGGTTAACTTCTATAAGAGTGCTATTTGCAATTGCTTCATTGAACAATTTATATGTGCATCAAATGGATGTTAAAACAGCTTTTCTTAATGGTGATCTTGATGAAGAAATCTATATGGAACAACCTGAGGGATTTGTTTTGCCTGGAAATGAGAAAAAGGTATGCAAGTTAATCAAATCTCTTTATGGCTTAAAGCAAGCACCAAAACAATGGCATGAGAAGTTTGATTCGGTAATTTTATCACATGGTTTTAAGCATAATAATGCTGATAAATGTGTATATTTTAAATATACGAATGATTTTGGTGTGATTATATGCTTGTATGTTGATGACTTGCTTATCTTTGGAACAAATATGCAAGGAGTAGATGATACAAAGAAGTATTTAACTTCACAATTTAAGATGAAAGATCTTGGTGAAGTAGATATTATCTTAGGTATCAAAGTGAATAAACATAGTGGGGGTTACTCGTTGTGTCAATCTCATTATATAGAGAAAGTGCTACTTAAATTCAATTATTTGAAATTTAAAGAAGCTAATACCCCATATGATTCTAGTATTAAATTACTAGAGAATTCAGGCCGAATAGTAGCTCAACTAGAATATGATAGTGCAATTGGTAGCTTGATGTATGCTATGCATTGTACGAGGCCTGATATAGCATTTGCAGTTTGCAAAATGTCAAGATTCACGAGTAACCCTAGTGTTGAACACTGGAAAGCAATTAGTAGGATACTTGGTTATCTTAAAAGGACCGTTAATTTGGGTTTGTTTTATAATGATTATCCTGAAGTACTGGAATGATATTCAGATGCTAGTTGGGTAACCAATACAAGAGACAATAAATCCACTTCTGGTTGGATTTTTACAATTGCTGGAGGAGCGGTTTCTTGGGCTTCAAAGAAACAAACGTGCATAACTCATTCAACAATGGAAAGTGAGTTTATAGCACTTGCATCTGCAGGCAAAGAAGCAGAATGGCTGAGAAATTTGTTGTTTGATATAATGTTGTGGCCACAACCGATGCCATCTATTTCTTTGTACTGCGACAGTGAAGCTACATTGTCTAGAGCTTATAATAAAGTGTATAATGGAAAGTCTAGACATATTAGCTTAAGACATGAATATGTGAAACAATTAATAGCAGATGGTGTTATTAATATTGTTTATGTTAGGACTAATAAGAACCTAGCAGATCCTTTAACAAAAGGTCTTTCAAGAGACTTAGTTAAGGATACATCTTATGGAATGGGATTGAAACCTTTATATAATAAAGTCACCAACGACGGTAACCCAACTATGTAGTAGTTATACCGCTACTCCATAGTTAAATGGGTAATAACAAGTTGTTGTTATGTGACTGGTTTGACACCGAGTAATAAATAATCCCATTCGAGATATTCGGTGCAAATAGTTACGAGGTTGAGGTTGAGTATTTACTCTTAATGAAGTTCAAGTCTTTTAGTAGCTAAAGACATGATTTGAAACTTCACCTAAGTGAACATAAGAAATGGTGCCGTTTCTAACAAGGTCATGGTTTAATCTTGTAAATGTTCATGAATCCAAAATAGAGCACAAGGCCGGAATAGTGCTAACTATTGGAACACAACTTTGAAATCTGGGATAGCTTATATGTGATGTATCTCCGGTATTTACTTAAGAGACAAAGTTTAATACTTAGCACACTATTGTCTTGTAAATGCTTTGAAATACACTCACTAATTAAAGGTTAAAATCGAAAGATACCTTTTGTATGTATAAGTTTATCATTAATAAATCTGAAAAATATTACAATCTAGTGGGGATTGTAAGAGAGATTGTAACATCTTTCAAGTTTGTTTGGTTTGATATTCTGGACGAAAACGGGTTGCCGTTTATTGAGAAAACGACTAACCGTTTATTGAGAAAACGGCTAACCGTTTAAGTCCAGAGAGCATGTTTTTGTTCTGGAATAAACGGCTCACCATTTATGGTGAAAACGGCTTACCGTTTAAGTCCAGAGAGCATGTTTTATGTCCTAGAATAAACGGCTCACCGTTTATTGAGAAAACGGCTAACCGTTTATTTCCAAAAAGTTGTCAATTGGAAAACGGTTAGCAAGATTGAAAAGATTTCAATTGTAAATCGATGCATTTTTAAACCAAAAGAGTTTTTTCGAAGATGTACCATTTCTAATGGTTGTATTCTTTCAAATAAACATCTTATTCATAAAAAGAAAGACATACAATAAGATTAGAAATTAGATTTTGAAGATTTCATGCTTGTTCTGGAAATACAATCTTATTTGCTAAAGATTGTATTCAGGATTTGATATATCTTGGGGGTAATTTGCCATTAAAACTCTATAGCAAACCAAGATTGGTGAGGGCAAATAAAACCTTAAAGGAAAGTGTGTAAACACGTCTCAAATCCTAAGAAATTTCATTGTTCTTTGCCTCCATATTCTCATAATTCACCAACACATCATTAATTAACGAATCAAATCAAATTCATCAATTTATTAAACGAATCAATTTTTTTAAATCTAAATCCATTTAATTCACATCAAATCGAATAAAAGAATTCTGACCCAGATTATCACCTTTAAATTCAACAAAATAACAATACACATAGCCTGGTCGATTGTGTTTGAAATGGATAAAATTTATAGTGGCTGCTTTACCAATACTTCATGCTTTCGAAACTAAATAGAAGTACAACAATTACAAACATATCTTTTTTTAATTTTTATTATAGAGTTTTTTTTTTCTTTTCATTATAAGAAACGTGAGTTATATTAATCCTCCACATAGTTATTTTCAATAAAATACGCTAACCTTGTAACTTCTTAAATATAGAAAAATATTCAATAAAATATTAGCTTAGTTATTTTCTTAAATTTAAGAAATCCACATAGCATTCTCATCTCATGCACGTGTTTTATTACTTTTGTTACCATATCTATTATCCATTAATTGCTTTTCTACTTAACTTGTTTAATTGATGACGGATGTTCATCATGGGGTTCAACAAGCATAGGTTGAGAATGATACTAATGAAAAAGAAGAGGTTTATCGTACCCTAATTTAACTGGACCCGACACGTCAGCAAATGACATAAACGGGGTCAACTATCTATGCCATTAAGACAAAGTTAAGTAGAATAACAGTTATGAAACTCAATTGTAAGGATAGAATTTGTCCTCGTCCTCAAATTTTACATGGGACATTATTGAGGAAAATTTACAAAAATGATCATAATACTTTTGTATTTTTTAAATCACTTATATCACGTTTAAAATCTTTTAAGATCTCCAAAATCAACTGTTAAAATTCAAAACCCTAGGTGAGTTATTACTTCTTTTTTTATTTGTGTTGTGATTTTGTGCTATTGTTGTGTTTTGTTGTTGGTGGTGGTGGTGGATTGAATATTTATGGTTGTCGATGGCAGTGGTGGGTGAGGTTGTTGTGATGCAAGTGGGATGAGTGAGGTTGTTGTGTATGTATTTTGTGGGTGTTGGATGGCTGTTGCTGCCCACCGGATGGAATTCGCGCGACGTGTAGCAGCCCATCACACAAATTTTCTTGTGTTTTGTGCGACGAGCATTGCACAAAAACACAGATTGTGCACAAATCGTGTATTTTGTTGCACAATTTGCGATTATTTGTATTTATTGAAATAATTTTGTAAATTTTAATAACGAATATAAATTTGATTTTGTGACAGATACATGGCCAAAAAGAAATTTACAAAGCGTAATCCGCCCGCACTGAGGAAGGATCCAGGCGTGACAAAGTTAGGCTTTGATGATCATTTCCCGGGCTGTTGTTGAGTGTTAGAAAATGCATATTTATAAAGGAGAAAACCGTCATTTTACATTTCAAGTCTTACTAACAACTCTTACTTTTATGTATTTAACCTTCTTGTGATTTAATTACATGTGTTTTATTTTAATTAAGTATTTTATGTATTTTAGGGGCATCATAGTCATTTCACAATAAACGAGAAATCAGATGGCAAAACGGACATCACTTTTGAAATCAGGACGGTCGAAAACCTTAGGAGGAGCATAAAAGGAAAAATGGCACTGTTCACATGTACGGTACTATTCACGTGTACGGTACTGTATACGTTACTGTTCACAACACTGTTCACATAGACGGACCGATGACGTGGCATTGACTGATGAGGTGTCACGATCCTATTGGACTAAAATTCTTATATACTGTTGATGGTGACGTGGCAGCATATCAGTGGACGAAAAATCTCGTATACGGTGCATGCATCACACATGATTATTTTCAACCAAACCGTGTTACTGTTCATCCAGGTCAAACCGCGTTACTGTTCAAAGTCGAGTCAAACCGTGTTACTGTTCATCCGCGTGGTCAAACCGTGTTGACTGATGACGTGGCGCAATCCTGAGCGTCCAAACTGTTTTTAATCCGATGGCCATGATTTACTCCATGTATCTATAAAAAGGGGACCTCTCCCCTCTAATTTGATATCTCTGAATCCATTTTTGGACTCTGTTTTCTGTAATTCCTTCTCCATCTTGCATTTTCTTTGTATTTTAATAAATTCCCATTTTGCCCCTAGTTCAATTATGAGTGGCTAATTTTCTTTCAAGTTTGGGTTGAAGGTGAAGTCTCAACATGTGTCATGGGCTTAATTTGGTAAATTTATTTTCTCTTCCCCTCTAGTTTTTGTGGATGTTTTGACTTCTCGTCGACAAATAATACTAATCTTGTCTAGTACCGCCTTGGTTTCATCGGCCCTCTAGTACAAGGTTATTATTATTTGGCACGATAAGCCCTTAGCACCATATTGATTAGAGCGTGGTTCATAAGGTGTGGATTCCCCCCTCATGATTTAATTGACATTAATAAGGAATATTTAGCCCATGATGCATGTTGATACGGATCTAGATACCCAAGTACGTCATTTCAATATAATTCTCTTCAATTTATTCTCGCCATTTCAATACCAATTTTAGAATTTATTCTCACCATTTTAATTTAAGTTTTAGCATATTCCAAATCATTTCCACCACAAATCCAACCACCCATTTACAAAATTAATTCTATATATAATTAAAATCCACCTCCTCGTGGGATCGACACTCGTCACCATTAGTCTATACTACAATAGATTTGTGCGCTTGCGAGTACATTAAAATTTGCACAACAGCTGTATTACAGAGACATCAAAATTTAAGAGAGTCATCCAAGTTATCTGAAGTAAGTTAACGCGAAAACAATTATCATTATTCAAGAGTGATATTTTCGGGCACTTCATGGATTTGAAGAGTTATGCATTCAGTGGTGTTCTAATCCACAACCTGATGCTTAAGCAAGTCACACGTGAATAAACCAATAAAAATCAGTTGTGGTTTCAAATAAGAGAGCATTTTAACATGTTTATTGATTGAAAAGTGGTGTCAGTTACGGGACTTTTCAGTAGTCGAGACATTATACAAAAAAAAATCCACCAGTGCTTTATAGGTTACTCTATAAGTATTTTGATGGTAGGTTTAAAGACTTGAATCTCAAACAGTTGGATGTTACATTTGCAATTTGAACTTTCATGCTATAGACGACGACGATGTCCTAAAAATTATGTTGTATTACTTTGCAAATAGAGTATTGAATGTGCGAAAAGATAACAATCAGGCTGATTTCAAATTGATGAATTATGTTGATGATATAGATCACTTTTGAAGTCACCTATGGGGTCATATATCATGAAAAATAGTATACAACAGTATTGATAATGCACTGAATCAGAAAGTCGAAATATATAAGAATGATCACTTGAAAGATCAATATCATAATATTGAAAAATACAATCTTTATGGCTTTAGTCATGGAGTTCAGGTGGGTTATTAGAAAAAAAAATTTAAGTTCTTATGTGTACTCATGACACAACCTTGATTATTTCGTCGTTAAATATGTTTATAGGTAGTGAACATGTACGATACATTGTATTATCAGGTCTCAAAGTTGTCTTCATGGCGATATTGTATTTATTATGATTTATCTGTAAAACATTATAAACTCTTGCCAAAACCTGATCAAAAGTACAATATTTTTGAATTAGAAAAGTTGTATTATTGCCATTCACGTACTCCATACGCCCATCTGCCAACGTCTTCCACCAATCGTCATAACACAATTGAAGTACAACCGAATCCATTAAATCTAAAAAATATTTTAAAAAATAAATGTGGTTACACACGACAAAACATGATAAAGTGAATATACAACACATTTTACATGGATATCGCAGAAACGATCATAATAGGTATCTATCACACTTAACTTGAGACAAATTTTTTATTTGGCCATAGGGGAGACTGGCAAAAACGGTTGTAGGTTTGTTTCGTTTCGTCGCAAGTTTTGAAACGGTATATTAAACAAAAAAAGGGACACATGAAGCCTAAGTTATGACCTCCAAAAAATAGCCGTTGTATGTATTGTATTTTTGTGTGACAGGTTGAATTTTTGTGTCGGGCGAGCTATCTCACATTTGTGCGATAGATAAGTTGTCGCACGAAATTTTGTGCGATGGGTGCTGCCCATTGTGCGAATCTTCACAAATTGGTCAGCACCCATTGCAAGATATTCCTAGCAACACACTCCGACAATGCATCAACACCACCAACTACCTCTTTCACCACAACCAACAACACTACCACAACAACAACAATACAACCACAACACAACACAAGAATAAAATAAAACATGTATTTAAAATTGCTAACCTAAGGTTTTTGAACTTCAACCATTGATCTTTTAGATCTTGATTGCTATTAGACATGATATTGGTGGAATTAGTGTTATTGGACGTGATTCTAGTGAGATTGGCCGCCGATGATGAACTCCAATGTTGCTCTACGGTGCTAGCGATAAGTATGAGGTTTGGTTGAGTAAGAGATTTTGGTGAGCCTGGGTTAGATTGACAGGGGTAATTTGGTCCAAAATTTTGTTGCTTGGCTAGTTTTGATAGGAAAAAAACTTGTGTGATTAGTTTTGTAATGTGCTAAATTTTTATAGTTATTTTTGTAAATTTTCCCATTATTAAATACTCCAAATATGAAATAGACTCCGTAAACCATTTCTACTTAAGAGTTCCTAGTCATAAGATATGATATTCTCATTTCCAAGCATTATATATACGAGAGCTCCTCCTCTCTCTTTACTCTCTTTCTTTTCAATTATTACTATCAAGCCTTCTAATTTTACTTAAGCGTTGGAGGGTCTCTGCAGGTAATAATCGCGGCAATCTTCACTTATTTCTTGTCTTGTAGATTATTTCCCAAATTTCAATCTCCTAGACAACCATGTTAAGGAGTTAGTAGCTTGTTTCCCAAGTTATTCTAATTTTATTGTTCAGCCAAATTTGTGCATCAACAAGCTAGGTCATTCAACTATCTCTCAACAATGAAGATCAAGCATAGTCAAGGACAACAAATCTCTTTATGATAAACATATCCATTTTGTAATTTTGTTATTACAAGTAGTTTCTCTAAAGGATCGGACTAATGATGTATACAATAATTAAATTTTTATGAAAGCCTTTTACTTCTCTTTAATGGAATGTATCTTATTTTTAGCCTAATTCTTTTTTAGATGATCGATTCAACCTCTAATAAAAAGATATATTGATAATAGTTCATTTCTTTAACAAGCATAACAACCTTATTGTTTCGGTAGAGAGAAGAACTTGTAATTAGCTTTTCGAGAAATATACATGCATGCATGCATGCATACATACATACATACATACATACATACATAGACACACACACACACACACACACACACACACATATATATTGAGTTTCGAATCAAGGATCCCTACTTATATTAAAGTCAGAGATGAGTTAAAAGAGAAAAAAACACACATATTTTTATATAATACATGATAAAATACACTGCACTAAAGTTTGTATTATTTGTTTATTAGCTTATTCCATACTTTAATATGGTTAGGGATCCATGATTAGAACATATATAGTGAGTTTCCAATTAGGGATCGCTAGTTATATTAAAGTCAGATTCTCATTCAGGGATCCCTGATCATATTAAAGTCATGGATAAAATAAAAGATTAAAAAAACACAAATTTCAATATACTATATAGAGAGAGAGAGAAAGAAATGTTTCAATCAGGAATCCCTGATCATATAAAAGTCAATAACAAATTAAAAGACAAAAAATACAACCTTTGAAGCATTATATTTTGTTATGCATTGTATTAAAATATGTATTTTCTTTTCTTTTAGTTTATCTATGATTTTAATATGGTGAAGGATCCCTTGTTGACAACTATCTCTCTCTCTCTCTCTACACATACATACATACATACATACATACATATATATGGGTAATTTTTAGAGACCTCCCCTGAAGGTTGGTGTATTAACACCTAAATAGAAAATATGACCGTAATTACAAATGCCTCCCCCGCTGTTTGTATTTTCATCCACTGATTGTTAGTATATTAATAAAATGACAAAAATGCCCCTAAAGTTGAAAACACCCTTATTAGGGTGATGTTCGTTAATAGAATAAAATATGTTTTGCTCCTAGTACACGGATAAAAAAAAGAAGGAATAACCAAATACTTGACATTGCATACTTATTAACTAGAAAAAAAAAGAAGGATAAAATATTGGCAAAGAATTTAACAATTTCTAAACTGCAATTAAGAAAATCATATTTATTTTAAATTGTAATAAAAAATACGATCCCAAAATTAATTTCATTAAAAAACACTCAATTTTTTTATTTCAATTTTAATATAAAAATTAGGAATTATATTTACGATTACAACGCTAAAACTCACTTTTGTTTAACATAGAAATCACACGAAAAATAACTAATTTCTAATACGCAATGGTTTGTTTAGCTCATCACTAGTGCGAATCACACTAAAAACATGCAGCAGCTCCTTCAACAACTCAAACACAACCTTAAATCCATTTTCAAACACAACATCAAATCAACCAAAAGGCTCTAACTTTAACATGCATTGAGTTATTTGAAATTTTCACCTTCTATGAGGTTTAATAACTCATTCATTCTTCACCTATTGCCAGCAATGGTCATCAATGACACCATTTTCTCGCCGCCATCACTTCGTTGTTCATTACTCTTCTTTCAAATTAGGGCTTCTTTGAATTTGAACTTCATTTGGCGAGGTTAGAAGCATAAAGAGAAGAATTTGGTTGTGTTTGGGACTTTGGGTAGGGGTGGGCAAATACGGGTTCGGGTCGGATTCGGATCAACCCGATCGGATTTCGGATTGATCGGGTTGAACACAAACTCATCTGAACACAACCCGAACTTATAACCCGATCCGATTCGATCCGATATATATTCGGATCAGATCGGATCAGGTCAATAAATCGGGTTAAATTCGGTTCGGATCGGGTTCGGATTTACAATTTTCTTATTTTTTTATTAACATTTAACAATACATAATTACAAATTAACAATTTCACATGTAATATAATAATATATGATATATTACTGCTAAATGGCGAACAATATGGTATAGTACTATTATACCAACAGAGCTTCAAAAGAGGAAAAGGAAACTCGGATTGTAGCCTTGCAATTACTGGGTTGAATGGATCTTGGATCAGATTAGGTGATGGTGGAGGACTGGCGGCGTGGAGCAGCAGATCCGGTCCGGTAGCAACAGATCTGGTAGCAACAGATCCGGTAGCAGCAGATCCATTTGTGGTCCTCGCGGAGCAGTTAGCGTCGGTGGTGACTACGGGAAAAATCGATTCGGCTGCCTCTTACTTTTCCGATATGTGTGCATGGTTGTGTGCATGAAATCGTGAATAATGTTCTTGAGATGAGATTGAGAAGTTGAGGAAGGGAGGAAGAGTGTTCTCTATTTTTTTTTCTTTTTTTTTCCGTTTTAATGCAACTGAAGAATGTTATTGGCTTGGCTAAAATGTGATTTGGTCTTTAGCTATTAAAGAGTGTTGAGTGTTCTTCACGTGCATGTGCTCTTTAGTCTTTGGGTTTAGGTTTCCTTTTTTTACCTTTAATTTCTTTTTTTTCTTTGGCAACCCGATCGGCTTTTCGGATCGGATCGAGTTTCATCCGATCCGATCGGATCGAGTTTCATCCGATCCGATCATGATCCGATCGGGTTAGCAAGAATACATTCGATCGGGTTATATCAACAATCCGATCCGACCCGAACCCGATATTTTTCGGATCGGATCGGGTCGGGTCGGGTCGGATCGGATATTTTGCCCACCCCTAACTTTGGGTGGATGAATGGATTGCTCATTACCTTGGGTTTGAAAGATGAAAAAGAAGATATGTCCAATGCATCCTTGGAACCAGTGGATGAAAGATGAAAGAAAAGATATGTCAATGCATCCTTGGAACCAGGGGATAATGAAGTGCACAACAGTCAACTCGATTACTTTTGATTTTTTCAAAATTTTAGAGAGCTTTTTTACGAAATTACCGTTATACATTGACATGATACCAAATGAAATACAAACGACATGGGAAGTATCTAATAATACACTCATACTTTCTATCTAAGTGTTAATACGTCAAACCTCAGGGGAGATCCCTAAAAATTACCCAAACACACACATATATATATATATATGTGTGTGTGTGTGTGTGTGTGTGTGTGTGTGTGTGTGTGGAGCCCTCATTTTTTTCTTAAGGTAGACATGTTATTATACCATATGGTTTAATAAATTTATGTAATTTAATTGCGTGTCTACATTGACTTTATTAAACCATATGCTTTAATAGTGTGTCTGTATTATAAAAAAAAACAGTGAGAGCACCATTATAAGAGAAAGACTTTATATATAAAATTATTTTAGTTCAAAATCCTAAATTTTGTTGAAGTCAGAAAAAATTATTAAATTATATTATTTAATAGTATAAGAGTCAAATAAAAAAAAGTGTAATAATTAAGTCATATGAATAGTGTAATAACATCTAAATTATATGACTATATTTTTATGGATTTTAATAAATTCACAATTGCATGTCAGAAAATCCATATATATAAATTGTATGGTCAAATAAATATCAAACGGCTAAATGCCGACTCATAATCATTCATCAATCGGATCCAAAACGAAATAAACGAATCGTCAATCAATATCCAATTGACGTTGAGAGGCGCGCCAAAAAGTGACTTAACTGCCAAGCATCCGGCCCGCTCACCTTCCTCCACGTATACAGAAACAACCATCACGCCACGTAACCTTCCATTCATTATAACAAAATTAAATAACAAGCCAACGACCATCATCGTCTCTTCTTCAATTCATCACCAAAAATGAACCCCTCAAATCAGTCTCCCAATCACACGGCCGAGGATGAATCTCAGGCGGTCGTCACACGCCGCATCCAACGGCTGAGCTTACACCTGATGGCCATATCAGCTCAGAATTATGATCTTTGTATAGTTTCTTGCAGCAGCAGAGGAAAGCTTGAGGTTGACAAGGCGCAGTTATCTCGTTATATGAGAGGAAAGCACAGGGAGATACAAGAGAGAGTGTTCGAGTACTTTAACTCGAGGCCTGATTTGCAAACCCCAGTTGAGATTTTGAAGGATGATCACAGAGAGCTTTGTTGGAGACAGCTTCTTGGGCTTGTCAGGGAGGCTGGCATTAAGCCTTTTAAGTATGTTGCTGAAGATCCTGCTCAGTATTTTGCCATAGCTGAGGCTGTGGGGAGTGTTGACATGTCTTTAGGCATCAAGATGGGAGTGCAATACAGGTCCTATTCTTTTCTTTTTTTCTTTTTTTTTCTCCAAATGACTCCTCAATTTTCATTCTAGCAAATGGTTTGGTGAACGCTTTCGAATTCATTTATGTTACATTTGTTGGTAGCTAGTGATTCCACCTGCTTTTACTTGACAATTAGTGATTCTGTTTCGTAGTAGCTGTAGATTAAACTGCCCTGTAATTTGGTTATCTAGGAACTTAAACACAAGAATTGCAATGATTTTGAGAACATTTGAGTTGTTTTGTCCCATCTTTTTTCATTCCCAATCTCTTCCTTTATGTGATAATTCATTAGAATTTCATCCGTGCTAGAGCTTTTTATCTCTTAGGATCTTATTCAAATAAGATTCAAATAGCTCAGAACAGCTATCCTTTGCTCGTGTGTGGTTCCTGGATCAGTTGGCATGAGTATCTGAACATTCATAAGTGAAAACCTATCAAATGGTTTCTACTTTCTCTAGTTGCACGTTAATACTGAATGAACTTTAAATGACGTTGACATAATAATGTTTACACAGTCTTTGGGGAGGCTCTGTAATCAACTTAGGAACCAAAAAGCACAGAGACAAGTATTATGATGGTATTGACAATTTGGACTACCCGGGTTGTTTTGCTATGACAGAACTCCATCACGGTAAGCTTCTGCAAATCTTTCACATATTTGTTGATTATCTTTCACTTGTGTTTTGCTTTGAAAACATAACATATACTTCTGTAGTGTAAATATCTCCAAATGTTATTCTGTATGAGTGCTCCTTGCTAACTGTGGCCAAATCTAGATTTTGCTCCTCGAAGCTTTAACAATAAACGACTGATTGGTTTCTTTTTCACCTCAATAACAGCCAAAGTCATGATTTTATTTAACTCTGTGTGAAGTGTGGCATTTTATTTCTGAGGGAAAGTTTTTAAAATGTTAATGATGTGCTGTCTAATCTGTACCCTTCATTTTCTGTCAAATTAATACTTGATGTGGCTGTTGGTTGATCATAGTGATATGTCATTTGCATTGACTGATAATCTTATTTTATTCATGTTTTATTGTTTTCACTTTGTTAGAGATCTTAGGAAATGCTGATATCTTTATTCGGTCTGTTCTTTCAACTGTCTAGCACTGTACTGAGCATGCATATCTTAACTGAACTGTCATTTTTTTAGGCTCCAATGTTCAAGGCCTTCAAACAGTTGCAACATTTGATCCCATCAAAGACGAATTCATAATCAACACACCCAATGATGGAGCTATTAAATGGTGGATTGGTAATGCTGCAGTTCATGGCAAGTTTGCCACTGTTTTTGCCAAGTTGATGTTGCCAACTCATGACTCAAAAGGATATTCAGATATGGGTGTCCACGCCTTCATTGTTCCAATTAGAGATATGAAGACCCACCAGACACTTCCAGGAATTGAAATACATGATTGTGGCCACAAGGTTGGTCTAAATGGAGTAGACAATGGAGCTTTGAGATTCTGTTCTGTAAGAATTCCTAGAGATAATCTTCTTAATCGATTTGGAGATGTTTCAAGGGATGGAAAATACACAAGCAGCCTTCCAACCATAAATAAACGATTTGCTGCTACTCTAGGAGAACTTGTTGGTGGGAGAGTTGGCCTTGCATATTCTTCAGTTGGTGTCCTGAAGATTGCTGCAACAATTGCCATTCGATATTCTTTATTGCGCCAACAATTCGGTCCTCCCAGGAAGCCTGAAGTCAGCATTCTTGATTATCAGTCTCAGCAGCACAAGCTTATGCCAATGCTAGCTTCCACTTATGCATTCCATTTTGCAACTGCTAACTTGGTAGAGAAATATTCAGAGATGAAAAAAACTCATGACGAGCAATTGGTTGGTGATGTCCATGCTTTATCTGCAGGCCTCAAGTCTTATGTGACTTCTTATACTGCAAAGTCATTGAGTGTTTGCAGGGAAGCTTGCGGAGGTCATGGTTATGCTGCTGTCAACAGATTTGGTAGCCTGAGGAATGATCATGACATTTTCCAGACTTTTGAGGGTGACAACACAGTTCTTTTACAACAGGTTATAAACAAATTGTTTTTTGTTACGTCCTTCCTTGAATTTTAATAGTTTAAACTGCTTGTTTTTGGTTGCCTTTATTTCTCCTCTAGATTGATTCAGAAAAAAATTCCAAAATGATCCCAATCCCCTAGCTTGATCATTCCACTTTTTCCATTTAAAGGGTTCTAAGTCTCTGAACTTCCACTCAATTCATGAATGATATTTTGTCAAAGCTTTCCATTTTGTAATAGGAAGAAATATCTTTCTGCTGGTTTATTTTGCATGGACTTGTCTTGGGGCAATTTGAAATTAATTGTGCATGATGGTCATTAGTGGAGACGTGATAGAAAAACCAAATAAGTGTCGGTTTTTCCTAAGAATTCCATATGAAAGTTTGTCAGACAGCAGCATTCTCGTGGATGACTTAAATCTTCCCAAAGATTTCATTTGTGTGCAACGTGTGATAAACTTTTTGACTTCCATAAATACATAATTGGTACGCCATCGTTTCTCTTTTCGATGATCGCTAGAATTGACATTTTTGCTAGGATGCAGGTGGCAGGTGATCTCTTGAAACAGTATAAGGAGAAGTTTCAAGGTGGGCCACTAACTGTTACATGGAATTACTTGAGAGAATCCATGAACGCCTATCTTTCTCAGCCAAATCCTGTAACTGCTCGTTGGGAAGGTGAAGAGCACTTACGGGATCCTAAGTTCCAATTGGATGCCTTTAGAGTGAGTGCTAACTCCTTTTGCTTTTGAAAAATCTTGGTTGTGGTATATACATTAAAATTTCGGGATTTGTAATTTATACAATTTTTCTTGTTCCAGTACCGAACATCTCGATTACTTCAAAGTGTTGCGGTCCGTTTGCGCAAGCACTCTAAAACCCTTGGAAGCTTTGGTGCTTGGAATAGATGCTTAAACCATCTTCTCACGCTCGCAGAATCCCATATAGAATCTGTCATCCTTGCAAAGTTTATTGAAGCTGTGCAGAAGTACTTCCTAGTTTCAAGGTCATAAGTTCTTTTCTTTTTGTGTTATGATTCTGATTTTCTAATCTAGCCATCATATATTCTCCAGCTGCCCTGATCCTAGCTCTCGAGCTGCTCTGAAACTGGTCTGCGATCTTTATGCCTTGAACCGAATCTGGAATGACATTGGAACATACCGTAATGTTGACTATGTGGCCCCTAACAAGGCGAAGGTATTCATAAATTTTAAAACCTTAGCATTGTTTTTCCCTGGGAAAAATACAATGGCTTTTGTTGATGTATTGCATCTTTTTGTTCTGCAGGCAATTCACAAGCTCACAGAATACTTGAGTTTCCAAGTGAGGAATATTGCTGGTGAACTTATAGATGCATTTGATCTTCCAGACTATGTTACAAGGGCACCAATTGCCAGGCAATCAGATGCTTATGCTTATTACACACAGATTGTTGGATTCTGATATTCCTAGGGGAAGCAAAAGCAGTGATTTGGATACTGTTGAAAACAAGTGCGGATGTAAAAACAGGGAGAATTTTTCTTTTTCTTTATCTTTGCATACATGAATAAGTTGTGAAAATTCAGGAAACCTTTAAATTTTTTCTAGCGATATTGATTGATCCATCATCACTTTGTTAATAAGAGAAACTAGATAGTGCTTGCTCCAAGTTTTCATTTAAATTCATCCAAGTAGTTTTCTCGTTGGGTTGTTGCTTGTAAGAACAAGTCCTATTTGGGTCCTGATGAAAACTGGATGTAATAAGCACATTTAAATTTGCAGTAATGCTCATATCATAGAAAACCTGTAAATCGGCTAGCACCCCCAGATTCAATTTTAATATCATCTCCATACTTCCAAATGTTCTCCTTTTTGAATATTTTACAAATATCTACCTCCAACTACGCACTCGAAGATGTTTAGTAGATAATTACACTACCATTAAACACCAGGTGGCTTGCACTTCGCATACGTGACTCGAGCCGCTTCACTTTTCTGTTTAACATCCTCGTACATTTTCACTGATGCCTCAGAAAATTTGTTCAGTCGATCAAGAACTTTTGTCAAGCCGGCGTGTATGCAGCTCAGGTTTGATGAGACATCATCATTTTTCTCATCATCTTTGCCCTCTGGTTCTGCCTTGTTTGCATCAGTGAGTTTCAGTTTCTCCAGTTGCTGTTCTGCTTGTTGCTCCATCAAATGGCGCAGATCAGATAAGAAACTTTTGATGTCATTACTAAGTTCCACGGAAGGCAAAGCTTTGATCCCAACTGACCAATCACGGCATAACACAAATATAGGTGGGGCCACAACTCGACGAGGGGAAAATGGCCTCCTGTTCTTGCAACGCTCTCGTGGTTGCAGAATGCAATTTTGCAGCCACGCGTTAATAGATTCTACATAAGATGCGAGGCTGTTGAACCAGTCTGCAAAGCTCAAGCCAAAGCATTCAACCTCCTCCAGTAGCTGAGCCAAAATTTGCTTGCGTGTATTCCCCTGAGGAGTTCCTGTTGAGCTCCTTGAATGATATGCCAAGGAGATGGTGATATATTGTGCATGGTGGCACTCAAGCATGGCCTTCCACATTCTCGTCATCCTGCATGCGGTTTACCAGTCATAAATCCTTTTTTTTTTTTTTATGATTTAACGAGAGTAATCTCAGCGGCCAAAAAAAAAAAAAAAAAAACAAAAAGGACAATTTACCCCTGGATCAGCTCTACAAGTTGTGGATGCAACTCTTCATCTCTCATTTTCTCAATTCGCCTGGATATGGAATCAACAGAGCGAAGTCCGACTCTGATCTGTGAATGTAGGTCCTTAACAATTGCCCTGGTCTTGTCAATTACCTGCGAACTATGATCCTTTGCAAACTGGTGCCTAAGCTGGTTACACTTCCGATCATACTCCTTCCTGAGAGATTCACAGGCCTATAGAACCAAATTATGAGCAAAGGTGGCAGTGAGAAAGTTATATGAGTATGTTACTAGGCAGGGTGTAAAATCTTCGAAGAAATGCTTAAATGTCAACTTGCACATCAAATGGACAACAATTTCACAATACAGATTTGGTTCCAGTTAGAAGGGCCATGATTTACATCAAAACAGGCACAAAACTTCGAATCCAAATGATAGGATAATTTGAATAGTATCTGTTTTGATCTTCTAGTGATCAAAGGCAGCATAATTAGTGACAGGCTAAGAGGGGACATAACATGGATGGATGCACAAGGTAACAACACTAAAGCATTGCCTAAAATGCCTCCTTTACGTACAACATCGATAAATGACAAATATAATGCATTGCCTTCAAACTTCTCACCAAACCCCTTTTGATGTCTAACAGTTGTTGACAAATAGAAATACAGTAAAGGAATGAAGCTTGAAATGAATGAAGATAATTTGTTAAATACAACAGCCAATTACCAAGCAAAAGATTTCTCCAAAGGTTTAAGACTATTGATCAACAAGGTTGACGAGACATCAACCCAGCATTTCAGTCATTGCACATTTAAGTTCTTACTATTCACAGAGGTCCTCTCGATTAGCAGCATTATGCCAACAACTAATGTTCATTTTTATTAAAGGGATAGCAAAATTACTGTCGTCAATAGAAAACCCCAAATATCATTCAATCATGTGTTTGTGGATGCTTGTGTGGTTTTTTCCTGACTTATCTTAACCACAAAAATCATGAATGCACTTGAATCCAGTTAATTATGGATGAAACCTAGGCAACATGCAACATTTTAATCAAGATGAAATTTTTAACCCTTGAATACAAGAAATGGTTTTGAAAACAAACCTTTACTTCATCATAAAGTTTTCTTTCCCATGCAAATAGTCTTTCCAGGGTGGACAAATGGCTTCCAGCAATCATACAGAATTCTTCAACAAAATCACTTCCACTGTCACTAACATCATCTCTTGCTGCTCCTGCCAGTGGATTCCTTGATGAAGATGACCTAGAAGATGTTGTTCGCTTCCAAGTAATGACCTTTGTAACATGCCGTACGGGTTCTAAACAAACAATGGAAATTTATGTTAAAGCAAGAAAAGCCGGAGAAAGGTTGTATCGAAAGAGCCCAAAAGGGAAGGAAAACATCCGTAAAAAACTACTGCCAAAGAATTAAAAGAAACCATTCACACAGTTGTAAGTTGTGCAGATGGTACCCTAAAATGATGTGAAACAATCATCAACTGATCTAATATAATCTGGAAATCAAAGAAAATTATTTTCCTGAATCTTTATTCCATCCACAAAAAGCGGTCTAAAAATTAAATAACTTGTACCTTGCATAGGAGTGTAAAATTATATAAAAGAACTCAACATAGTTCAAGCAACTGCTGAAATAAAGCAAAAAAACACATTCATACTAAGAGCCTAATGAGTACCTGTTGATTTAATTGTAAAATGATTGATTATTTGGGTCCCAAGACAAACTAATGCTTACCATGGGAAACTGGTGCAGCTCTTCCTCTGCAGCAAACAAGTTGGAAAGCTGCCAAAACATCTGAAGCAGATGAACTCCCTAAAAGAAAAGGAAAAAGGAAATTAAAAAAAAGGCACAAGGTAAATCAATAAGACAAATTATGCAAAAGAATCCATATCCACTCTACCAAAACAGGAGGTAATACAATTAGCTTAACAAAAACTGTTACCTTTTATCTCTGAAAATCCGACCCTGATTTTGTTTGACTCGAGCATCCGGGATACTTCCCTGCCAGATTCAGATGCTCGGAAGAAACGGTGCTCTATATCCTTAATGCTCGAAAGAAAATCCTTAGCTCTATGAGTAATGAACTCCGAAGGGTCCTCTCTTTCTGCACACACATCTTTCTCCCCCACTGTCTTCTCTCTCTTCGAACTTGACTGTTCAAGTGCAACATTTCCAACATTGGCATTTCGCTCCACATGCCCCGGCCTCACTTGAACTCCCCATGAGTTAACGGGATTTCCATTACTAACACTACATTCCACGGTTCGATCACTAGCATCCTGTCGAGCCACTGAACTTTTAGCCATTTCAAAATCTTTTAGCCCTGATTCAGGCCTTACAGATGCTTCGCCATATTCACTAGTACTATCTGAACCAACATTTGCCCACTTCCCCTTTCTCTCTATCACATTATCAATAACCCCTCCATTTTTTGACTGTAGCACCTCCTCAGACTCCGATTGGAACCCATCATTCATACCCACAAAACTAAAGCTATCACATTGGTCACTAGTATCAAAATAATCCCAAGTGCCAGACTCAAAAAAAGGCGGCGGCGGCGGCGGCGGCGGGATAGCCGTCTCCAAAGCCTCATCCTCAACATAACCCCTAACACCATCATTTGTATTCACCCTTATAGTCACAGCCTCAGTCTTTGCAGTTCTCATATAACTAAAACTCATGTCACTATTCTTAGGACTAGGGCTTTCCTCATTGTGCAACGGTGAATCAGATACTTCATTAACATGTGAAGGTGACGGTGATGGATATGATGAATGTGATGGCGTTTTCTCAAGCTCAGTAGCTGTGGTTGTTGATAAAGATGACTCTATCAAAACCTCAGCTTCAGCATACCTCCTTAGAGCAATGCCAATATTTTTAAGAGACTGAATGTAAGATACATGAGCAGCTGCAAGTCCATACCTTGAATCCATTGCTTGTTTGATAAATCTCCTCCTAGCTTTGCACAAACGCAAAGCTTCATTTTTGTCACCTTTTGAGCTTGCTAATCCCATTTCCAGGAGAAATTTGCGAACTTTATCAGGTTCGTGAAACCAAGTTCATTTTTTTTTTTTCAAGAAACCCGTTTCAGAATCTAAAAGGATAATCGTTTTAAGAACAGAAGATCTAACAAAACAAGAAAATGAAGAAAAAGCTTAAACCTTGAAAGTACCCAAAACCTTAAGAGTTCAAAACAGAGGAGGTATGAAAATGCAAACTTTTTCAAAGATGGTTATTTAAATCTACAAGAAAAAGTTAAACCCACTAGAAACAAGCTTTGGTTACAAAGGCTTGAGACGAAACTGGTAAAAAGAAATCAGCTTTTTTTATCTGCAGCTTCTGCTAATACACACTGAAACAGAGCAAAAGAAATAGAGGAGCAGAGTATAGGCTAATCGTTTTCAAAAGAGAGAAAAAGAGGGCCAATTAGCAAAAATAAGCAAAAGAAGGAAGTAGGAGTTTGGTGAGTCATAAATTTAAAGCAGCCATTATTAATGAAGCAGCCAGAAACAAGCAGGAGACTGGGAGCAAAAGAAAGCGAAGCATGAAATGTGATACATCAGGGAGGCTGGAACAGAGCACAGGGACTAAAATGCAAGGCTTTGAAGAAATTGTTTGAGTGATGGAGTGAGAGAAAGGGGGGAGAGAGGAATCTGTGTGACAGAGTGATGCAGAGAGAAGGAGGCTGCCTCGTTATTTGTGTGAGCGTCTGTGTGTCCTGTGTAATGTGACTTCTCGGTTCTCACTCTGGCAAATATTGGGTTAAAAAACAAGAATATATTATGATTTTATGAACCAAACTACCCAACCATTAAGGGAAAATACAGAGTAATTTTTCGCAATTAGGCTGTAATAAGTGTTAAGTTGGTTTTAACTTAAAAAAAAAATTCTTAAGGCTCGACGGCTCATCGAGTCGATTTACATGAATGATAATTTTTATAGATTAATATTTAATTCGACGTTGTTATATGGTACTCAATATCGTCAACTAAATCATTATAGTATTATCATTCGTTATGAAGTAATTTTTAAAAAATTTAAAATTAATTTTAATGTTTAATATTTTATAAAAATTTAACTTTATGAATTAATTTTATATTTAGTATATTATAAAAATTTAAATTATCATTATTTAATTAAGAAATAAAATTATTAAATTTAAAGAAATTATTTTTATTTACAAAATAAAAATTATTATAGTCGTCAATTATTATATGTACACAATAAAAAATATTATACACATTTAAAAATACGTAAATAAATTTTATTCAACATTGATTTTAACCATTTATATACTTATAGCCATTTAATGATAATATTTATTAAATATATATGATTAATTTTTAAATTCTTAGTACTTTTAAAAACCAAATATTTAACTAATTTGCTTTTACAACTGATTATTTATACAACAAAATTAACAATAGCTATTTCAAAAACTACAACATTACTAAATTAGTCCTAAGCCTGTCTCGTATCATAGATTTATAATTCATAAATTCTATATCATAGTATTAATGTGATGTTGTTATGTAGTTGGTCTTAGTATTTAATTGGAAGGATTATTAGCTGATTTACAATTCCTAAGATCTCTCAATGGTTAGAGAGATTTTAGGATTTAAATTCATAGGATAGAGAGAAATTTGATTTAATTTATATAGTTCCATAATCTGAAAAACAACTTGGAGTTATTTGAAACTAAATTTATAGTTATTTTTTTCTCAGAAAACAAAAAACTTATAATAATATTCTTTAAGATTTTCTATTTAAAATTAAGTAATAATACACTTACCAAATAACACAATGTTTACCTCATCGTTACACATGACGTGCGCTTCGACGACAAAATGCATCAAATTATCAATGATTTTTAATTATTATTTTAATTTTTTATCACTAATATTACCAATTAAAACCTTCATAAATATTTTAATTAATAAATAATGTTGGAGTACTAAATATAGGATGGATCCTATATTAATAGACCACATACTACCAGAAAAAAAAAACAAAAAAAAAAAGTTGGGCAGTGAAGAGTCTAAAATGACGCTCAGAGAAAAACAATGTTTATATTGGGAATGGTGATATTACAAAGACGGGATTGCCCCTATTTTCCTCCATAGACTTCCCTGTAACGGCTTCTTAAAATCTGGCCTTTTTGGGGAATTGGGTTCTCAATTTCTTTGTCTTTTTTCTCATGAAATAACAATTTTTTGTTTAAAAAAAAGGAGAAAATTAATAAAATATTTAATGCCTTTTCATTTTCAAAGGAATTAAACTATGGCTGCTTTTGCCTCATTTTGCTATTGAATATGAATCCACTACGTGAATATTCGTTTTCCTTGTTTAAAGTGGAGCTTATAGGTTGAATATTCAATAACACTAAATTATATTTATATAAAGTAGTCTCTTAATCAGTCATTATGCACCTTTATTGGTGCTTTAACTTCACAAAAAAGAAAAAAGAAAAAAAAGAAATTATTATACTTATTCAGTTATTAGTTAACTATATTTTTATGCTCTTTCGTTATTCGATTAAAATTGTGAAATATAATGCAGATGTTTAGAATAATATTAAAAAAATGTGTAATGAAAATTTTGTGAAATGTTATAAAAAATATTAAAGACATAAACAAGTGTAAATATAACAAAGAACCTGAAAAGATTCATTGATCAATTAAAATAATCCAAGCTTTGCTTCTGGGTTTGTGGTATGGCTTGACAAATTTTTATTTAATATTCCTATTTTTAATGGGAACAGAATCTTGGTTTAGCAGGAATGTGGGATAGGGTTTGTTGATGGGGAATGTTATTAATTAAATCTTTTTTAATGGATAGATCTTGTGATTTCTTAAGTTAATAATGTTAACTTAGATTAGTAGTATCATTTTCTTTTTTTAAATTTGCAAGTATTTTTTTATTGGTTCTTTAGCAGACAGGTTAGAAAGAAGGAATGCAATAATGTTACTTTAGTAGATAAGACAAAGAGCAAAAAAGAAAATACTGAAACAATTAGATCTGTAGGTAAAGATACGAATTTGTCAAAAATGGATGGTGAAAAAATTGCTTTGCACATGGTACGCTGAGAATTGCAGAAGAAGAAGCACAAGTAAAAAAGAGAAGCTGGCGGCTGTAATTTTCATGCGGTTATCTTTTCCCAGCTAATTTTTCTCTAGAGATTTCTACATTTGAGCTTATGACTGTTCATGAAGTGCTTTTAAAGATTGGGACTTTTGGTTATTTTATCTTTACGATATGGGCCGGACATGAAGGTGTGGAAGCCAGGGTAGACACTTAGTTTTTTCCATTTTTTTGGGTTGAAATTATGATAGCTAATTCTTAAATTAGCAGAAGTGCTTTACAGTGTGGGTGCATTTGTTAGCCTCCGTATATTACTCTATTGTCTCCTGAATTTCAGGGCATGACTATAATATTGAGTCATATTGATGCAAGCCTTACGTTAAATAGTTGGTTTGAAAATTTTCTGGCCAGATTTGTGAGCTTTAGCTTATGTTTTTGAGTGGAGTAGACATATTTTTTAAAATATTAGTGAATATATATTTTTGTTATGAAATAACTATAACTACGTGGATGTTCATCAACCAACTTTTTATTTCTCCATCAAACAATTCTTCATCTCATATTATTCTCACTATCTCATATAAACTTATTACTAATGTTATATCCATTTATCTAATCATTTATTTTATTTTATGGTTATATGACTATAAAAGGTGGTTTCATGACCTTAGCCAGACACACTTGAGAATGAATAAAAATTGTCTTAATTTAAACTATTGTCGTGACTCTTATTTGCTCTCTCTCTCTCCCCCTGATATTATATTGTGTTCTTAACTGATGATAATCTAACAATTTTCTATATATTTGGGATTGATCTCACCTCTGGGGTACACATATTTTTGAGCTATAAGTATATGTGTTCAAAGTTTTAATAGAGGATCATAATATCCATAATGTGTAATAAATTAAAAAAAAGTGATAAACTAAAAGTTTTTTTCATTATATTAAGAATGTGTAGCTAATAATTGTTTAGTTGAATTGGTTAGACACTTCTTTGCTTAATCCCTAAGGTCGAGATTTCAAGTCTTCTCATAAATATATGAGTTTTTTTTTTCTCTAATTAGTTGTTTTCTTTGGTTTTAAATCTCTGCGCTAAAGTTCAAGTTTGATATGTCGAGATAGGTAGGAGCAAGCATTAGGTTGAGTTTTAAGTTCCTACAAATTTATTGTTTAGTATTTATCACTAATTGTATTGTACTCTGTAGTGTGATATCAACCAAAAAAAAAGAAAAGAAAAGAAAAGAAAATTTGTGTGTGTGTGTGTGTATATAAACGTAGGAATGGTCGTTTGTAAAAATACAAATATGAGGCTAGATAACGTTGTCTATGTTCAACAGAACGTAAATTGTAACTAAACAATAGTGTAATTAATTAATCTCAAACAATTTTTATTCTAAAATGGAAGGACGATGCCTTCATCGAAGAAACTGCTAAATATGTAATATTTATGTATTTATATGAACTGTTATAGATATGTATTATTTATGTGTGTGTGTGTGTGTGTGTATCTCAGCACATTGGATCTTTAGGCAATGAAAGATGATCAACCGTTGGGGGATTTTCTGTGAATTCTATCAACCATATAGTGAAGCAAGCGCTCAGCAGACCGATCAATCTGGTGGAATTCTATTTTGCTCCCTCAAAGTTTCCTCAGGAGGTAAGCATTTTTGTATGGAGAGCATTATCTAAGCTTGTTCGGTTGCTGAAAAAGTACAAGAAAAGAAGACGCTGATAGGCGTACAGATTAGACATATTATTGGAGACAAAGAGAAGATGCAATTAATGGCTCTGCTAATTTGAGAAGCTGTGAGATTCTACTAATGAAATTACTTTTGGAAAAAAAAAAAAAATTCTTTTGCCGATAATAGAACACTTGGCCAAAAGGATAAAATGAAAAGCAAAAAGAATATACACTAACTAATCAAAACCATAGCAAAGCTAAAGGAATTATATAATTACTTTAGGAACAAACTTTTGATTTTTCTTTAACTTTTATTTCTAATCCTTACCCTTTATAGCTTTATTCTCTTCCCTTCTCAATTCATAATATTTTTACAAGTGTTTGTGCTTTTCAGTCTAAAGAAACTCTAAATTTTGGGTAAATTGATAATATATTGCTTATCATATAAGTTAATAGACATGAAATATTAATAAAATATTTCCAAAAAAAAATTTAATACTATGTGTCATTGAATCCTTAAAATATTAGAAAAAATCAGATTGGGAGAGCACTTGAATCTTTGAGGAATCCTCTCCCCGAACTTTAGGATTTTAGGTTGAAAATAATAATTTTAGGGTTTTAGGTTGAAAATAATAAACATTTCAACCGTTTTTCAACTGTTCTTAGTCTTACATATGTCATGTTATCTCATCAATGATCTTTTGTCATAAAATATTTAAATCTATTACATTGAATTATAAAAAGGCCAAAAGTTCACAAAAAAAAAAAAAAAGGAAAGCCCAAAAAAGAATTTCTACGTGAAATGATCTAAGTTTATTTTCTACAAGAGTGACTTACATACTTAGAAAGTATCCTATGTAAATTGCTTAAAGGCAAAAATCAATGGCACGCCTAAGGCCATAATTACACATAAATAACATAGGTTTATTCTCTAGAAGAACAACCACCAAAGTACTTGGAAAGTATTCTAAGCAGATTGTTTGAAGGCAAGAATTGATAAAGTGCCAAAGTATATGATTCTACAAAAATTCCTAGATCTATTCTCTACAAGAATGACCTAGAAATACTTTACATAAAAAGCCTTCAAGCAAACATACTTTCTACATAATAAACTTACAGGCCAACAAATTAACATTGTACGGAATGTATCTATGGGAAAATTATCATTCTATAAAATACGCATATGTCACAAACATACATTCTACAAATATAAGCCTACTGGCAAACATATATTCCATGGATTGACTTGACTGAGTCTATGAGCAAATAAACATTCTGTAAAATGTGCCTATAGGCCAAAAATACATTCTCTTGAATGTGCCTATGGAGCAAATATATATTTTACGAAATGAGCTTATATGCAAACATACATTATACGAAATCAGCGTACGAACAAATACAAATAAACATTCTGTGGCATGAGCCTACGGTAAAAAAACAGTCTGCACAAAGCACCTATGGGCAAATATGCGTGCATGCAAATCTTGCTAAAAGTTACCCCAAGGCCATTCTCTATAAGAATGGACTTAGGCCAATTACTTAGAAAATATTCTAAATGTGTATGGACGAAAACTTTACAAAAATTTACTTATGGGCAATATGTTGCTAAACCAATCCTCTTCACGACGAACCAATATAAAGGGCTAAAGTCAAGCCTAAGTCCTTTAAAGGAGAGCCAATAATTAGGACAAGTGCCAAAATAACACTTGTCATGCACAAGTATTAACACATATTGATAAGTATCATTATGCACGGGCATTAAGGACCTTGTCACAATAGCGATGCAACATGTTGTGATAACTTCTTTACCTCAATACTTCAAGTTATCTATATAAAGGTTAATTCCTCCCACATATGGAGGTAAGACATAAAATGAGTACAAAAATATTGTCTACACCTACAAATTAAGTACAAAGAGCTAATTTGAGCATAGGAGGTTTATCACCTGTAACTTCAGCACCCTTTGACAATTATTTCTTCTGCAGAACAATTAATTATAACAAGTTATAAGAAGACACGTGATCGTAGATCTTCAAGAGAAAAATGGATCACAAAACTTGATACAAAAGAAATTCTGGAACAAAAATCAGTTACTGTTATTGGAAACGAAGCATGCAGTAAAATAAGTAAGCTTTAAAGTTCCGTAGCTGAATTGGATTTGTGTTGTCAAATTTGTATCCCTAGCTTTCCTTGGTTATTAAATCATTATATTAAAACTATTTGAGTACATGCATGCAAACAAGAAGAGTATTTATGCATGCAACGTGAATTACATAAGCCGCTGCCTCGTGTCCATGGCTCCCGCAAATTCATCAATTTCCAGCACTTACAGCCAACACCTCAAGTTTCTCTAGTTTCCATATGCCTCGAAAAACACAGCTCATCCTTCTAATCTCTTCACCATCCCTTCACATCGTGAATGGTCATTTTGTCTTCAAGCCTTCACATTCACACCGCCATTGTCCCAAATTTAATTATCTAGTGTAAATATGCCGGGAATTTATGCAAATTCATCGTATAGACATCACTAAAAGATTTAAAATTATCAATCTATGCATTGCATGACCAATAAGAGTTTTTATCTGGGGTTTTAGAAAATTGACGTTTGCAAGAGTATTAAGGACTCCTAGTATGTGATATTTGTGTGGGAGCATTTGATCATAACTGAAGATAAAAAACTTTCAATTCCGATGCATTGATAATTAATGCAACCAATTGGTTTTTGATATCTCGATTTGAAAAAATAGAGTACTGACGTCTGCAGTAGATAAGGACTTTCTATATATAAGTAGTTGTTCGGCAGACACAAAATTCATTCATAAATTAGAATACTTGATAGATAATCAGCTTCTTTATAAGTAAGAAAGCTATATACCTCAGTTAGAAGGCGAAACAGTGGTTCAAATTTACGAAGACATAGATCCTGCAAGCCTTGGTCCTGAGGAAGAGGAACGCGAAGAAGAAGATGATGATGATGATGGAAAGGAAGACATAAGCTATGATGATCTAAAAAAATGTATGTGGAGGGATCGAAAGCGCATGCAAAAACTTAAAGAGAGGTATGGTAAAAATGAGGAAGGTGAGTCATCAGCAAGACAAGAAGCATCTCGCCGCAAAAAGATGTCAAGAGCTCAAGATTCGATCCTCAAGTACATGGTGAAGATCATGGAAGTTTGCAAGGGACAAGGGTTTGTTTATGGGATTGTTCCTGAAAGAGGCAAGGCTGTTACAGGATCATCCGATAGCTTGCGCGAGTGGTGGAAAGATAATGTCCGCTTTGATAAAAATGCCCCTCTTGCTATAGCACAGTACATGGATCCACTTTCTGAACAAGATACTGGTGACCTAATTGATAATCCAGGTTCACAAATGCATTATCTTCATGAATTGCAGGATACTACTCTAGGGTCCCTTCTTTCTGCCCTTATGCAACACTGCTTGCCGCCGCAGAGGAAGTTTCCACTGGAGAGAGGCTTAGCTCCGCCGTGGTGGCCGACCGGAAGTGAAGCTTGGTGGGGTGAGCAAGGGACTTCTAAAGAACATGGCCCTCCTCCTTATAGGAAGCCTCACGATCTTAGGAAAGCTTGGAAGGTTAGTGTTTTGGCAGCTGTTATCAAACACATGTCACCAAATTTGAACAAAATCAGAAGGCTTGTGAAACAATCAAAATGCTTGCAACATAAGATGACAGCTAAAGAGACTCAGACTTGGTCTAAAGTTGTTAATCAAGAAGAATCACTCTTGCAATTAACCAAAAAGTGTCTCAAAATTTCATCAAATGAGGATCATAAAGAGGAAGAGGCACCAATTGTTGGTAAAGGGAAACATGTTAATGTGCCTAGCTGTCGCACATCGAACGTGGGTGAGAAAAGGAAGTGTGTGTTTGAAAGAGAGATTGTGAATGACACACAATATGCTTGTGAAAGTTCGAAGTGTCCACAGGGTGAACTAGGGTTCGGTTTTGTGGACAAAAACTCAAGGAGTGATCATGAGTCTCATTGTACTTATACGACAGACGAAGGCGAATCAAACGATGGAAATAATGAGCTGGGCGGGGTGGGCGAGTTAACTGATTCATCGGCAGATACTTTCTCTATTGATTATATTAAACGGGCAATTAGTACCGAAATGTTACAGCAGCCCGGAGGAAGTGTGGATGATGCAAGGATCACTTTAACTCTGGCGGATTGGATAAATATGGAGCTGCAAAAGGCCGATCGGCACCTCAATGAGGTTGGCGGAGGAGGATCAGGCAGCTCAGCTGAAGATTATGAAAGCTTTTGGGATAGTGGAATCGATGACCTTGCAATGGATGGTGCCTTTGATAGTCAAAGACGACATAGCTTGCACCCAAGCTTGAGTAGTGAAGATCACGTAGCTGCTGATCAGCATTGTGGAGCAACTTCAGTTTGGGATTTGGGATACGAGAATCACAAGGATTATGAAGATTACGAGGAGCACAAAGCTTGATTATGTTTGCAATTTTTGTTCGTTTAATTTGCTCTTTAATTTGGAACATCACTAAATATGATCTACTTAGTTATTATGTAATATATTACATTTGATAGATAAAGTGCATGCACTTAAGTTCCTAGCTACCAATATATATATTGAAGAATAAAATGTCACAACTAGTTTAAATTTAAAAATTTTTGTGACCTTAAGGAAATGTACAATTTCTCTCTAAGCTTTAATTTATTTTTATTTTTTAACTAGAACTCATAGAAGCTATGCCTCTGAGGTATGCAATCTTCAAATTCCAGTCTTGTATCTGCACTACAGAAGCCTTTTCTCAATCTGTTGCTTGATTTGATTCTCACATCCCTCTCCACCTCCACTGAAAACACAGCACAAACAGGTCGGTGATCGGAAAATCTCGATTCGCCGCGAATATACGATAATTGTTCAATGCCGTTTCCTCGCCATAATATCCGGTCACACCTGAAATTCAAGTTCAAAATTGTTGTTCAAGGTTTGGATGGGGTTGGTAAACCCAACTCATAATTACTCGAATTTGGATGATCCTGGCCATAAAGTGCATTCACGGTGGTGAACTGAGCTATGCCCAAGAACTGAAATTCATTATTCTAATTATTCAATGTGCACAGAAAGTATAAGTTCTTTTTGGGAAGAAATAGAATGAAAATGTATACCATGCCGGCGTTCGTCGCTTTTTCTTAGATTTGACAGTTTCTCCGGCGTAGCAGTCTGAATTATGAGAATATTTGTAGGTGGGAGCAAAAAAAATTCGTCCCTCATTGAATCCATTAAATGCTCTTCCTGATTCCCTCTCTATATTTAACTGCATTCAATGTGCATCAAGGCCAGTCAAGCAAAGTGGGAAAAAAATGCATAAAATAGTGGCAACTCTTCACAACATGGCACATAAAAGATGATCTAATGCACACACACACGCACGCAAAGTATTTGTGATGACCCTTTTGAGTTGGTGACAAGTGTAACATTATCAGCATTTGTCAAGGATTGATTGACCGATCACAGGACGTCAGCAACATTATCCGAAGAACAAATGCCTTAATTTTATTAATAATCTTTGGGACTCTAAGACTAAGATTATTTTATTTATTCAAATTTGTACGCATAACAAAACCAATAACCTGATCTTTTTCAAGCAGGGAGTCCCAATCATTATCCTCCAGAAGAAGCCTTGTTTTCTCGTAGCTCAAAGCCACTCTATAATTTAGATCTCCAAGCCAGATCACTCGGCTGCAAATACGCACGTATCCAAACAAAATCAAAATGAATAAGAAAAATAAATTATTAAATGGAATTGAAAGGGTGAAAAGTTTAACACACACACATATATGTAAATATACGTACTCGTGATCAATAATTCTTTCGGGGGCGGTTCGAGGATTTGGACCCTTACAAATTTTGGGAAATTGTGTGCTCTTGAGAATCTCAGCAACATCAGCATTTCTTTTGAGCTCATCACCTTCTTTCTCGCCAGAAGCCAAGTGACTGCACACGAAGCAAAAGCTTGTGTTGTACACTGACATGCTTATTGATGTACATCCCTACAATATAATTTAAAATCCCTCATACGAATTAGGTGTAAAATTCATGAGGTGAGATCTCGTATTTAGATGACTACCAACATAATATATGCTTTATTAAATTAGGAATGCCACTAACAAACAAAAAAGAATAGTTTCAATGTATTAATATCTCTGTATTTTTTTTTTATATTTTAGAAGATAAAGTGAAAATATCCTCACTAAAAAAGAACTTTATATGTCCTCACTAAAAAAGAACTCTATATGTGTGTGGATTTAAAAATTTTCAGATACAAATATCAAAACTTTACACAATAAGGATTAAGCAATGCACAATAAGGATTAAGCAATGCACCGGTAAGATTTTTAATTTAAAAGTGCATGCGTTTGTAGGACTAGTGAAGAACAATGATATATGTATATGCGGTTTGTGTTAACGGAGTAAATTAAAGATTGGTCAATATGCATGTCATATACCTTGTTGCCTAAGCAACCCATTATTCCTCTTCCTACCGAAGAAAACCTGAGATGGCCAATGTGAGGCACCAAGTCGTTTCTCACCCAAACTGATAGAAAAATTCCAACCATTTGCTTGCTTGCTATAAGCCTGTAACTCCTCTGGCCATGTGAACAAGACGATGCCGGAATTTCGGGTATCGAAAATAATTCTACAACAACGCTACTTATATCTCTTTGCGGTAGGAGAGATTCATGATTGCACTCTAGTTTGCTAGTTCTATCACTAAGCTTTCTTATTCTTCGGCGCTCGCGGCCTGGAGACTCTATCGGGCAATTGCAGGCCTTGAGAAGGGTGCTATCAGCTCTTAGATTTCTGCTCAAAACTTTGAGAGATGGCTTTTGGAACAAATTGAGGCTGCTTGGAGATTTTGCATCCTTTGAGTTGTTGTTATTGTTGCTATTGGTTTGTTTTGTGTGAGAATTTGATTCTGAAGTAGAGTAAATGGAATCGTTTTTTGGTCTGTTTAGTGCTTGGTGTATTAGGGCTAGCCATTTTGCTGCTGGTTCATTGTCTTCAATTACTAAAACATTTCCAGCACTTAATTTAACTATTTCCTGAAACCTGAAGGAAGAAAATGAAAACATTAGAATTTAGGCACATGGAAATGTTTTCTGGGTCACCTATCATTGGGTTGCTTCAGTTTCAACACATGTTAGAATTGTAAGGTCTGGATAATACATACCCACAAACATAAATGTCAGCAGAGCACTCAACTTCCAAGAAATCTTCAAGATTAAGGCTATTGCTTGGAGTCTTGCCTCCAACATTCCATGTTGCAGCATAAATCCTACAAGCTCAACCATCACATCCCTATTGTAAGTTATAACACGAGCCTTATCAAAAGGCCAAAAAATTTAATAAAAAAAAAACCATCAATTTATCTACTAAATTAATGCATGGTAAGCATACATAACTCATACCTTAATCTTTGAATTTCCGTCACTGACGTCATCGACGGCTCGAAACTCGACAAATTTAGGCTTTCAATCTCTGAACTAGTTTGTCTTTCTGAGAGTAGATAAGAAATTTAGCACCATATTGTTTCATCTTTTCAATAACAAAAGAAGTCTAAAATTAACATTTTATTTCTTTTCAAAAATTCGGTAAGATAAATATCTTGCTGGTAATCAAATTAGGTGACCTACCAAAAATTATATACACAAGATAAGGAGAAAATAGCGTCCATTTTATGAATAACGTGGCTTTTACACATAACATAAAGTTTCAAATATAATGACCCACACCAAATGCGACATACGAATAGTACAATAAGATCTTAAGGCAGTGTTGAAACTTTACATGATACTATTAAATTGCCCAGATTTTAAGGCACGGAAAATTTGTCTTATTTCACCTAATACATATATGCACCTGAAAAGCTTTTCCTCATTATTGGAGCCGCATCCATGAACGCTTTTCTCCTTTCTGCCAATCTTTTCTCAGGATCTACCAAACCAATTCCAAAATAAATTATAAAATGCAATAAGATTAAATAAACTAATAAACATAAAAGAAAAAATCATCAAAAGAGAAAAATTCAGAAGAATTATAGATTTACCAGAACAATTTCTATCAGCATCTGATTTGAACAAATCATCATCTGAGCCTCTCCCATTTCTCTTTGAACTAAAAATCTTTGGAATAATGGACTTTTTTTCCCCCCAAGAATTTATATGATCCAAAAAGCAACAAAAATCATTAGTATTATTTTTATTCCCTATAATCAATGATTGACATAATACAATTTTTTTTAATATCAATTTCTCAAAAGAATGAAAAATAAATAAAATACCTTCTTTTTCTTATCATGCTTCTCGTAATTTTCTTCTTGGGGTGATGTGGGGCTGCTCGTGGTGGTGGCATTATCATCGCCCTTTGTCATTTCTGAGTTGGGATCAGATTTTGGACTCATCAATTTCTCAAATCATTCAAACAAAATTTGATTTTAGAAAGAAAAATTGGGTAAGGGAAGGGGAAAAAAAAAGATTTTTGCTTCGTTTGTGTGTATGAATTTGTATGATTTCTTTTTCTTTTGTTGGGGGGGGAGGGGTAGTTTTGTTTTCCATTATCGTTAATAATCTAAACTGAATTTTTTTTTGGTGATATTATTTTTTATTATCATATTTTGGCGCCAATATTTTCGGAGAAATTAAGATGGTAAGATAATAAACTGTTGAATCACAGTTCATGATTTGCTGCCCAACTCAATTAATTACTTTACAATGCAACACGTCATCATTACTAATCACAAGCAAGAAGCGAAGGTTAAAAAATAGAACATTAAATTTTGAAAATAAAAACTGATTTTAAGAGACATTACAAGCTGTAAACAGGTCAGAAGTTACGGTACTGTTTGTAGTTCAGTTTAATCCATTTTTTTTTGACTAATTTTGGTCAAGTTTTTGATGAGTTGACTGATAATATGAAATCTACATACCCTGATTATGTTTTGTCTATAAAAGAAAGACTTAAAAACAAACACGCATAAAAATGTACACATGTCGATGGATCCTTCATAGGATTAGATAATAATTTGGTTTGATTTAATCAATGAAATCCAATTACATACTGAAATTTACCATGATTAAATCTCATATGATAAGATTATTTTTTTCCTTTTTTTTTTCATCAAACCAATCGTAACTATTTTGCAAGAGTACAAGTTTACTCAAAAGCTCTCACAAACCTTAATTTGCAATGTGATGAGCAAACAATTGTTTTTAGCATACAAGTACTGTAATATCAAGTTATCAACCACATAACTTTCCTATATTCCTTAACCAGCGTCTAAATATTATCACAAAATTCACAAACCTTAACCGATACAATGTGTTTGTTTTTTTTCTCTTTAATTATTACACTGGCGTCTATAAGTTTTACAATACAAAACTATTCTCAAATTAGCCACACTGCAGTCCTAATAAAATTTAGCCACTGCATATGTGTACCTGGCTGATGCTGCAACTTCTTGATGTTTTTCTATCTAAAAAGGTCAAAAGCTGCCTAAATTATGGAAACGAACTTGCTTTCAAAAAAAAGTTTAATGCTGCCGAATAACCAGTTAAATCTGGCAACAAGAATGAATGGGTTGCCGCCTGCAAAGCAAGATGATATTCATGAGCTAGATATGAAAAATAGATCGTATTTGGACTAGATAAAATGGTTGAATCAAATATCAGATTGAATATGCAGTACCCAAGGAATAAATGAGTATCTGTTTTTAAGATGTTCGCTGCGACATCTCATCCAATTCTTGCCTGTAAAGAGCTAGAGTCTGCAAATAGGAAATGAAGCAAAAAAACCAAAACGCCCTTTAAATTTTATTATCAATGCACGGGAAAGAAGAAAAATTGGCCAAGAAGAATAATGATATGACCTCGAAGACGTTGCAACAGACAATAATGTTAACGATGATTAGAACCAGTACTTCAACAACACCATTCTCTCAAATTGAAGTATCTGAAAATTATATCTGGTGATGAGAAAGAAACTTGGCCAGAGTGGTTGCAAAACTTCTCTTCTATTACGGAGATAGAAATTTGGTCATGCCCAAATTCTTTATTGGCATTGTCAACTTGGCAAGGTATTAGACATATCATCTCTTGAGAATTTGGGTATAAGAGATTATGAGGACTCATTTTGTTTTAACCATAGAAATGAACATCTATCTTTGTCAGAGATAAAATAACAGAAGCATAAAACAAAGACCTTGTTTGTCTTCAAAGTATGAAGACTCATCCAATGCATGACAGCCTACTTGGTGAAAAAGGAAACAGTACATGTTATTATGAGCATCTACTAGTCACTATGGGACCTGCAGTCTGGACTATCATTACAGCAACAATGAAAGGGTCTGAGTGATCACACTCATGGAGAGCAAATCAGGCCAAAAGCCCAAGCTATTGCCCTACCCTCCTAGATGGCATTTTAAGGCAACTGAATGATGCTGTGAATAAAGGTTTCCAGGCACTCAAATGACTATTACGCAACACAACCAAAAAAATGGGGCAGAATAAAAGTCAGAAGTCATACCTCAGTATAAGCATAAACACCAGCTTCTGTAGGTCCTACAGGACTTCCTCTCTTCATAAAACGCCCCTCCTTGTATATGTACAACAACGGAATCCCAGTTGATAATTCCAAGTTAATAACCTGCAACAAAAGCAAATTTATCCATTGCAAAGAACATAAATCACATCATAGATGGATAGGAAGGCTAATAAATGTAGTTGCTACCTCCTGAGAAGTTAATTTGTCAAGATACATGATGATAGACCTCAGAGAATTCCCATGGGCAGCAACCATCACGTGCTTTCCAGATTGAAGCTGAGGTTCAATCTGCAATATATTTGTTCTCAATTTAGGTACTTACAGATTAAGATACATTAAAGGAAATCTTTAATGTGTTTTCAGCCATTCATAAGCATCATATTC
The DNA here is from genome assembly GCF_022201045.2 of Citrus sinensis. Taxonomy (NCBI): domain Eukaryota; kingdom Viridiplantae; phylum Streptophyta; class Magnoliopsida; order Sapindales; family Rutaceae; genus Citrus; species Citrus sinensis. Next base: position 28,878,453 of record NC_068562.1, on the reverse strand, counting down.
ATGTTTGATGTGCTTACATGTTCTCTAAAATAGGCAACAGCTTGTTTGGAACACATTTCCAAGCTTTCACCATTGGGGGGAGGAATATCATAACTTCGACGCCATCCATGCACAAGCTCCTTTCCATATCTTTCAGCAGTCTCCTGCTTATTAAGACCCTGTAACTCTCCATACCTGTATACAGAAATTGTTTATATCCATCCTGCTCAAATTTTTGAAGCACGATTTTGTTTAAGCCAAAAAATAAAGCAAAGATAAGAAATATATTACATTCTTTCGTTCAACTGCCAAGCTGGTGTTACTGGAATGGATTGCTTCTTGGTTTCTTTGCTATAAATTTGATTCCACAGGTTTGCTTGTTCATTCTCGTTATGCGTAATGATAGGTACCTGAAAAACGCGCATGGATAAACATACATATCTTTCATGTAAATTTAATTATTTAAACAAATATATTAGGGATGCATTGGAAATTCTCTCCTTATCTAAGCTTACATTTAAGCAAAATGCAAGCTTGTAATTGGTAATTAATCCAAGGGAATATAACAAAGAAAAATCTAACAAGACACATAATTTATTGGATGTGTTCTTAAGAATCTGCTCTAGCATGAACTAATAACTCCATCATATAATTACATTGTCTAATGCAAAAGACATGAAATATCTATTCAATGAGAATCATTAATAGGTAATTTTGGGTCTTTGTGTCCAACCAACCAGAGCACAATAATGTCAAAAAATACCATCAAGATAAATATTGTTGTTGGTTCTTTGAAGGCAAAACTGCACTTCAAGTGCTTGGAACATCAATTCTCTTGCACTCTCACCTGCACTCTGGCTTCATGAACTGGTTACTCAAGTAAAGCATAACCAACCTTACATGAACTTTGGCCCATAAACAGAATTACACACCGATGCAGAATGAGAAATATTGATTAAGAATTTTACGAATTTAATCCGAATATAGATTTCCTATCCCAGTTTTCTTATTTGAGTATGTTTTTTTTGCTCCCCCTCTATTTCTATCAAATTTATCTCCTTTCTCTTTGAATTTCTCCCATTTCTTCATGAAATTTCTAGTTCCTCCCATTTCTTCCTCTGTTACTTTATTGGACAATCTGTCCTACATCACGATACTCCATTAATGTTAAAAAGGAATCAAACTGAAAATAGTTCATGAGCCCAAGACAAGATTACAAACTAAGATGAGATGCCGCAAGAGTATCAATTACAGAAAGAGAGCTAGTCAACCATATGACCATAGATCACCATCACCATATGTACATTAAAAGGCATATACTTTGGGAAAGCAAGGTCAAGAATACCATATCGTCAAAGGGCCTAAATTACACATGCTAATCCTTGCCAATGTATCCAGAAAGATCTAATGAAGCTAGACAACATGTAAGATAACTTTCATCCAGAGTTGTGAGAATTAAAGCCAATGGTTCTCTCATTTACGGTGACTCCTTTCTAGGTTCATCAAATGACGGGCGGCTCTGTTGAGAAACACTATATGCAGGGTTCTAATCCCCAACATACCTCTCAGTATTTTTCTATGCCTAAACAACATGCTAACTGAAGAGTCAATTTTTCATCTAAACAAATAATCTCTAGTTTATCAAAATCAATAAGTCCAAAGCATCTCAATGCATAATTTGAAAATGATCCGGGTACCTTCTTGTGGCGGTGTTGAGTCATGGCAAGCATAGCCGTCATCTGTGCACGAATCAATGTGGATGTATAAATCACATCTATAGGTATGTTGCAAATTCTGATACCAGCTTGAAGTGCTTCCTCTATGCCTTTCTTGGTTAAAGGCACATCAACACATCCTGTGAACAAATTCTTCTCATTCCACAAGGACTCACCATGTCGAATCAATATCAATGCAGATTCAACTGAAACCAAAATCAGGGAACTAATGATAAATAGTGGCACAAAGAGAAACCTCAAACTCTAGGACATTCCAAATAAACAATACAATGAGAGGTGCTACATATCTTATATAAACGAATAAACTTTGCTCATAATCAAACAGACTCACTTGATCGCTTCCCATTATTGTCAATGCTACTGTCTGAGCTAGATGAAACTCGATCCATCATAAGAGCACAAGAATTTGATTCACGAACTACATGCAATTTACAGTGGCTAGAGCTAACAAATTCTTTTTCCCAACAATCTAACGTCAATTGGGAAACTGTTTGAGATAGACCTTGATGAAGATTTCCCAAAACAAAAGCCAGAGCTGTTGACACAGCCATGAACATGAATTGTCCCCACAGATTGGCTGAAAACAGCAGCAGCAGCAGCCATTCTGGCAATCCGATAAGGATAGAATTACCAGAGTTAAATTGATGGAGCTAAAAAAATCAAAAGAATCTCATTAAAAAAAAAGAAAAAAGATAACAGTTTACATTGTTAAGAATCTTAAGATGAAAAAATACACTCAAAATTACAGAGCTTGTAACTAAAAAGAAATTTAGATGAATCAATAATTTTTATTTAAATTAAACTAAACATCCGTGTTTTTTCTTCATTAAAAGACAAAACACATGATCAAACTTTTTTTTTTAAAAAAAAAAGACTCATTAGCTAAAATTAAAAATGAAAAAAAAATACCCATTTGGTAAATATAAAAACTTCATCAAACAAACACAACATCGATATAGTCAAACACACAGGAAAAGTAATAATAACAACAATAATAATAAATGAAAGATAAAAACTATTTCACAGAGACTATAAAGACAAACGCAGCTCACACATAAAACGAAAAGTAAATAAGAGAATGTGAAGCTCACAGTGATTTGATCAGCGAAACTTTGACAAAGAAGCAGATGGCTAGCAAGTGTTTATTTTCTTATTTTTGGTAGATTTAAAGTTAAGAATTAACAAAAAATATATATTTTACAGATCAAAAAGTTTTTTCTTTTTTGGTTTTATTTTATTTTATTTTTTTGGTTTAAAGGGCGAAATACAGAATAAATTAAAGAAGTAGAGATGGCCGCAGTTTCTTTTTTGTAGCAAATTTAGCGGGGAAAGACGTACTTCGCCAAGGCGAACCTTCACGTCACAGCAGTCGACGACGCCGTTTTGTTCGGATGTTACCAGTCTCAAAGCACGACGTCGTTTTAGGGAGACTAATCTGCAAATTAGTTTAATAATTAGACCGAAAGAGATGTATAAATGATTGATTAAAATAAAAATCAATTATATTATATTGAAAAAGATTAAATAAATCAAATGACTTGTGATTGTCTCAAGTGAAAAAAAATTCGAAAACAAACACTACATAATTTTTCAATTAGGTGGTATTATTATAGAACAAAATTTATTACTTAATTTGCTACAAGTTCAATAAAATGTGAGGATTTGAATGTATGCAAGTGCAAATTATCAATATTTTGTTAAAAACAAGGGTCTCGTATTAATTACTTGAACTCAGGCAGCTACAAGGGCAAAGCACATTATTCACTGCCAATAAATCTACATTCAGAGTCAAAATTTGGCTAAAATGAGCTTGTTACTTTATTTAAATTAATTTTATCTCAACTAATGGACATGATGGTTAATCTTCAAGTACGATTATTTTGACAATTTGGTCTGATACATTAGGAGGGAAAAAAAAAATTCTCACTAGCTTCCCGAATTCATCAAGTCGTGACAGTATTATAATTAAGCCACAATTAGTGACCAAACTACATGTAATGAATTAAACAAACCACGGCGCTAATTAATACATCAATTGTCCCAAAAGACACGTATAGAACCCACCATCAAGAAAATGATAGGTAATAATTAAACACAGATCACAATCACCATAAAATGAAACAACCCAATTAGCTAGTTAATATAACCCAAGCAAAACAAACTTCATCAATCTTCTGCTCCATCATCTTCTGAATTATTCTAAATAAATTTTATCTCATTTTGAGGCAAGTACTTCTTAAGCAACTCAGGGCAGAAAGCCAGCGGCCGGGCCTTCAAGAAACCCAAGGCGTTGGCGAAATGAAGATTTGAAACGGCGCCATTGGAACGTGTGAGGATGACTTGCGAACATGCACGCCCCGGATCAGCTGTTTTGCAGTCAGCCAACGGGCTGCTGATGAGCTTTGAGTAGCAAATTTGATCTTGGTGATCACCATCTACATGAATGTTGTATGTTCCTGTTGAGTCTGTCTCGCCGTCGATGGAGTATTTCAGATTTAAGCTGTTCCTATCTTTGCATTCGATTCTCACATGAGCGCCTGAGAGACACATAATATGTACATGCAATATTGTTAGGGTTGAGTGTATATTATGGTGGGTTCTAAGAGCATAATTGAAATATTCATGTTTTAATTTGTCAAGTTACACTTTCAATATTAATTAAATCGGTTAAATTAAGTATTATTAATCATACATAACTTGTAAAATACACAACAAAGTTACGAGTTTGGATCAGACGATGATCTTAAGTTACTTTGGACTTTATTAGAGTTAAACAAATATACTATAAAGCTGAGCTGGTTAATTGTAAACACAAATAAAATTGAAGCATAAATGTTTAGATATGATTACAATTTTGCTAGCCAGACCTGATTTTAACAGAAGAAAAGAGACATGAATAATATGAGTAATTTAGCAAATAATTAATAATGGAGGTTAGTTTCTGCATATATATACCTTGTATATAAGTGGTGGCCGAAGTCTCAAAGCCACAACGGCAAGTGTCACAGTAGACACGGCCGCGGATATGGAACGGGTCGCCGGCATTAACGAGCTCCACCGGCAGCAGAGCCACGAGTGCAAACAATAAAAACAATCTAGCCATGGCTGCAATGGGGAAGAAGAAAGCAAAATTGGAAAAAAGTAGTGGAAATGAAAATTGAGAAGCTGAAGAGAGTGTGATGTATATAATATATGCACAAGGCTGGGGGAGTGTATGAATAGAATAAGGTGGCATTTATGATAAGACGTGTTTGGGGGCACATGCATAGATTTGAAAAATAAAAAGCACTTCTTGCGGCAGTTCTTTCTCCACAAGTTGATTGATCATTAATTAGGGTCGGTTGGATCCAATCGTTGCTCCTCCTTCACATAGGCGAAATCGATGAGTTTGTTTATGTTGAAGAAATTAATTAGATCGTGGAAAAAAAGAAGAAAAAAAAACAAATTATATGATAAACCGAAACGAATTAATCGTGTAGCAAGTTGGCCATTTTGCAATTTTAGGAAGGTACTTGAATTCAAGTTTGAGATGTAATAGTTATGTTATTGCCTGCATGTGTAGAAGCTAACTTAACGGAAGAGAAAGCTTGGAGAAATTACCTTTTGTTTTTTTTTTTGTAACTTTTCTCAAACAGAGATCCAAGGACAGCAGAAATAGAGGTTGATTTTTGCCAAAGCTATAGGTAATTTAAAGAGGGTTTAATATTATATCTACTGTTATCAATCTTGATGACCAAGGCCTCGTATCTAGCGTTTTCGATCAACTGCCTAATTAAAATTAATTGATTTGCCAGGTAATTAAGCATTGCATGTGCAATTCGTAGAGTCAAAATTCGATCAATTTGTTTTAATTTTAATTGGGCCTTTCCCTGAAAAAATACATTCTCACATGGCACTTCCTCGTTCTCTTTTGAACTGGCGAATGAAAGGATTTATTGGACTTGAATAATAAATTTTCTTGGGCTTTCTGTATGAAATAATCTCTTGCAAATCATTAGGCCTACTTTTACTCAATTTGGTCCAACACTTCTCACTGCGTACATATTTACAATATTTACTAGATATGATGATACGGCTAATTAAAATTTCCTTTTCCCAAAAAAAAAAAAAAAAGGTTCGATTCGCAAAATAATACCAATAAGGAAGATTGGCAAAAGGAAAAAAACAAAAAAAAACAAGAGAATCTTATGAAAGCCGTATATAATGACGACAAAGGAGCCGTATGATGTGATGCATCATGCGCGCATGCGACAAGATCAGGTGATCAAGGATGATCGAAACGACCTTTCAATATTTCAACATCATCCCCAAGATTCATGTCTAGTATACATTTTACTAATAAGTGAGATCGCATATTTTTCTTATAGCAGGTTTGAGAGTCCAGTAAGGTAGTTGTATTGTTAAAGTTTAATTATTAAATATTTGGTAACATTTGTAGTTGAGCTTTGGCAGTTTAGTAAATTTTTTTTCCTTAACTTCTATTCCACAACTATAATTTTTACTTTACAATAGTTGCACTTTAAAAATTACAGCACCTCACTTTCAAATACACCCTTATTCCTCTCACAAAAATCACATGAGTCCCACTGCTGTGTTATTGTTGATGTGAGAAGGATAAGTTAGGGCCAGTTATAATTTAGTTGGATTTTTTTTCAATAAAATTAATAATAACATAATAAATAATATATATTAATTTTATAATATTATTTTAATTCTTAAATATGTTTTATTTTTTATTATTAATTAAATAAATATTGATTAGAATAAATAATTTAAATATCAAAAATAAAAAAATATAAGTTTTTGTGTAAATAAAAAATAATATTAAAAATATTTTCTCATAATAAATATATATTTTATATTCTCAAAATAAAATATTAAATAAATGACACCATCTCCCTACCAATAATAATGATAATAACTTTCACAGCAAGAAACAGTTGTATTAATCATTATAAAAAAGAAAAAAGAGAGAGAGAGAGAGGGAGAGAGAGTGAAAACTCCAAATAACCGCTAACAATTATGACTACACCAGCAACTCCACTACTTCTAGACTCTAGTCTTCGACTGCTACTCTAATTAATTGGAGATTAAATAATTTTCAGTCGTCATTTTCTGGTTTTCTTTGAAGACGCCGAAGATTTCTTTCGAGGAATGCATTTCACTTTCATTGCATAATTGCTTCTAGTCTTCTCGTCCTCCACTTCCATTATTGCCTCTCCCATTCCATTCTTCCGGCTCCTGATCATACAAAAAATAATATAAAACAAAAATCGCAATGTGATTGATCAATCAATTTATGACAAATATTTTTTTTTCTAATTTTTAAATATGAAAGAGTCTTATATGTATACATGAGATTGATGGGCACACATTGTTAAAGAATTAAACTACTACAATATAAGAATATATTACAATATAATTATAACAAAAAAAATGTTAGTTGAACATTTACATATAATATGAAAAAAAAATGTAAAAAGTATATTAGTTATAAATAATTTTCATTTCACATAATTCACATTCTTGTAACAATATTGGATGGCAGCAGAATGTTTAATTGGCAGCTAGCTTGGTGAAAACACAAAACATAATATTTACCCTAAGGTTAAAACAAACAAAAGAGAAGTTAAAGGTGAACGTGATTGTATACATATATATATGTGCAAAATTGTCCTAGACTAATTGATCAATGATAAAAGTAGCCAAAAAAAGAAAAAAAGAAAAAGAAACTAACCTTTCTTCATTATACGAATTTGATTTCTTCAAAACAGGCTGAATCTTAGGTTGGTCTTTACTGGCAGATTCAACAATGCTCCCACTAAAGTACTCTTTCTCTTCAGATTGAAAGTTTCCAAATCTTGGGTTTTCCGACATGTAACTAATAATCATATTGTCTTCCTCTTCAGCAACCTTTACTACACTTTTACAAAGAACCTCTTTATGCAAATTATCATTAATACCCCTCTTCTTCACCACCACCACATTTTTATTTTTATCACTATTATTCACTGCAGCAGATGGTTGCTTGACACTGGGCATGTTCTTGGCTTTAGCAACCGCTAGGTTCCCACAAGAAATGAGCTGAAGAAGCACCGACGAGTTACGGCTCGGCGCCAAAGGCTCGCTGGCAAGGGGTTCACCATCGTCAAATCTTTTTGATGTATTGTTTTTGTCGTTGTTGCTGCTGCTTGGGTTATTAGGGTTTGGGATCTTGTTATTATTGTGATGAGGCTCTTGGTTCTCAAGTTCGTCAGTTGAAACGCCTCTGGAGCAACGAGAGCTGGGTGTTGTTGAACTTGTGTAGCTTGTTTTCTCTTCATCTTCTTCATTGCAATCATCTTCTTGATGATCCTCTTGATACTCTTGGTGTTGATTTGGGGTGAAAGTTTTGGTCCTTGAATGGAGATTATAGCTTGTTGGTTCTTGAATCAGTTGCTGCCTGTTGCTTACGTGAAGCTGTTGAAATTTTTCTGCAACCGGGAAGAAAATGCACAGTGAGTAGTTAGTTTAATAGCAATCAACAAACTGAGTGTCATCAGTTCGTTCAACAGGTCCGAGTCTCGCTAACATACATAGATTTAATTTTTTAATTTACAATTACGTAATATGTAAAAATTAAAAGAATACATAAATTGAAAAGAAATATAGATGAAGAAGATGTGGAGCTGATATTAATTAATTACCAGAGCAACCTTCAAGTAACTCAGACCCTTTAAGTACATATTCAGCTCCATCAGATGGATAAATAACATCATTATCTGCTAAGTCATTCCATACATAGCCGTTTTTGTAGCTCCTGGGAAAACAGAATTAAACATAATAATTAGCAAAGAGGAAAAAAAAAAAGAAGGTAAAATTCAACTCAATTTTTTACAGTGATTTTTTTTACCTTTTGCATGACCAAGAATATAATGACGGCATGCCTTTGCCTCTAAGAAGTGTCAGTCGATCCATTACATCTGTGCACACACAAAAACATAATAGAATAATTAAGAGCTCAAAATAGAGAAAAATATAAGCAATAAGCCATGGTTTATTTTATTTATTTATTTTTTAAAATTACCTTTCAAACGAAGAGGTTGATTGGGCAAATGGGTAACTTCCATATAATGAGGATGCTCAAGCTGGCCATTTCTGGTGAGATAATAAACAATTTGAACTTTTTTAATGGGTTTAATCCTTGGCTGCATGCCCGTTTTGGCCCTGTCAGGGCTGCTGCTCTCTCTGCCTCTTCTTGATCGAACATCCATAATTTTGTAGTTCTAGTTCCTTGGCCTTGCAATGGCTGAAACTTGAAACATACATAGCTGTACCACCTTTTATATATATGTAAGAGTTAAGGCAAAATAGTAAAAGGTAGCAAAAGGGTATGTGATGAATAGAAAGTCAATTTAATGTCCAGAATTAATTGTGGAAAACGACTTTGGATTCTTTTGGAGTTAATTTGTGGTTAAATGTGTACACGTAGAGATAAAAAGATAAAGAGAGAATGTGTTTGGTGTTGGGTCAATATCAAATTTTGAAGACTAATTAATTTGACTTTTTGGCTAACTATGTTAAGCGCTGATCCCCAACTGGGGCAAAAAAGATGATTTGAGGATTAGCTATGCAAACATAACCACGTTTCGCAGCTAGCTCCACATTCTAGGCATTGATTTGGTTCGTTCCCCTATCAAATCGTCACATGATACTACAGCTAATAGACTTGGCCTCTTGCAGCAACTGGTTAAGAAAGGCAAGCTCTAGGGCCTAGTGGAAGCTAAATGGAGGATAAATTTTACAGGACTTTTAGTTTTGTTTTATATGTAAGAAAATTTTACAGGACTAATTTAGAAAATAAGTCCTTCAACATCTTTATTTGGCCAAAAACGTTTGTAATCCTCGAAACATCCCCATCCCTCTTTCTCTTTCACTTCAAGCCAAACCAAAACATACATTTATAATCCTCGAATTCCTTCTAATTTTTGTATGAGGATAGTTATCTTCAGAGATCTATATTTATAGTAATTTTTGTTCACCCAAATTTATCTTTATATTGTTTGTGTTGCACTGTTCTCGTAGTTCCGATGATAGACGTAAAAGATTTCATGTGATAGATGATTGATTTTTTAAAAAAAAATTGTCAAAAAAAATTTGTCACAGTATTAGTTAGAAAAAGCCAAATATGATAATGAAGAACGAAGAGAAAGAGCTAGGGAACGATGTATTTCTTGTGCTCATCATAATTATGTGGACGTTACTCATTAAAGTCTTTTAATAACTGAAAGTTAAACAACTATGATAAAGGATAAACAAATTTGATCAAGAGAATGAAATGATCAATATCTTACCTAATTCACTAAGGGAGTCAACGGTCGATTAGATAGGGAACAAAATCAATTCAAATCTAAATCAATCATCTCACCCGGCCTCATCATTAATCTTATTCTCACTCTAATAAAATTTAACAATTTAACCACCAACTTCCCAGTTGATGAAATAATTGCATAATTGCATACTAGACACCAAATGGTCATTACTTTTTTTAGTCTAATTGAAACCAAATTCTCTCTTTACCCATACGCGTGGGGTTCAAATTTCAGACTTTTTTTTTATCACCTACATAGATTTTACAGCTTAATCTAACCAGCACACACACTACTAAAGATTCCATTAATTAGTTGAATCATGAATGATTTTTAAACAGTTTCTCTCTTGTGAGGACTAAGCCATGAATTTAACAATTAAAGATTCGTAATTAGAATAGTGTTTCTTTTGTATAAACATTTGCGGATTTTAAAATTCAATTTAATGTTACATCGCATTATCTAGCAATAATACAAAATCACATTATCTAGCAATAATACAACATTAAACCATAGTTAAATAGAGTCTACCATCAAATTTGTATTTTTTTAGAATAATCGTACATGTGCTAAAAATAACATAAAATTTAGTATAAAAGACACAAAAAATTTAAAAAAAATTATCTTGTAGTGAAATTTTTTCCCCTAAACCTTTACTTAATTTTTTTCATCTTTTAATTTGATGGTGTGCTCTACATACATACATACATACATGCATACATATATTGGTATTTCTTTTAAGTAAACGTACTTTAATAAAAAAAATCACCCTCAGATGAGACGTGCAAAATTGAATTAAAAGGTTGATGATGGACGTGCGTGTGTGTAAACAGAGGAAGAGAAAAGGAGAAGAGAAAAATTCAAAGCAATAAACGAAGGAGAAAAATTAAATACAAGTGATGACGCTGCTTGGGATTTTGAGAATGAGACCTCGTATTCGTTCGTACGTGGAGCCTTGGGGATCGTGTTTTGGATTCTTTTGTTGTCTCGTCACGTCGTGTCGTAGGGAGTAGCAGACACCGCCAGACGGACCTGCCTTTTATTCGTGTATATCACTTGAGAGTCAAAATCATCAATGAAAAAATAATTAATATTAAAGAGCAAAATAAAATAAAATATGCCACTCTGGGCAAAAACTAATTAGTCAAATTTTTATGGAAAGTGTATTGTCCAAATCATGGCATGACTTGTTTTTTTTTTTTTTTTATCTTCTAATTCATAAAATGATTTTAAAACATTATTTTCCTATGTCCATTTAGTTTTTCTACGTCCCTCGTTCCCCTCTTTTAACTTTTAAGCAGTGAAATTTTGTCCAAATACTTAATTTGTTGATTTAGTAATAACTGATTTATTAAATTATTTTTTTTCTAGCTTAAAATTGTATGTATGGTACTTGATAAAAATTTATTAGGGCGGTAATTATTTCCATTTCCACAAATGTGAAAAAATGTTCACGTTTCTGTTTGTGCATGTGTAAGAGAAGATTTTGTCCTGGTAAGTCTTTTATGTAACTTAATAGTTAAAAAAAAATACTAATTCTAAAAGTTAAATTTATTATTTATTTTCGGAAGAAAATTGGCGTTTGTAAAATAGAAAAGTCAGATGGTAAATGTTGTTTCGAAGTTTGATTGAATTAAATGGCACTACCCACTATATATTGATTGAAAGATGTGTCATGCAAATAAAGATAGGGTGCCGAGTTATTTTTTTCTTTTTCAACACTAAATTAATGGTTTTTTAATAAAAAATTTAATAGTTGTTGGGTAAGAGAAATAAAAAAATAAAAGTAAAAAATATATCTTAATCATTGAATCAATGCTCAATAAAAATCAAATTAGCATTGCATCTTACTTCGTATCATGCACAATCTATATCTCTAAAGAAAAAATAATGGTGGTATTGCCCACATTTACAAGAATTTCCTAAAAAGAATTTATTGAGTTATCCTCCTATATTGGCCATAACTCTCATAAACTCCATTCCCATTCCAATTAAACCCATTTTTTTTAAAAACACCTGGTTTTTCAAGTCCATACACGGCTTTTGGCCACCACATGTAGATACACATGATTTAATTTAATCTACTAACCCTAACCATTAATCCCAGTACCCCCTTATCCAAAAAACTAGAAAAAACAAAACAAAACAAAAAATCGCAATACCCTAACAATTTATCTTGCCACTAATTGATTAATTGGCTGAGCTATGGCCATGACATATATATTACATCCTTAGCCACAAGGGGTACCGCGAGCATGACTGCTCGTTACGGTTAGGGCTCATAGGTCCCCTATTATAGGGACGATCTTAAAGGCCTGAGTTATGATGTGACCTAAAGCTGTATGCTCTTACTTTACTCTGATTCAAAAAGCTTTTTTCAAAAAGCTTCAGTTTACCTTTTTCACCGTTTTAACTGTACAATTATATCGCCATTATTAACGCCCTATTTATCTTCAACTTGATTTTTTTGGCATTAACAGACTGGATTGCTTTGCTTTCTTGTAAAAAGTGCTTTTTCTGTGTTCGTATTGTACGTAGGATAATGTAGTAGTGTTATTGATATGCCACAGAATTGCTCGTGCCTTGTGGTTGATGCAAAAGCTTGGGAAAAGAGTAGGTGTGTGAAAAAAGTGCTCCCTGAGTTCGTGTAACAGCAGAGAAAGCGCTGGCGGTGAAAGCTGCTGCATTGTGAAGTCAACTCATGCGTGTAACTTTTTCACCCATGTTATCTTAGTCGTGTAAAATTTTCAGCCATATTTAAGACTCGGAGTCGGAGATAATATTTTCAAAACTTATTTGGAGGTTGACGCTTAAATCCTATGGTTGTATTTGCTTATAAGAATCAGAGTGAAAATTAAGGAACGAGAATAAGTGGGGTTGTTTGTATATTAATTTTTAAAAAATTAAGTTTTACTTTGTATATTCTTAAAAATTTCAAAAAGATCCTCACTCAAATTATTTAAATTAATTAACTTTATTTACTTAAAACACCAATAAAATTATTTAATACTCCCAATTTCAAGAGATTTAATAAATTTTTACAACAATATAATCAAGTCAAGTTGTAAACAAAATTTTTAATGGAAATATAGTTATTATTATTATTTTGTTTATTTACGTTCAACATTGGATTTTCCGTCCAAAAGAACTAGCAATGAGAAAATAATAATAAGAAACATTCCATAAATAATTAATGCAAAAATAAAAAAATTAAAATATTAATTTCATCTTTATTTATCTAGGTATTGATTAAGATATTGAAAATAAAAGTTAAAACATGAGAGTTATATACATTGAATAAGGAGTATGCTACATAAGTGTTCAAAATAATTATGTAATATTCACTTATAATAAAGTGTTCTCAATAGTAATTCATATGATGATTATTTTTGTAATAAAAATTTTATTAAAATTAGAGTGTTTGGAGTAATTTTTAGAGTACGAATAACCTCATCCAATAGGAATGAATGATGTATCTTCTTGTCTTAAAAATTTTCAACCATTTTTAAGACAAGGAGTCAGAGATAATGTTTTGAAATTTTATTTAGGAGATTGACAATTAAATCTTATGGTGTATTACTTATCAAAAATAAAAATGAAAATTAAGGAATAAAAATGAATGAGATTGTTTGTACTCTAAAAATTACTTTGAACACTATATTAATTTGTACATTAATATACTAGTTTATAAAAAAAAATTACTTTGTACACTCTTTAAAATTTCAAAAAGATCCTTACTCAAACTATTTACACTAATTAACTTTATTTACTTAAAACATCAATAAAATTATTTAATACATCCAATTTCAAGAGATTTAATAAACTTTTACACAATATAATTTATACATTATACGTAAAAACTTCAATAATTCAAGTAGTTGCTAGTTGTTTTTGGACTACAATGTCGGATTTTTAATAACATCGACTTTATATCTGTGACAAAACATATTCATATCAAGAGTTGGATTGAGAAAAAATCCACAATGAATGTCAATATAATCTTGTGGCTATTTACTTGACACTAAGAGATAACGAACCGTGGGGGTCATAAAGATCAAATGGACCATAAAGGCACAACGTGAAGGTGGAAGTAGGCCTTTTTAACTTTTGCAAAATTGTCCTAAACTAATTGATCAATGATAAAGTAGCCCAAAACATAATATATACCCTAAAGTTCTTTTTTTGAATTCTGTTATACACAGATTGTTACTAATATTACATCAAACATTATAATTAATATTTACAATCATACTATACAACTTGGACCACCGCCATACATTGACACATTGAAGCACTTGACCACCATCATACATTGACACACTGAAGCACATGCCCAGATACTTTAAACCCTCTCTCATATTCGAGGGGTGCTTACTCCGCTCATATTTCATAAGGGAGAGACTGTCTCCAGTCAATTAGTTGATAATTGAAGGAGTACTGAAACTAACCTCCATAAAGTTCTTATGGAGGCTCGAACCCTTGCACTCAACATTGTAAGTGCAAGACTTCTCCTGTTGGACCAAATGCCCATTGATCAATGGTAAAGTGGCCAAAAAAAAAAAAAACAAGAAGAAAAGAAAGTAATCTTTCTTCATTGTACGAATTTGATTTTTCAAAACAGGTTGGATCTCAACTTGGTTGTTACTCGCATATTCAAGAATGATCCCATTGAATTACTCTTTCTCTTCAGATTGAAAGTTTCCAAATCTTGGGTTTTCCGACATGTAATTAATAATCACATTATCTTCCTCTTCAGCAACCTTTACTGCACTTTGACAAAGAACCCCTTTATGCAAATTATCATTAATACCCCTCTTCTTCACCACCACCACATTTTTATTTTTATCACTATTATTCACTGCAATGGGCATGTTATTGGCTTTAGCAACCGCTAGGTTCCCCACAAGAAATGAGATTAAGAAGCACTGTCGAGTTACGACTCGGCGCCAAAGGCTCGCTGGCAAAGGGGTCACCATCTTCAAATCTTTTTGATGTATTGTTTTTTTCGTTGTTGCTACTGTTTGGGTTATTAGGGTTTGGGATCTTGTTATTATTGTGATGAGACTCATGGTCCTCATGTTTGTAAGTTGAAACACCTTTAGAGCAACGAGAGCGAGGTGTTGCAACCTAAACCGAATAATAAACAAGAGGTTAATTACCTTTCAAATGAAGAGATTGATTGGGCAAATAGGTAACTTCCATATAGTGAGGATGCTTAAGCTGGCCATTTTTTGTGAGATAATAAACAACTTGAACATTTTTAAGGGGTTAAATCCTTTGCTGTGTGCCCATTTTTGCCCTCTCAGGGTTATAACTCGAACCGAATTGCAAAGCTGATTGGTTTTATGAGTTTAACCTGTTCAATTTTTAGTGTTAATCCAAACCGAACATTAAAACGAATAACAATTCGGGTTCGGTTTGGTTCGAACTAACCGTTAATGGTACAAAGTATTTTCCCTCCAATAAAATGTTGTCCTACATTTATTTAATCTCATTCACTTCTTTCACTATCATCATCCTCTCTATATTATCATCGTCCTCTTTACATTATTATCATTTTAAAAATATAATATTAAAGATCGTCGAAGGCATCTTTCTCGAATGCCCCCTCGACCTCACAAGGGTCATACTGCCAAACAAATTTTTTTTGCCAATGGAGCCTATTTGCGTTGGCAGATGAGACACAAATTACCATCCTCGGCTCCTCCAACACCGCCAATGGTAGGTATAATTTAATTGAAATTCAAATTTTTTTCTGGTTTTCTTTTGAAATGAACTTTTGATTTCTTGATAAAGGCGCAAGCCTTTGATATTAACACTGCTGAAGCGTCATCTATCCATTCAGTAAATCTTTCTTCTTCTTCTTTTTGTTTCTTCTTTTATTTTCCGATTGTTTGTTGATATGGGCGTAGACCTCTGATATAAACACTCCTGAAGCTTCTTTTATCCCTCCAATAAATCTTTCTTAATTCTTTTTTTTCTTTCTTTTTTTTCTTTTGATTTTTACTTGATTTCTTCTTTTTTCATTTTCCCACTATTTCTTTATACGGGCGCATGCCTCTCTTTATAAGAGAATATGAAGCTCACAGTGATTTGATCAGCGAAACTTTGACAAAGAACTAGATGGCTCGCAAGTGTTTATTTTCTTATTTTTGGTGGATTCAAAGTTAAGAATTAACTCAAACCATAAATTTTACGATCAAAAAGTTTTTTCTTTTTTGGTTTTTTTTTGTTTTATTTTATTTTATTTTTTTGGTTTAAAGGGCAAAACGCAGAATAAATTGAAGAAGTAGAGGTGGCTGCAGTTTTTTTTTTTTTTTTGTAGCAAATTTAGCGGGGAAAGACGTACTTCGCCAAGGCGAACCTTCACGTCACAACAGTCGACGACGCCGTTTCGTTCGGATGTTTCAAGTCTCGAGGCATGACGTTGTTTTAGTGAGACTAATCTGCAAATTAGTTTAATAATTAGACCGAAAGAGATGTATAAATGATTGATTAAAATAAAAATCAATTATATTATATTGAAAAAGATTAAATAAATCAAATGACTTGTGATTGTCTCAAGTGATAAAAAATTCGAAACAAACACTACATAAATTTTCAATTAGGTGATATTATAGAACAAATTTTATTACTTAATTTGCTACAAGTTCAATAAAATGTGAGGATTTGAATGTGTATGCAAGTGCAAATTATCAATATTTTGTTAAAAACAAGGGTCCGGAGGTTTGGAGTTGTCATTAAACACCAATTCTTGCTCTCGTATTAATTACTTGAACTCAGGCAGCTAGCACATTATTCACTGCCAATAAATCTACATTCAGAGTAAAAAATTGGCTAAAATGAACTTGTTACTTTATTTAAATTAATTTTATCTCAACTAATGGACATGATGGTTAATCTTCAAGTACGATTATTTTGACAATTTGGTCTGATACATTAGGAGGGAAAAAAAAATTCTCAGTAGCTTCCCAAATTCATCAAGTCGTGAGAGTATTATAATTAAGCCACAATTAGTGACCAAACTACATGTAATGAATTAAACAAACCACGACGCTAATTAATACATCAATTGTCCCAAAAGACACGTATAGAACCCACCATCAAGAAAATGATAGGTAATAATTAAACACAGAGCACAATCACCATAAAATAAAACAACCCAATTAGCTAGTTAATATAACCCAAGCAAAACAAACTACATCAATCTTTTGCTCTATCATCTTCTGAATTATTCTAAATAAATTTTATCTCATTTTGAAGCAAGTACTTCTTAAGCAACTCAGGGTAGAAAGCCAGCGGCCGGTTCTTCAAGAAACCCAAGGCGTTGGCGAAATGAAGATTTGAAACGACGCCATTGGAACGTGTGAGGATGACTTGTTAACGTGCACACCCTGGATAAGCTGTTTTGCAGTCCGCCAACGAGCTGCTGATGAGCTTTACGTAGCAAATTTGATCTTGGTGATCACCATCTACGTGAATGTTGTATGTTCCTGTTGAGTCTGTATCGCCGTCGACAGAGTATTTCAGATTTAAGCTGTTCCTATCTTTGCATTCGATTCTCACACGAGCACCTCAAAGACACATAATATGTACGTGCACTATTGTTAGGGTTGAGTATATATATTATGGTGGGTTCTAAGAGCATAATTGAAATGTTCATGTTTTAATTTGTAAAGTTACACTTTCAATATTAATTAAACCGGTCAAATTAAGTATTATTAATCATACATGACCTGTAAAATACACAATAAAGTTACGAGTTTGGATCAGACGATGATCTTAAGTTACTTTGAACTTTATTAGAGTTAAACAGATATACTATAAAGTTGAGCTAGTTAATTGTAAACACAAATAAAATTAAAGTATAAATGTTTAGATATGATTACAATTTTGCTAGCTAGACCTGATTTTAACAAAAGAAAAGAGACATGAATAATATGAGTAATTTAGCAAATAATTAATAATGGAGGTTAGTTTCTGCATATATATACCTTGTATATAAGTGGTGGCCGAAGTCTCAAAGCCACAACGGCAAGTGTCACAGTAGACACGGCCGCGGATATGGAACGGGTCGCCGGCATTAACGAGCTCCACCAGCAGCAAAGCCACGAGTGCAAACAATAAAAGCAATCTAGCCATGGCTGCAATGGGGAAGAAGAAAGCAAAATTGGAAAAAAGTAGTGGAAATGAAAATTGAGAAGCAGAAGAGAGTGTGATGTATATAATATATGCACAAGGCTGGGGGAGTGTATGAATAGAATAAGGTGGCATTTATTATAAGACGTGTTTGGGGGCACATGCATAGATTTGAAAAATAAAACGCACTTCTTGCGGCAATTCTTTCTCCACAAGTTGATTGATCTTTAATTAGGGTCGGTTGGATCCAATCGTTGCTCCTCCTTCACATAGGCGAAATTGATGAGTTTGTTTATGTTGAAGAAATTAATTAGATCGTGGACAAAAAAAAGAAAAAAAAATTATATGATAAACCGAAACGAATTAATCGTGTAGCAAGTTGGCCATTTTGCAATTTTAGGAAGGTACTTGAATAACGAAGATTGGCAAAATAATACCAATAACGAAGGTTGGCAAAAGGAAAAAAAAACAAGAGAATCTTATGAAAGCCATATATAATGATGACAAAGGAGCCGTATGATGTGATGCATCATGCGTGCATGCGACAAGATCAGGTGATCAGGGATGATCGAAACGACCTTTCAATATTTCAACATCATCCCCAAGATTCATGTCTAGTATACATTTTACCAATAAGTGAGATCACATGTTTTTCTTATAGTAGGTCTGAGAGTATGGTGAGGTAGTTGTATTGTCAAAGTCTAACTATTAAGATGTTGGGTAACACTTGTAGTTGAGCTTTGGCAGCTTAGCAAAATTTTTTTCCTAACTTCTACTCCACAACTATAGCTTTTACTTCACAACAGCTGCACCTTAAAAGTTACAGCACATCACTCCCAAACACACTATTATTTCTCTCACAAAAATCACATGAGTCCTACTGCTGTGTTATTGTTGATGTGAGAGGGATAAGTTAGGGCCGGTTATAATTTAGTTGGATTTTTTTTCAATAAAATTAATAATAACATAGTAAATAATATATATTAATTCTTAAATATGTTTTATTTATTATTATTATTTATTTATTTATTAGAATATTTAATATGTTTAATCCTTTGCTGCGTGCCCATTGTTGCCCTCTCAGGGTTATAACTCGAACCGAATTGCAAAGCCGATTGGTTTTGTGAGTTTAACATGTTCGATTTTTAGTGTTAATCCGAACCGAACCGAAAAACGAATAACAATTCGGGTTCGGTTTGGTTCGAACTAACCGTTAATGGTACAAAGTATTTTCCCTCCAATAAAATGTTGTCCTACATTTATTCAATCTCATTCACTTCTTTCACCATCATCATCCTCTCTGCATTATCATCGTCCTTTTTACATTGTTATCATTTTAAAAATCTAATATTATGGATTGTCGAAGGCATCTTTCTCGAATGCCCCCTTGACCTCACAAGGGCCGTACTGCCAAACAAATTTTTTTTGCCAATGGAGCTTATATACGTTGGCTGATGGGACACAAATTACCATTCTCGGCTACTCCAACTCCATCAATGGTGGGTATAATTTAATTGAAATTCAATTTTTTTTTCTGGTTTTCTTTTGAAATGAACTTTTGATTTCTTGATAAAGAAGCAGACCTTTGATATTGACACTGCTGATGAGTCATCCATCCATTCAGTAAATCTTTCTTCTTTTATTTTCCGACTGTTTGTTGATATGGGCTCAAGCCTCTGATATAAATACTTCTGAAGCTTCTTCTATCCCTCCAATAAATCTTTCTTACTTCTTTTTTTTTCTTTCTTTTTTTCTTTTGTTTTTTACTTGATTTCTTCTTCTTTCATTTTCCCACTATTTCTTTATACGGGCGCAGGCCTCTGTTATGGCAGAAATAGCAAAGTTTACTAGGAGACAATATGTGTTGTCACCATACGGTGAGTTGTTCGATTTACCTTTTCTTGGTTCATATTTTGATGGTTATTATAACTTCAACGAAGAGGTGCCCTTTGAAATTCTTTTGACATTCATTTGGTTTCACTAGGTTGTTTTAGTTTATCAATATTTGTTTTTAGGATGTTAGATGGATTAAAATGGTATTCATGATACAAATGATACGAATAAGGGAGCAGCATAGCAGAAGAAAAAGAAAATGAAAGGATGTTCAAGAAGAGGTATACTTCAAGAGGAGGTATACTTCAAGAGGAGGTATACTATCTTGCTCTATTTCTCGCCTTTGTTTTTCAAGAGCTTTGTGAATTTAGCTTGATAACTGTGACATGTTTGTTAAGGGGTTGAATTCTTTTTCTGCGTGCCAATTTTTTCCCTCTCAGGGTTATAACTCGAGCCGAATTGCAAAGCCGATTTGTTTTATGAGTTTAACTTGTTTGGTTTTTAGTGCTAATCCGAACCGAACTGAAAACATAATAAAAATTCGGGTTCGATTTGGTTTGAACTACCCGTTAACGGTACAAATTATTTTCCCTCCAATAAAATTTTGTCCTGTATTTATTCAATCTCATTCATTTCGTTCACCATCATCATTCTCTCTGCATTATCCCGATTAAAAGTTTTCAGAATCTTTTCATCCTCTCTGCATTATCATCGTCCTCTTTGTATTATTATCATTTTTTAAATCTAATATTATTGATCGTCGAAGGCATCTCTCTCGGATGCCCCCTCGACCTCACAAGGGTCATACTGCCAAACGAATTTGTTTTGCCAATGGAGCATATTTGCGTTGGCAGATGGGACACAAATTACCATCATCGGCTCCTCCAACACCGCCAATGGTGGGTATAATTTAATTCAAATTCAATTTTTTTCTGGTTTTCTTTTGAAATGAACTTTCATTTCTTGATAAAGGTGCATGCCTTTGATATTAACACTGATGAAGCATCATCCATCCATTCAGTAAATCTTTCTTCTTCTTTTATTTTCCGACTGTTTGTTGATATGGGCGCATGCCTCTGATATAAACACTCCTGAAGCTTCTACTATTCCTCCAATAAATATTTCTTACTTCTTCTTTTTTTTCTTTTATTTTTTACTTGATTTCTTCTTCTTTCATTTTCCCATTATTTCTTTATACGAGCGCAAGCCTCTATTATGGCAGAAATGACAAAGTTTACTAGGAGACAATATGTGTCGTCACCATACGGTGAGTTGTTCGATTTACCTTTTCTTGGTTCATAGTTCATGAGGATATGAATGTCACTTCACTAATTCCTGCCCTTTATTCATAGTTTATAAGGAGATGCGACGGGTTAGTTCTGTCAACACACGAACTACAACTAACCTTTTTGTTCTTATTCCAGGGATTCTCTTAAGAAACGAGCACAGAACCATCCATTTTTGTTTTGGTGGTTATTATAACTTCAACGAAGAGGTGCCATTTGAAATTCTTTTGACATTCATTTGGTTTCACTAGGTTGTTTTTGTTTATCAATATTTTTTTTAGGATGTTAGATGGATAAAATGGTATCCAGGATACAAATGATACGAACAAAGGAGCAGCATAACAGAAGAAAAAGAAAAGGGAAGGATGTTCAAGAGGAGGTATACTATCTTGCTCTATTTCTAACCTTTGTTTTTAAAAAATTTTGAATACACGCTTTTGCTAATTTTGGAAATTGAAATTTACTAAAAAAGAAACCAAACCGAATTGCAAAGCTGATCGGTTTTATGAGTTTAACATGTTCGGTTTTTAGTGTTAATCCGAACCGAACCGAAAACAGAATAAAAATTCGGGTTCGGTTTGGTTCGAACTAAACGTTAATGGTACAAAATATTTTCCCTCCAATAAAATTTTATCCTGCATTATTCAATCTCATTCACTTTGTTCACCATTGTCGTTCTCTCTGCATTATCCCGATTAAAAGTCTTCATAATCTTTTTTTCCTCTCTGTATTGTCATCGACCTCTCTGCATTATCATCGTCCTCTTTGCATTAATATCATTTTTAAAATCTAATATTATGGATCGTCGAAGGCATTTCTCTCGGATTCCCCCTCGACCTCACAAGGGCCGTACTACCAAACGATTTTCTTTTGCCAATGGAGCCTATTTGCGTTGGCAGATAGGACACAAATTACCATCATCGGCTCCTCCAACACCGCCAATGGTGGTACAATTTATTTGAAATTCAATTTTTTTTTCTGGTTTTCTTTTGAAATGAACTTTTCATTTATTTATAAAGGCGCAGACCTTTGATATTAACATTGCTGCAGCGTCATCCATCCATTCAGTAAATCTTTCTTCTTATTTTATCTTCTGAATTTTTGTTGATATGGGCGCAGACCTCTGATATAAACACTCATGAAGCTTCTTTTAGCCCTCCAATAAATCTTTCTTACTTCTTTTTTTTCTTTTATTTTTTACTTATTTATTCTTCTTTGATTTTCCCACTATTTCTTTATAATGGCGCATGCCTATGTTATGGCAGAAATGACAAAGTTTACTAGGAGAGAATATGTGTCGTCACTACATGGTGAGTTATTCAGTTTACCTTTTCTTGGTTCATAGTTTAAAAGGATATGGATGTCAGTTCACCAATTTCTTTTGGTGGTTATTATAACTTCAATAAAGAGGTGCCCTTTGAAATTCTTTTGACATTCATTTGGTTTCACTAGGTTTTTTTTGTTTATCAATATTTTTTTTAGGATGTTAGATGGATAAAATGGTATCCATGATACAAATGATACGAACAAGGGAGCAGCATAACAGAAGAAAAAGAAAATGGAAGGATGTTCAAGAAGAGGTATATTTCAAGAGGAGGTATACTTCAAGAGGAGTATGTTATCTTGTTATATTTGTAACCTTTGTTTTTCAAGAACTTTGAATACACACTTTTGCTAATTTTGGAAATTGAAATTTACTAAAAAAGAAACGAGCTTTTTGAATTTAGCTTGATAACTGTGACATGTTTATTAAGGGGTTTAATTCTCATTAAAAAAAAAGATAACAGCTTACATTGTTAAGATTAAAAAATACACTCAAAATTACAGAGCTTGTAACTAAAAAGAAATTTAGATGAATAAATAATTTTGAAATGAACTTTTCATTTCTTGATAAAGGCACATGCCTTTGATATTAACACTGCTGAAGCGTCATTTATCCATTCAGTAAATCTTTTTTCTTCTTTTATTTTCCGACTGTTTGTTGATATGGGCGCAGGCCTCTGATATAAACACTCTTGAGGCTTCTTCTATCCATTCAATAAATCTTTCTTACTTTTTTTTTCTTTCTTTCTTTTGTTTTTTGCTTGATTTCTTCTTCTTTCATTTTCCAACTATTTCTTTATTGGGGCGCAGGCCTCTGTTATGGCATAAATGACACATTTATTAGGAGACAATATGTGTCGTCACCATATAGTGAGTTGTTCGATTTACCTTTTCTTAGTTCATAGTTCATGAGCATATGAATGTCAGTTCACCAATTCCTGCCCTTTATTCATAGTTCATGAGGAGATGGGACGAGTTGTTCTGTCAACACACAAACTACAACTAACTTTTCTGTTCCTATTCCAGGGATTCTTTTAAGAAACGAGGACGAAACCATCCATTTTTCTTTTGATGGTTATTATAACTTCAACAAAGAGGTGCCCTTTGAAATTCTTTTGACATTCATTTGGTTTCACTAGGTTTTTTTTGTTTATCAATAATTTTTTTAGGATGTTAGATGGATAAAATGGTATCCATGATACAAATGATACGAACAAGGGAGCAGCATAACAGAAGAAAAAGAAAATGGAAGGATGTTCAAGAAGAGGTATACTTCAAGAGGAGGTATACTTCAAGAGGAGTATGTTATCTTGTTCTATTTGTAACCTTTGTTTTTCAAGAACTTTGAATACACGCTTTTGCTAATTTTGGAAATTGAAATTTACTAAAAAAGAAACGCGCTTTTTGAATTTAGCTTGATAACTGTGACATGTTTATTAAGGGGTTTAATTCTCATTAAAAAAAAAAGATAACAGCTTACATTGTTAAGATTAAAAAATACACTCAAAATTACAGAGCTTGTAACTAAAAATAAATTTAGATGAATAAATAATTTTGAAATAAACTTTTCATTTCTTGATAAAGGCGCATGCCTTTGATATTAACACTGCTGAACCGTCATTTATCCATTCAGTAAATCTTTTTTCTTCTTCTTTTTCTTCTTTTATTTTCCGACTGTTTGTTGATATGGGCGCAGGCCTTAAAAAGAAAATGGAAGGATGTTCAAGAAGAGGTATACTTCAAGAGGAGGTATACTTTAAGATGAGATATACTATCTTGCTCTATTTCTAACCTTTGTTTTTCAAGAACTTTGAATACACGCTTTTGCTAATTTTGGAAATTGAAATTTACTAAAAAAGAAACGAGCTTTGTGAATTTAGCTTGATTACTGTGACATGTTTGTTAAGGGGTTTAATTCTTTTGATGCGTGCCCATTTTTTCTCTCTCAGGGTTATAACTCGAACCGAATTGCAAAGCTGATTGGTTTTATGAGTTTAAGCTATTCAATTTTTAGTGCTAATCCGAACCGAAAACCGAATAAAAATTCAAGTTCAGTTTGGTTCGAACTAACCATTAATGGTACAAAGTATTTTCCCTCCAATAAAATGTTGTCCTGCATTTATTCAATCTCATTCACTTCATTCACCATCATCGTTCTCTCTGCATTATCCCGATTAAAAGTCTTCAGAATCTTTTCGTCCTCTCTGCATTATCATCGTCCTCTTTGCATTATTATCATTTTTAAAATCTAATATTATGTATCGTTGAAGGCATCTTTCTCGGATGCCTCCTCGACCTCACAAGGGTCGTATTGCCAAACAAATTTTTTTTGCCAATGAAGCCTATTTGCGTTGGCAGATGAGACACATATTACCATCTTCAGCTCCTCCAACACCGCCAATGGTGGGTATAGTTTAATTGAAATTCAATTTTTTTTTGGTTTTATTTTGAAATGAACTTTTCGTTTCTCGATAAAGGCACAGGCCTTTGATATTAACACTGCTGAAGCGACATCTATCCATTCAGTAAATCTTTATTTTTCTTCTTCTTTTTCTTCTTTTATTTTCCGACTGTTTGTTGATATGGGCGCAGGCCTCTGATATAAACACTCCTGAAGCTTCTTCTATCCCTTCAATAAATCTTTCTTACTTTTTTTTTCTTTCTTTCTTTTGTTTTTTGCTTGATTTCTTCTTCTTTCATTTTCCAACTATTTCTTTATAGGGGCGCAGGGCTCTATTATGGCAGAAATGACAAATTTATTAGGAGACAATATGTGTCGTCACCATATAGTGAGTTGTTCAATTTACCTTTTTTTAGTTCATAGTTCATGAGCATATGAATGTCAGTTCACCAATTCCTGCCCTTTATTCATAGTTCATGAGGAGATGGGACGAGTTGGTTCTGTCAACACACGAACTACAGCTAACCTTTATGTTCCTATTCCAGGGATTCTCTTAAGAAATAAGGACGGAACCATCCATTTTTCTTTTGGTGGTTATTATAACTTCAACGAATAGGTGCCCTTTGAAATTCTTTTGACATTCATTTGGTTTCACTAGGTTGTTTTTGTTATCAATATTTTTTTTAGGATGTTATATGGATAAAATGGTATCCAAGATACAAATGATACGAACAATAGATACTTGTTCCAGTATGAGAAGAATAGAAAAAAAAAAAAACCAGTACAAATTGCATATCATCAAAAGTAACCTACAAATTATTGGAAAATCAGATGATATGATATATTACTTACTAAAATATTAGTTGAATAGAGAAATCAAGGTCAAAGAAGATCTCTTGTTTAGTTGATTTAAATTGTTGATCTCAAGAAAGTTAACTAAAAAGAAGGCATTGCAATCGGAGAAAAAATTGAACAACTTCAACATTTTCATGATTAGTGAGAGCAAAGGGGATTTAGGAAGTATAGTTGTTGGATTCGTATTTATATTTATGCTATCACCATGCGACCTTCTGTTAATTGCATACAATATACAGGTCAAACCCGCCAAAATGAATATACACGTCCAACCTACCAAAATGAAAAATCAAAAACAGTAATTATATTAAGCATAAATAGAGGTGCTTTCTTCCCAATTGATTTAAAAAAACGACAGAAGTAAAATAAAAAATAAGTATTAGAAGGAACAGTTTTACCAATAAGTACTCCTCATATATATTCCAGAAATAAAAATTTCTTTCAAATAATTGCACATTCATAAAGTGTAGTCTTGGAGCCCGTAATTCATATAAAAAAAGGGTGCAATGGAATGATAATGTAAAGAGAAATTGTATTCTCTCCTCTTCTAAAATTAATATATACTACTTATATCTTACTGTTTTCATAATATCCAAAAACTCCATGGCACCAAAAAAATTGAAGGAAAAGAGGGGTAAATGTGTAATTTGATTGATAATTTATCTTGAAAACATAAAATATATATTTATTATGAGAAACATATTTTAACAATTACAAAAAGTACAAGAAAAATATCTTTTAACTAATTTTTTATTCACATCGAAATATATATTTCTTATTTTTACTACTTAAAATTTTTTTTAATTTATATGATTTATTTAATTTGTAGTAAATATGAATAAAAGTGTATTTAAAAATAATATGATATTCAGAGCAACAGAACTGATTATCGCTACAACAATATTAGTCTATAACGACAAAATTTTTAGTAAAGGAACTAAGTTTCATCACCAAAATCAAAGCATAAAAATAATATTTAATTCCTATTTTTAGCAACGACAAATTTGTCGCTAAAAAAAAAATAATGCGACCAACATTTTTTTCGTCGCCAAAAAAGTTTAACAGTAAAAAATATGTTGTGCTTATACCTTTAATGATGAAATTTTGACACATTATAGCCAAAAATTTCATTGCAAAAAATATATTTAGCCACAAAAAATGTGCTATATAGCGAAGATTTTTTTATTGGTAAAGAAATTTATAGCAACGAAATATATTTTGTCGTAAAAGGCATTTTTAGTGACGAATCTTTTCTTCGCCAAATATCAATTGGAATTAAATTTTATTGCGCTTAGATAAAAGTCATTGCTGAAGAACACTATGGCGACGAAAATGGATTTGTCGCTAAAAGTGGTTTTAGCGACCAAAAAAGTTTGTCGCGAAAACTATTTAGGATGCCAAAGAATAGCAACGAACTAATTGTCATCGCAAAAAATAGTTTTAGCGACAAAAAATTTTTGTTGGTAAAATTGTTTGACATGTAAAAAAATAGGTTTTAACAACAAAATAAGTTAAAGGTTTACAAGATAGTCGAAAATCAAAGGTTCAACTAGTGAGAAATTACAATAATAAAGTTAAAGGTTTAATAAATAATAGCATTTTTAATGAGGGACACTAAGACCCCTTTTTTACTATAATGCCCTTTGACTCTATAAATCTCTAAAAAAATAACCCCAAAATTTTATAAATGGAAATATGGCATTTAAATTAATGTAATAATATATGCATTTAAAAAAATTAATATTTAATTTTTTTTAATATTTTCTATCCATTAGACCTATTTTATTATATTAAAATAATTTTTAATAATAGATAGAAACATAATATTAAAATAAATAAATTTAAATTTAAATTACTTTGAATATTATGTAAAAGTTAATTCATATATTATTAATATAGAGATTTTTTATTGTAAAATCTATTTAACCCAAAGATTTATTTAAAATCTTTATAGTTTTATAAATATATTATTAAAATAAATATAATAATTTAAAATTTTAATATTATTTTAAATGTAAAAAATAATTTAATATTATTAGTCTACTAGATAGATTATATTATTAATATTAAATTTGTGTTAATTAAAAACTTTTAAAGTTAATTTTCTAATTGATATAGTCATAGGGTATGATGGGCAAGAAGGGGTGGTCTTGGTGCCCTATTTTTAAAATTTAGGGTACTTGTGACTATTTCCCCAAATCTTGGGAGTATAGGTATCTTTTTTCCTAGAATTAAGAACTCAATGATATCGAATGAAGTGTACAAAATTAAAGCAAACTTAAAAAAAAAAACTCTAAACTTGGTTTAGCAGTAAATCTTATTAATTTAACATTAACTTATCCAATAGTTACAGCTAAAGCTGCTTCCCATAACCTTTAGATGGTGCACTGATGTTCACTAGTTCCAGTACAAGAAGAATAGAAAAAAAAAAGTCAGTGCAAATTGCATATAATCAAAAGTAACCTACAAATTATTGGAAAATTAGATGATATGATATATTACTTACCGAATTATTAGTTGAGTAGAGAAATCAAGGTCAAAGAAGATCTCTTGTTTAGTTGATGATTCAAATTGTTGATCTCAAGAAAGCTAACTGAAAAGAAAGCATTGCAATCGGAGGAAAAAACTGAACAACTTCAACGTTTTCATGATTAGTGAGAGCAAAGGGGATTTAGGAAGTATGGTTGTTGGATTCGTATTTATATTTATGCTATCATCATGCGACCTTCTGTTAATTGCATACAATATGCATGTCAAACCTATCAAAATGAAAAATCAAAAACATTAATTGTATTAAGCATAAATAGAGGTTTTTTTCCCAATTGATTAAAAAAAATGGCAGAAGTAAAAACAAAAATAAGTATCAAGAAAAAAAAAAGTTTTACCAATAAGTACTCCTCGTACATATTCAAGAAATAAGTTTGTTTCAAATAATTGCACGTTCACAAAGTGTAGTCATGGAGCCCATAATTCATATAAAAGAAGGGCCCAACAGAATGATAATGTAAAGCAAAATTGCTAATTTTCTCCTCTACTGAAAGTAATATATATCATTTATCTCTCACTATTTTTATAATATCCAAAAACCCGTGGCATAAAAAAATTTAAAGGAAAAGATGGGTAAATGGGTAATTTTTGATAATTTATCTTGAAAACATAAAATATATATTTATTATGAGAAAAATATTTTAAAATTTTTTAAAAAGTACAAGAAAAAATATCTTGTTAGTAATTTTTTATTCACATCGAAGTATATATTTTTTTATTTTTACTACTTAAATTTTTTGTTTTTATTTCCATTTATATGATTTATTTAATTTGTAGTAAACATGAATAAAAGTGTATTTAAAAACAATATAATATTTAGAGCGACAAAACTAATTAATACATTTTGTTTGCATGAGTTTAAGCTTGATATTCTAAAGGATGTTGAAGATACTGCGTTTGATAATGGAGTCTGGAACTATGATGAGGATGAGTAGCAGGTGGACATTTTCTGAGGATGAGGTGCTATTTTGTTGCAATGGTTGTTCATTCTTTGTCTCAGCTAATGAATTTTGGGGGCTTAAAAAGAATGGGAGAATTATGATGGTCGGGAACTCTCACAATTTTCAAGCTATGCTAAAGATTACCAACTTGGCTGAAGAAGAGAATTTGGGCTTGATTCTTCGCTGAATGTAATTAGCTAGGGTTATCTCTCTTTCCCTTTTTTCCCCCCTAGTCTTTTAATAACGAATGAATCATATGCGAGCTTGAGTTTTGGTTTTAGTGCAACCTTTGTTGGATATTGTGGTTTTTATATTTTTTCTTTATTCTTTGATGTGCGTTTGTCAGATTTTTCTTCACTCTAAATTTAAGCGTTACCTCCTTGACTATAGGTGTTTTTTTAGTTTAAAACACTCTCTTACCATTGAGATTTTACTAAAAGAGGGAAAAAAAAATGAAGCATGGAACGTCTCTTTTGAATTGAATTGCCCCAATATCAATGTAAGAGTACCTCGATGGATGACATCAAGGTTATGAATTATGAGTACTCTACTGAATTTTACTTAGGGTTGTATCATTAATGCTTTCCCAAAATAGCATTAAGAAAAATTTTATCACTCGATATTTTTTCAATAAAATGAAAATTAAAGCCAGATTTGGGCAATGAATGGTCTTGACAGCGTATGGTCAACTCATCATTAATGCCTTGTAATAATTAATTCCCAGCTGAAGAAGGAAGAAATTAATGCTGCGTTTACTAAACTGGAATCGAAATGGGTATGAATGAGAATGAGTTAGATGGTTATAGGGAATGAGAATCAAAATAAGTTGTTTACTTGAACTATAAGAATCGAAATCGGAATGAGCTGGATTGCTATTAATGTGTTTACTTTGTCTTAGAATCGGAATCGGAATCGGAATGAATTAGATTGTAACAAATTACTAAAAAGTACTTAATAGATTATTGTCATAATTATTATTAACTAATATATTAATTAATTGTAAAAATTTTAATTAATTATAATAACTATATTATAAATTATTATAAAAATATATTAACTAATAATATTAATATTAATTACTTAATTAAAATAATATATTAATTATTATGATTATTTATTCAAAAATTATTATTATGAATAATTGTTTTTTAATAATATATTAATATATTAATTAGTAGTAATAATTATATTATTTATTTAATTAATAATATTAATTTTATTTATTTATTAATTAATTATAATATATGAATTAATTATAATAATTATATTAATAATTATTATAATAGTATATTAATTAATTAATTACAATAATAGTATATTAATTAATTAATTACAATAATAATATATTAATTATTGTGATTATTTATTCAAAAATTATAATTGTTAATAATTATTTTAAATATATTAAGATATTAATTATTAGTAATAAATATATTATTTAATTAATAATAATATATGAATTAATTATTATAATAATAATTATAATAGTATATTAATTAATTAATAATATTAATATTAATTATTGTGATTATTTATTCGGGAACAATAAATATTAATATATTATTGTTAATAATATATTAATATATTAATTAATAGTAATAATAATATTAGTTCATTAATAATAATATATAAATTAATTATATTGATAATTATTATAATAGTATATTAATTAATTAAAATAAAAATAATAAATTAATTATTGTGATTCTTTATTCAAAAATAATAATTAATAATTATTATTATTAATATGTTAATATATTAATTAATAGTAATAATTAATTAATTAACTATAATAATATATTAATTATTGTGATTATTTATTCAAGAACTATAATTTTTAATAATTATAGTTAATAATATATTTATATATTAATTAATCATAATATATTAATTAATTAATTATAATATTATATTAATTAATTATAAAAGAGAACAAAGTGGGCGTTTTCAATTTTGGGGGAGGCAAAATGGTTAATCCCGGAAATGGGAGACTCATTCCCACCTCCCCCCATGGGAATCAATCTCTCATTCCCCATTCCCAAATAGTGGTAGACCCCACCATTCTGATTCCGATTCCTGCTCCATATTTGCAAAGTAAACACTATCAATCATTTCGATTCCCGATTCAAATTCTCCAATTCAACAAGTAAACGCGCCATAAATCAGGCAATTGACACCCCAACAAGGATTCTTTCGTTTTAAATAGAAGATGAGTTTCCTATTGTTTCTTTAATTTAATTTAGTTTCGTAGGGTCTCTTTAATTGATTCATTGAAATATTCGACAATTAAAAAAATACAGTCGCCCAATTGACCAAAATCTTGCTTCCTTGTTTTCTAAGTTAGGTTTAGCCATGTATAGGGACTGGAGCAGTCTGCCGAAGGACATACTATAGGAAATCTCAAAACGCATGCCCATCATCTCACGAACCGGTGACACCTTCGTCTGCGGGCCGTTCGTCGAACATTCCGGCAAGTATTTCCGCTTTCTCCAAAATGTAGACTTAAGCTTCCTCTTCCCCCTGGGGCCCACCCTAGCCTACTTCACGGCGATGGCCATCTTTTGCTCAGACAGTCCTCTGTTGTTTATGCCATCGAACCTCTTCACAAAACCACCAAACGGCACAACAAAACCACAAATACGTGGTTGGTTAAAGTACAAGTGTTAAGTTGTGGCAAAGTGCGAGTCAGGAATGTTCTTAATGGACATCCTTACATGAAGCATACTCGTCCGCCAAGAAGTTGCTGCCCAAGTTTTTGAACTTATTGGATTATCGGGTTAAAGGATTAACTATAGCGTATGGACTTGACTACGTTCAGCATAATGCTGCTCATGAAGCTGACTCTCGTGTTATGAGTACGGTTTCTTTTTAAAAAGTGATTGTTTCTTCGTGTCTTGACGAAATTGATGATGATGGATTTGTGATTATAGCTATCAATGATGGAGGCAAACTCTGGCGTGGAGAAGCATTCAATTTGAAGATGAGACCTCGATCTTTGTAGATATTGTTTATCGTGATGAAAAATTTTACGCTTTGAGCGCCGATGGTCTCATTCTCTCCGTGGATCCTAAAACCTAGGACGTGACTAAAGGTGCGTTTGGGATTGAGGTGCTGTAGATTTTAAGTTACAGCTGCTGTGAAAAAAAAAATTGTAATTATGAAACAAAAGTTAATAATATATAGTAAATATAAATTTTAATAAAATTATTAAAGATATAATAAATTTTATATTATACAAGTGAAAAATCATATCAACATAGCTTAAAAGCTACAGCAGTTAGTGTTTACCAAACACTTTAGTGCTGTAGCTTGCCCAACCTCAATCCCAAACGCACCCTAAAGATGCTAGTTTTGCACTTCTCGGTAAATGTGGTACGTGTATGTACTTGGTGGAGTCGCCTAAGAAACTGTTTTTAATTTATTTGGAAGATTACTTGAAAAAGGGCGATGATGGAGATGACATTGAGAAGGACAAAAATGAATGCCTATTTCGTTTGTTTGTGTTGAAGGTTGGTTGATATTGAGAAAGATCTTGATTGGAAGGATTATGATGAGTACGATTGTTGGATAATTGCTCGTACGGTGCCCACTTTGGAGGATGAGGTATGGTTTTGTTGCAACAACTGTTCATTTTTTGTCTCTGCTAATGAGTTTTTGGGACTCAAAAAGAATTGTGTTCATTTTGACGGTGATCAAAATTTTCAAATGAAGAATTCTGATGGTGGGGACCTACAATAGTTTCCAGGCTACGCTAAAATTTTCTGGCCACCACCAACTTGGGTGGAGATGATTTCTCGCTTGACTCTTTGCTGAATGTAATTGTTGTTATCTTTTTCTTTAATTTCAATTTAATTCGCTATTCACAGTTTTCATAATGTACTGTTTTATGGATTTAGTCGATTCCTTGATTCTAAATTATTAAAGTAATGCCATATTGTAATATATTGAGGTTCCCAATATTTCTATTTGAATTTTCTTTTCTGTCGAGTGCTTCTAACAATTATTATTATTATTTTTAACTAATTGAGTAGGTTCCTTGAGCATCCCAAGAACAGAGCTCCTATCAATGCCCGAAGAGCTCAAACAATTTGATTCAAGACGGTATGTGGCTCTCTGTCATGCCAAAAACAGAGTTGCTTTCGGAAATTTCTAATCTGCTTTGATTTTGATGTTTCTGTTCTCTTTATCTCTGAACCAAAGCCATATGATTGGTTTCAATAATCTCTCCTCCTATCATCCTTTAATTTTGTTAGCACCGCCTTAGTTTAACTCTTCCTCTGTAATGTTAATTTAATTACGTTGTTTTATTTTATATTTTTAGCTGTTTCTGTCCTTATTGATAGCTCTGAAAGATGACAACGAGAAGTTCCCCTTTTTGTGAATTGTATAAATATACGTTAATGACATTATATTAACAATTTGTCTTATAATCAGTTAACTTGTTTTAATGATTTTTTCTTATTTACATAATCTCAATTTTGAAGACTATATGACTAGGCTTTATGAGCATGCAGCTGTAGAAAAGATTTGATTTTTATGAAGCTTGATATCTTGTGCATTACTATTATGATTACTATTATGTCCTCTCTCTGATCAAGGTCATTGGTGGTTGATCACATTGACGTGGATATTGTAAGACTTACGAGGCACAATTAGTATTGAAAACATTTATTTGTGATTAGGAATCCTCATCATACTTGGATTAGTTTTCCTTATTATTATAAATTTATTATTCTTTTCTTACTAGTGT
The DNA here is from genome assembly GCF_022201045.2 of Citrus sinensis. Lineage (NCBI taxonomy): Eukaryota > Viridiplantae > Streptophyta > Magnoliopsida > Sapindales > Rutaceae > Citrus > Citrus sinensis. Next base: position 28,844,315 of record NC_068562.1, on the reverse strand, counting down.
AGGACTTTATTTTCCTTTCTAGTTTAGGTCTTTTAGAACTTTATTTTTCCTTTTTCTTTAAGATTTATGATATTTACTACCAGTATAAATATCTCTCTCTTGTAACCTTTGAAGGCAGATTTGAGCTCAATAATGTTTTTAGATTTTCAAATCTCTAAATCATTATTTGAATTTAGTTAATTTTCGATATTCTACGAAATCAACAAGTCTTAACGCTAAATTTGCGGTATTCTTTTGAATCAACATGAATTCAGTTTGTTCTTTTTATTTCGGTCTTCTCTAGAATTAACGAAATATTTTGAATATTAAACATCCGCTGCATCAGTTTGGTATCAGGGCTAAAAACTTAGTATTAGCAATCTAACCCTATCTACCATTAAATCTTATCTTTTTCCCTTTTTGATTTTTCTGTTTAGCTTTATCAAAAAAATGAAATAGAAACTTCAACCTTGCGTCAGTCACCTTTCAAGACTACCAGATTTATTTTTTGTCACCTATCCGGTCGCAACCACCACCATTCGAACCAGAGAGAACTGGCCATCAAACCCCGAGCAAAGGCCACCGCCGATCAACCATATATAGCTAGAAAATAGCCAAAACAGCGGCGAAAGCCACCATCATCGTTCAATGGTTTCCGCCGCGATTTAGCCAGCACCACAACCATCAATCCACTCCTCTCCATTAGCTCAATCTTTCTCACAATTCTCTACTACCGATCGATGAACCGATTGTTGAAATCAAAGCCAACACTATACCGTCGCCTTTATATCCAATTTCCGGCGAAATCACCATTTGTTTGACAATTGACCACCACTATTATACTCATAGACGCGAAATCTTTCAAATTCACCCATCTTTGCTTTATTTCCGACTACCGTCACAGGAATCCTAAACTTTTTACTTAATTATAGTTTTACCCAAAATTTTACTCAATTTTAGTTAGCCCCAAAACCTTTTTAGAAAAATAAATTGGGAAAAAATGCCTCTAAGAAAAGCCTGTGGGCATGCCCCTCATACAACAACTTACGACCAGGATGATGCTCTTAGAGATGAAACTATGGTTAGCCTGGTAGACAAGATTGATATGTTAGCTACACAAATGGCAAAGTTACTCGCCAAACGTCATCGTACAATAGAACGCAAAGACAAGTCAAGTGAAAACTTCGCTAACCCATTGTACTATCATCGATATAGAACTGAGTCTACTGATGATAGAAGATGGGAATTTAGGTTGAGAATTGACATTCCTAAATTCCAGGGAAGTGGCCGGCCCAAAGAATTATTGGATTTGATTAATGCTATTGAGGAATTTTTTAATATAAAGAAATTCATGAGAATAAACTAGTCTTGCTTGCTGCAACTCAATTTTGTGGAAGGGCAGCAACTTGGTGGCAAACAACAAACTAAGCTCACAAGGATTAGACAAGGCAAAAAGAAAATTGACTCTTGGGAAAAGTTGAAGAAGCACTTACGTGGAGCATTCTTACCTCACAATTACGCCAAACTGTTATACCGACAACTATATAATTTGAGACAAGGTAATCAATCAGTAGATGATTATACCATATAATTCCATTGGTTGGTAGCGCACAATAACTTGACAGAGACAGAAGAACAATAGGTTTCCTGCTACATTGGAGGCTTATGATCACAGTTTCAAGTCCAGTTGAATTTACTCGATCCACACTCTGTCTCAGAAGTACACAAACAGGCTTTGCAATTAGAGAAGCAATTTAATTAGCATACTAGTGACTCAAACTTTCAAGATCCTCAAAATATTGTTCGTGATAATTCAAACCCAACTTCCCAATTCTGTAATTTCACTCATCCAAGTCCACTAAATAAAGCTAGCAAATCTAGCGAAAATGGTCAAAGCAGCAAAATCCAATCGTTGGGTTTGGGATTACGCTGCTTTAATTGTGGAGAAAGTGGGCACCAAATGACAGGGTGTGAAAAAAAGAGGAAAATACGGTAAAGGCTTATTTGTAAGCACTGAGGAAAATGAAGACTACCAAGAGGAAGAAACTAAAGAGTTTGCTGAAGAGTGAACTTTTGATAGTAATGATAGCGCACGATCCATTGAAGAACTGCACGATCCATTGATGAACATGGTAATAGAGGACTAATGTTGATCATAAATCACACATTTTTCACTCCTAAAGGTCAAGACAAAGACAAGTGGCTACAACAAAATATTTTTCAGACTACTTGCACAATTGCGGGAAAAGTATGTCGTATAGTCATGGACTCGGGCAGTTGCAAGATTGTTGTTTCAAAGGAAGCTATAACAAAACTAAATTTAAAGACAGAACCTCATCAAACTCCATACAAGCTCATATGGCTGAAGAAAGGAAATTAAGTAACAGTGTCTAACCGTTGCTTAGTTTCCTTATCCATTGGATCAATCTATAAAGACCAAATTTGGTGTGATGCTGTGGCTATGGATAAGATCTCAATTGGCAAGTACAACAAGTTTTTTACCAAGAAAATGGGACCTTTGGAGATTATAGAGAAGATAAATTAATCATAATGCCCACAGACTAAAGCTTCCTAGTCATATCTGCACCGTAGATGTATTCAACGCCAAACATCTTATTCCTTTTAGAGGTGATCATGATGCAGATGTTGTTATTGATAATCTAAATTCGAGGGTGAATTCTGTCCAACTTAGGGGAATGATACAGATTAGGAATCCTCATTATACTTGGATTAGTTTTCCTTATTGTCTAAAATTTATTATTCTTTTCTCACTAGTTTAAGACTTTATTTTCTTTTCTAGTTTAGGATTCTATTTTTCTTTTTTGTTCATGGTTTAGGATATTTACTACTAGTATAAATATCTCTCTTGTAGCCTTTGAAGGCATATTCGATCTTAATAATATTTTAGATTTTTAAATGTTTGTGTGAGTATTTGAGTTTAATTAATTCTCGGTATTCTGTAGAATCAACGAGTCTTAACCCCCTAAATTCACGGTATTTTTTTGAATTAACGTGAATTTAATTTTTTTTATTATGATATTCTTTAGAATCAATGGAATATTTTGAACATTAAATTTCCGTGGCATCATGATTCAATCTTGGCCATGCTTTGAGTTTGATGCAAATTGATCCCGTGTCCAACTTTTTTTAGCCTGAGCTGCCTGATATGGATACATATACTGTATTGCATTCATCTATAGTTTCTCATTTTTATTTCCAAGTCTATGATAATGGAAGCTTTTATGCTAACTATGAGTTGAGATATATAAAAATTCAAACTTTTTGCTAATTAAGCAATACAACACACACTTTTATAAAGCAATTTGTGACCAACACTAATTTTCACGGTTGTCTAATGATCCTATGGCTAAGATACAATTCATCCAAAGGTAGGCTTCTATTCTATGTACTTGCATATGACAGTACCTTGTTTGTCTCCATCACTTAGCTTGATCTTACCACCAATCTATCTAGATCATCCTGCTTCGTGCTTTCTTAATTACCATGATATTTGTTCAATTTTTTTTTGGGGAGGATAAGGTGTTGTCTTGTGAGTTGTGGCTATGATATTTCGAGAGATACATGCGGTGATTAAATCAGCCGCGGCAAGGTGCAGCAACTTTAATACGCCCTATAAAGGCTGGAAAACAGAACAAAAATACTAACTCTAATAATCGAAGTGTAGAGCTTTGATTGATCTAATTATCTTGTCAAATCAAAGACTCTGCCCAAGATCTTGAATAAGATCAACACAAGTTGCACAAGCACATAATCAAATCTGAACCAACTCAATCTTCAATTAACCAGACTTACACACTCAAGAATAGAATCAAGATGAAAGATAAAGACTTATCAGAAACAAAAACACAGAGAAAGCTAGAGATAACGCGGTTCAGTCTTTTTTAAGACCTGCATCCACGAGTGAAACATCTGAGTTTGTTTAGATTGATTCACGAAGAAAAATTACAAGTATTCAGAGATAAATTTACAGAGCACAAGAGTCAACTTTCTCTCTGCTGGAAAACTCTCCAGAATACTATCGAATCTCTCTAAAAATGAGCTGGTGAACCAACTTTATATTGTAGATGAATATCAAACTTTAGAACCCAGAACGCACAACTGCTTTCCACGTGTCCAGGCCGTTAAACTGATTTTGAACGAGCTTAAGTGAACACGTGACTTGGCACGAGCAACTTCGTTAATTTAGTTATGGGTAAAACGCAAGCCTAAGCGTCGTTTCTTTTGTAGAGGAATTAATCACGATGTGTTATATTTTGAAATTTTGAATGTATTATTAAAACAAACAATTAATTTGTTTAAATTTTATTTAATTTTAAATTTAATTGGTAGTAAAATTATTTTATATTAGATTTTTTTTAAATTTCATTAGTTTATAGATTGAAGAGAACTAAAATTTTTAATTCGCAAATCAATTCGTAAAATGATGGATTTGGATATGGATTGAGTCAAATCCGCATCCGATCCGCAGACATATGGATTGGATATGGATTGAGTCAAATCCGCATCCGATCCGCAGATGTATGGATTGGATATGGATTTAATTTTATCAATCCGTGGATTGGATTGGATTGAAAAATTATAATCCGCAAAATTATGGATCGGATATGGATTGATGTCCAATCCGTAAAATCCGATCCGCGAACACCCCTAGTAGAGGTCACGTGGCTTCTTAATGAAACAGATTCATTGCTCTATACGCTGTCGTTTTTGCTCTGGTTTGTGGTTGGATTCATTTACTCTACACGAAGAAATGGAAAGATTAACTCAAGAGATGGACGACAATCAAACACAATCTTTCAATGCTATAATATTGAATTTCTTTTTCTATTTTTTTGCTGTTAAAACTTGTAGGCCTTATTTTAATTTCCAGTCAATTAACGGAATTAAAGAGGAGATTGGTGGATTAAAAAAAAAAGTGATTAAAATCTGATTTTCAGTATTCCAGGCAGAAGAAAAAAAAAGAACTTTTATTGAAGATTTACAATGAAAAAAAAGGACTTCTATTTCTCTAATCTTACCCTGCACAGTAACAATATATTCCTCTATTTCTCTAATCTTACCCTGCACAGTAACAATATATTCCTACAATTAAACAATAAACATTTGCAAAAATAGTAGGGACATTCTAACATTTAGGAACAAATAACACAAATGGACGAGAATGGAAAAGGAAAAATAGAAAAACCACCTTCATTTGAGAACTTCAATCAGCCTCCAACAGTTCTTTAATGCTCATCCTGTTGAGGAACATCTCTTCCTCAAAAGTAATCTTATTCACATTCGAACTTTCAATGACTTGCGCAACATTGGTGATGGTAGAAAATGTTTCAATTAATGATGCTACATAATCTCTTTGAAGATTTATATATATTTTGCTTGCACTTGTGGCAGAGAAACTAACCTTACATGTTTAGAGTAAATGTAAACTAAAACAAAATTTGAACAAAATCCAAATTTGTATATAATATCAAGATAGCCACATTGCATTTGAAAATGTTAATTAGTGGGATCTAAATAAAATAATCACCTTGGAATTTTTAATGGTTGTAGAAGTTACTATCAAAATACAAGGACCATCGTATTTCTTGTACAAGTTTGGATCAAACATCTCCCCCAACTTTCCCCATAAAGTAATCTTTGTTGTCATCAAGCTATCCATAAAAATTAACAAAAGTTAATAATGTAAAGAAAAAAACTCATTATAAGGATATTGTATTTTTATTAAATTCAAAACTCTCGGATTACATTATTATACAGTTGGTTACTTTTTTTAATTTCAAATCACCAATATTTTTATTCCCTGTTTTATTATGAATATTATCACTTGACTTTTTTATTTGTGTTTATGAAGAGGTGGGGTGTGAGGAAAAAAAAATATTTTTCTTAAGAAATAGAACAAATAATTAGGTAACAATTCAAGGAATTGAGGTTGTTCATTTTATATTCCAATTGGATTTAGAGTGATTTTCATTAATTTTCTCTTTTACATTATCAATTCTTATGATAAAATAATAACTAAAAAAAAAATCATAGTTTTCTTAATTGCATTCAACTTACTAATCTATTAGAACTTTTATATCTCTTTTTTCTTAACCAGGTCCAACGATCTCAATATCACACCACATAAACTTCCGACAACATCTGTAATATCATGAAAAAATAACATAAACATGTTAAAACATAAGGATCGATAATTTCTAATATACACTTAAAGATTAACAAACATTAATAATTAAAATAAATACATGAGAGGATTGTGTTATCATTCACACGTAAATCAATCAAATTCGGAGATATGAATCGGAATCCATTGATTGGAATCTTAACAGTTCCTTCTTCTAACCTCTTAAGCGAAATAATCTTCTATTGATTTGAAAGTGGTCTGTACTCGCCTGTATTTGAAATAATTTTCAAATTCTTGACACTGTACAAAGAACCCTTACTCAACATGTGTCTAAAACTTGTCACTACATTTTTCCTGATTATTGCATGCATTAGATTTTTCTATGAAAAAAACATGCTACATTACGTGTAAAACAATTGGGAAAAAAAAAAAGATAACTAGAGAAAACAATAGGAGAAGTAATTTTTATACAACTTTTTCATAATAAAAATCATGTTTACACTAATCAATTCTCCATTTTTCTTGGTATTAACAGACTCTCACATCCTACAAAGCCTAACTTTTATCATCCAACTATCTCCATCATTGTTCAACTCATGAAGAAAAGAGTACTCTATGAAGCACATAAAACTAAAAATTCAAATAAGTCAAATAATAAAAACAAAAGAATCTTTCTAAAGAGGATGTTGGTTAAATAATTTTTAAAAAAAATCCAAACACAACAAATCTTAATAATTAGTGTTTAGAGAGTTTGAAAAAGTTAAAAGGCACTAAACAAAATATTGCATAATTAAATATGGGATTATGACATTAAAATTAGGCCCTGGTAGTGGCATTGTTGAGGGAAGATGAATGAGTCTTTTTTCCTATATTGATTAGTTGATTGACGTATTTTAAGCCACGAAGGTTTAATTACTGGCATAATAAAAGAGATTAATGATTCAAGGCTAACAATTAATTATTTTACTGGTTACATATTGTTGAAAATATTAGATAATAGAGAATATAAGAATATAAGAAATAGTGATATCACATCACTTCTTTTAGTCCCAACTTTATATATATATATAAATAGTGTACTCTTTTTTCTTCGCTAGTTTTTTTCCCGTAGGGTTTTTATTAGCAATGGTTTTAATGAGGCATATTCTTTATAGGATGAATATCCAAGAGTGAGTGTTATGAAATAATTATAATTTATATGGATGTTCATCAAAGCAACATTTTATCTCCTCACAATCAACTTTTCATCTCTTTATTAACTCCTATTATCTCCCTAATTTGAGAATTTGTGTCTCTTATAATTATGACGTATTACTTACTACTTTATAGTTGTATCACTATAAAAAGAGACTTTTACTTCTTATTTGTATATACTTGAGATTGAATAAAATTTCTCTCTAGATATTATGTCGTTTATTTGCTTTCTCTCTTTCTTTTGATATATTGTTGTGCTCTTAATTGATAAATAACTAACAATAATTTAATGTTTTGATAATTATTTAAATTACAGTGGATGAATTCGTCATTTGATTTTAGTAAAAAATTGAGAACTTTTAAAATAGATTATTTAATAGATTCTAATTTTCTTAAGAAATATTAGATAAGAAGAGGATCTGCACGCAGCTATCCATAATATTATGTAAATCATTTTATATAGTCTTAAAGTTAATTATCTTCTTTCTACTACTAGGAAGTAGGAAGAGAAAAATTAAACAAAAGAATTAATCCTAGCGGTATTAGGATTAATTCTTTTCTTTAATGGTAGAATATATAAGTAGTAGCTGGATCCTAATGCTCTTAGGAATAGCTATGATATAGTATTGACATAAATAGACGTATCTGCAGGCACATACACAACACATATTAAATACAACGACCGAAATATAATCAGCATGCATCTTGAATGTGATTATAATTGGGAATTGAAATGCGAAGAAGCAGTACATGAACACCAACTCAATGATGGTGTTGAATCCAAATGTTTGATTAAATTTTACCTCCGACCGAATTCTTTATAGAAACGAGAATGGTGGTACGGAAGAAATTCAGAAAATCGTCTGTTGTACAAAGTCATCTTTTGTACAGAAAATCATCTTCTGTCAATTATGACTCCTGATAGTTTGGGGAGGCCTTGTAGTAGATTTTTAAATATTTTAGTCTTAAGTTTGAAGATATCTGTATGCATTCGGACAATTAATCATGAAGCATTGTAACTGCTTTTATTGCATTCCTTTATTTTGAATATCTACATTTGATTAAAGAGCCCAATTTCTGCTCAATTTCTCTTATTCAAGGCCGTATGTGGGTAGGTGTCGTACCAAAAAAGGAACTTCTGCTTAAATTTTATCTTTTTTGTATTCTGTGGAGAATGTGTCATATTGATACTGTTTCATCAAATCCATAATGTACTTGTTTTGATCAAATATCGTCCTAAACTCAATTCAAGTGGTATTCATCCGTAAAATAGAATAATAAGAAGTTTTATTAATAATGAAATTCATCATCGAGTTGATGGGATAAAAATCGTTGGGACAATTTGACAACAGTAGTAAGTGCGAGGAAAAGGGCCTGGTCGTAATTGATCTTAGTTGTAGATAATGGCAATGAGTTGTGAGCTTACTTTTTTGGTTTAAACAAAAATGTTTTTGCCTTTTCTATATATAAAGAAAGTCGCCCAATACTTTTGGTGTTAATAAAATTTATTTTATTATAATGCCGATTTTATTGAACTTGAACTTATTGTTCGTGTTAATAGTTTTATTAAAAACTATTCGGTTCATATAGCACCATTATTTTGAGCCAATTTTATTAGTTTAATGAAGAAACAAAATCATTGGTACCAAACAATATTGCACCTTCATTTTATGGACCATGTGATCTTTATGACCCAGTTCATTATTTTCTAGATGAAGCGTCTAACACCCCTATAAACCTCTTATGAAACACTCATTTTGTACATTTACAATTAAAGGATTTTTTAGGGATGGCGATAGCCCAACTCTATTTTCTCAATATCCAAAAAAAAAAAAAATCGTATTGATTAAAGGATTTTAAATCCTTAAAAAGAAGGAAATAAAAAGAAGATTTTTATTAAAAATTAAATATTAAAATATTAAAATAAAAATTAAAAATCATATTTTAAATCGGATCCTGTTGGTGGAGAAGAGGAAATCAAGGAGTGATTGATTTGCCAAATATTATGGAAGATTGACAGTGATTGATTTGCCAAATATTATGGAAGATTGACAGTGATTGCCAGCTCTCATTCTTGCTGCAGTGGACCGTTACTACCTTCCATTTTTTGATTCATGTAATTGCTTTATATACTGGATTGTTATTAACTTTCCAATATGAATAAGAAATACATCCTCCACTCTTCTCCCGTGCATGTAGGTTGCTTCTGTGGCACCGAAGCACGTAAACTATTGAGCATTGTGTTGATATTTTCATATTACATTTTGCTATAATTTTGCTATATGGTATCAGAGCAGGCAAATTGAGGTAAATTTTTTTTTTCTTAAACCATTTTTTTTTTGTTTCTCTGTTGGTCTAATGGCTGAAAGCGATCCAAATCCTAGTTTGAAACTCTCATCAGTTGCTTTAAATGGTTTGAATTATGTTCCTTGGTCAAGGGCTGTTACTTTGTCTCTTGGAGGAAAAAGGAAATTAGGTTACACTAATGGTAACTCTGTTTGTCCGGATTCTAAAGATCCAAAATATGAAGATTGGATTGCTAATGACCAACTTGTTAGATCATGGATTCTCAATTCCATGGAGCCTCATATTTCAGAAATTTTCACATTTTCTAATTCCTCCAAAGAATTGTGGGATTCTATATCTGAATTATATGGTAGCAACAATAACAGTGCACGTGTCTTTGAATTAAAATGTGAAATCGCTGTAGCTGAGCAAGGTGATAAAACCTTTAGTGAGCACTTGGGTTACCTTAAAAAGTTATGGGATGAACTAAATATGTATCGCCCATTTACTGCTGACCCTATAGTGCTGCAGCAAAGAGTGGAAGCAGACAAAATTTTTTCCTTACTTAGCAGTTTGAAGCCAGAATATGAAAATCTAAGAAGCAACATTCTCATGGCCCCAAAGCTTCCTTCTTTTTCCATTGTTTGTCAAACTATTCAAAGAGAAGAAACTCGTAAGAAGACCATGAATGCTGATGTGAAAGTTACTTCTGAAAAACTAGAATCACATGCACTTGTGGCTGAAAAAAATGACAGAAAAGAGAAGTACGGGAAGAGCAATCGCAATAAAGGAAAAAGGGAAATTTACCATTGTGACCATTGCGGGAAAAATGGACATACAAAGGATCGATGCTGGGATTTGTATCCACACCTCAAGACTGGTCCAGATAAAAATAAGAAGGATCATGCTGCTGTTGCAGATACCTCAATCTCAATGAATCAGCTCAGTCATCTCCTTCAACAAATTAGTAAGTCCATGTCATCTGAAATTAGTCAGACCTCTTCGACTAATGTTTCAGGTAATCTACAAGCTTATCTTACTTCTTCCTGTAATATAAATTCCTGGATTATTGATTCTGGAGCCACAGATCACATGACCAATAATCCTAGTCTTGTGCATGACTTTATTCCTATAAACCATAAACATGAGGTATCTATTGCAAATGGAGCTACTGTTCCAGTATCTGGAAATGGAAAAATAAAATTTTTTCCTCAAAGTTCCACCTCCAAAGTTCTTGTTGTTCCTTCATTTCCAGTACAACTTTTATCGGTTGGAAAAATCACTAACTCTTTGAACTGTGATGTTATTTTTTCTCCATCATCTGTTATATTTCAGGATCGAAAAACGAAGAAGACGATTGGTGAGGGAATTTATTCACATGGGCTGTATTTGCTGAACACAACCGATAAAGCTTGTCATACAAAAAATGAAGAAGGACATATCTTACACAAACGACTTGGACACCCTTCAGATCGCATTTTATCAAGCCTTTTTCCTTCTATTTCTATTACCTCCAGTGCTTGTGATGTTTGCCAATTTTCAAAACAAACTCGTTTACCTTTTAATAAATCTTTATCTGTGTCTTCTAAGTCATTTGAGCTGATTCATTCTGATTTATGGGGCCCTGCACCTGTTGATTCTTATGATGGATACAAATATTTTGTCTTGTTTATTGATGATAAATCTCGTGCTACTTGGTTATATTTACTGAAATCAAAGACAGAGGTGATATCTGTTTTTCAAGAATTCCATAACATGGTGATTAATCAATTTGATGCCAAGATAAAATCTTTCAGGACTGATAATGGAACTGAATATACCAGTGGTCTATTCTCTGAATATCTTCGCAACCATGGAATTCTTCATGAAACTAGTTGTGTGGGTACGCCACAACAGAATGGCGTGGCAGAAAGGAAAAACAGACATATTCTAGAAACTGCAAGGGCTTTGATGTTTCAAATGAATGTTCCAAAGAAGTATTGGTCACATGGTGTTCTAACGGCAACATATTTGATTAATCGTCTTCCTAGTCGAGTTCTTGAATTTAAGTCTCCTTTGGAAGTCTTAAAAAATCAGAAGCTGAATATTTCTCATTTGCGAGTATTTGGCTGTGTCTGTTACGTTCATCAGCAAGCTATAAATCGTGATAAATTGGACCATCGAGCAGTTCGCTGTGTATTCTTCGGATACTCTTCAACAAAAAAGGGCTACATGTGCTATAATATGACCACTCGAAAGCTTATTATCTCCCGGGATGTGAAATTTGTTGAGTCAGAGTCTTTTTTTCAACCACAAGATGATAACAAAATTCAATCTCAGGGGGAGTGCTTATCTAATTTGGTTCCATTACCAACAATTACAAGTGATGACGCTTGTTTAAATAATGAAGCTCAACAAAGTCTTTATTTGAGTAATCGTAGTCAACAAATTGAAGAATCTACAAGTTCAGCACCTGCTGCTACAGCACCTGCTGCTACAGCACCTGCTGTTACAGCCCCCTTATCTACCACAGATAATACAGTCGTACCTCCATCTCAACAGTCCCAACGCAAATCAACAAGGCAGGCTCGTCCACCAGAAAAAATGAAGGATTTTTTCACTTACCATGTGATCTCTTATCCCATGCAGGCGTACTTGACATATGATAGGATGAAGTCTTCTCATTCAATCTTTCTTGCTGCAATATCCAATAATCAAGAGCCTAAAACTTTTAAAGAAGCTAACACCAATTCCATTTGGAGACAAGCAATGCACGAAGAGCTACAAGCCCTTGATGAGAACAAGACATGGAACATTGTTAAGCTACCACATGGAAAGAAAACTGTTGGCTGTCGTTGGATATACAAAATAAAGCACAAAAGTGATGGGACCATTGAAAGACATAAAGCAAGATTGGTTGCTAGAGGATTTACTCAAACTTATGGAGAAGATTATAAAGAGACATTCGCCCCAGTTGCAAAAATGAATACTTTTCGAGTGCTTGTATCTCCTGCAGTGAATGAAAATTGGAGACTATACCAAATGGACGTAAAAAATGCTTTCCTTCATGGAGAGCTTGAAGAGGAAGTTTATATGAGATTACCTCCTGGCCATCCAAAAGAATCAGACCCTAGGCTTGCATGCAAATTAAACAAAGCACTATATGGGCTAAAACAATCACCACGAGCTTGGTATGCAAAGTTGAGTTCAGTTCTCATGATGAATGGATTACAAAGAAGTGATGCAGATTCTTCACTATTTGTCAAAAAGGGCATCTATGGCATTACAGTTGTTTTGGTCTATGTTGATGATATTGTAATTACAGGAAATGACCATGAAGAAATATCAAAGCTCAAAGCATTTTTGCATAGAAAGTTTGCTATTAAGGATCTTGGCATTTTGAAGTACTTTTTGGGGATAGAAGCTGCTTACTCAACCAAAGGCATTTTTCTTAATCAACGAAAGTATGTGCTCGACTTATTACAAGATAGCGGAAAATTAGGGGCAAAACCAGCAGAGACACCCACAGAAACTGGAGGTAAGCCTGATGATGAAGGGGAACCATTTCCTAATGTTGTTCAATATCAAAGATTGGTTGGCAGATTAATCTATTTGACAATTACTCGCCCAGATATTTCCTATGCTGTAAGCTTGGTTAGTCGATTCATGCATGCACCTAAGGTTCAACACATGGATGCAGTAAACAGAATCTTGCGTTATCTAAAAGGATCAGCAGGAAGGGGGATATGGATGCGCAAGAATGGCCACACCTCTATCTCTGCTTATACCGATGCTGATTGGGAAGGATGTCCAATTGACCGTCGATCTACAACAGGATATTGCATTTTTGTTGGAGGAAATTTGGTCACATGGAAGAGTAAGAAGCAAAATGTTGTGGCTAAGTCTAGTGCGGAAGCAGAATATCGTGCTATGTCTACTACTACTAGTGAAATTATTTGGTTGAGAGCCTTATTGAAGGACTTAAGCTTCCCTACAACAGAATCAAGTCGATTATTCTGTGATAATCAGGCAGCTATACACATTGCTTCTAATCCAGTTTTTCATGAGCGAACAAAGCATATTGAAGTAGACTGCCACTTCGTTCGAGAAAAAATGGTAGCTGGTATAATTTGTACTCCATTTGTTTCTAGTAATTTACAACTAGCCGATATTTTTACAAAAGGCTTAACAGCATCCAGATTTCAAGAGATATTGTTCAAGTTGGGCTCCATCGATATTTTCGCACCAACTTGAGGGGGAGTGTTGGTGGAGAAGAGGAAATCAAGGAGTGATTGATTTGCCAAATATTATGGAAGATTGACAGTGATTGATTTGCCAAATATTATGGAAGATTGACAGTGATTGCCAGCTCTCATTCTTGCTGCAGTGGACCGTTACTACCTTCCATTTTTTTATTCATTTTTCAATCACTCCTTGATTTCCTCTTCTCCACCAACAGATCCAAACTCAAATTTGAGTAAATAAATTCAAACTGTAATCAAATTGAAATAACTAACGCTAGACAGTTTTACCTGTTGAGAATATTAACGATATGCCGTTTATGTCACCAATACAAAGCTGACATGATGTAGTAAAGGAAAAAAAAAAAACAATAGACGACAAGTCATCTTATATAAAACAGTGGACGACAAGTCCTACAGAGTTTGCACTGTGTGTAGTCTATACAACATGTCTTACCCGGTAAATATAACCAGACGACATGTCATTCAAATAACTAAGTTCATAAAAATTTCATGAATCAAAATATTTGGGCGCAAAATAAAATTTTTTGAAATATTGGGTGCATACTGTAAATATTTAAAATATTTATATGTATTTTGAAGAATTTAGAAAGATTGAGCCTGTGAAAATTAACCTACATAGAAGTTTGACGTTTTTCTATTAATTGATTGTTAGGAGAATGCAAAAATATTATTTTACTCTCTTGGCCGTTAAAAATAACAGAGATAGAATGATTTTTGGGGTAACTTAATGTTTTCAAGTGTAAAGAGGGTAATTAAAAGATTATCGGAATAAGGCCAAATTAACCCATAAAATAAACAATTTTGGGGAGTTAATTCATTTTGGCAGATTGAAATTTAAAAGCAAAGGCAGAGCGTGAGAATTGATATAGAACAAGTAGAGCGTTAGAATTTTTGAGGTTTTTTTTTCTTATTCAAGAATCAAGAGCTGATAATGTGTAATGAAGATGACGGCGATGGTCAAAGTCCTTGTCAAACTGTTTTTCACTCAGAAGTTCCGGAAAAGCCTTCCACTTCGGAATTAACGCTGCTTTGCTTTTCCTATTTTTCTCCTTTAATTTCCAGCATTTTGCTTGTATTATTATGGCAAATATTAATAATTAACTCCAATATAAAATTCGTCTTTCTGCATTATCACTATTTTCATTCAATAAACTTAAAAATTTTCTCTTTTTAATCAAACTTGGTATTATATTGCTAATTAATTTCAGAGTAAAAGTCATCGTATATGTTCTCCATTTAAAAAATTGGAATAATCGAGACTTTATGTAAAGAAACCAGTGAAAGCAATTCAGAGACTTTGAAACGACTTGAGAGAGTGCGTTTTAGTGTGTAAACCAAAGCCAAGTGAAACGATGTCATGGAATGTCGTTTTACTTAAGTGGAACACCTGAGACGCACGTGAATAGATTCTAATGAAAGAAGCTGTTATAGTCGTTAATGAAGCATGGCTTGCACGTGAGCATCTGGGATTAGTTTCCAGGAGGTTATCAGCAACTGAATTAAGCTGATTCTGGTGCAGATAGTTGGCTACGAATCATGAGTATAAAAAGGGGGTTACTCCTTAGTTTCTGGGCATGTAATTTCCATGAAATACACTCTGTAAATTCTTTGTAATCTTGAGTTCATTCAATAAAAGCCTGAAGTCTTGTTCCTCCGTGGATGTAAGCTAAGTGATTTAGCTGAACCACGTTAAAACCTCTTCTGTTCTTCATTCATTAGTTTGATTTGATTCTTTGATTCTTAAACCATTGATTGTTCTGATTAGAATAAGTTCTTGGTTAATTACCGATCTCTGTGGACACGACCCTGCTCAATCACTATACACAATTTATTTAGAGTAGGAATTTATTTTGTTGGCTTCGACAACCATCAATTTCTAAGTCCATGTTTAACTTGATAGTCATTTTAATGTGGACAATTAATGATTTTCCAGCATATGTTAACCTAGCTGGATGCACTACAAAAGGAAAATTTGCTTGTCCTATATGTGGTTTTGATACATATTCTTATTGGTTACCACATAGTAGAAAGTTTGCATACATGGGCCACAGAAGATTTCTTAACCCCTCTCATTCATTTCGTTTTCTTTCAAAATGCTTTGATGGAGATGAGGAAACTAAGGAAAAACCTAAGTCACTGACTGGTGAAGAAATATTGCATGAAATAAAAGATTTTGTTAATGATTGGGGAAAAAAGGGCAAGATGGAAAAGAAAGGGGAAAGGAAGAGAAAACAAGATTCAAAGAAAATAAGGCATATATGGAAAAAGAAGTCAATATTCTTTAACTTGCCATATTGGGAGGTATGTCATTTTAATTGCTATTTAATTAAACATTTTTATTTGTCTTTTAATAATGTTTATTGTAAATATTTATTCAAATAATAACTTTTTAAAAATTATTTTCAGGGTTTAGTCTTGCGTCATAACTTGGATGTAATGCATGTGGAAAAAAATATATGCGATGACATTATTAGAACACTGTTAGATTTGAAAAGGAAAATCAAAAGATGCGTTGAAATCTCATAAAGATTTAGAAGAACTGAGAATTAGATCTGATTTGCATCCAAAGCTAGAAGAGAATGGAATACGTTTACCAACAGCCATGCATATGCTTTCTAAACTAGAGAAGCAAACATTTTGTAAGAGATTGTTTGATTTAAAGTTGCCATACGGATACGGTTCTAACATTGGAAAGTGCATTTTAGTTGATGTAAAATCACAGGTCTTGAATCTCATGATTATCACATTTTAATGCAACAATTGTTATCAGTAGCAATTAAAGGGCTTTTACCAAAGGGACCACAAACTGCAATATTTCGACTTTCCACATTCTTCAATGAATTATGCCAACGAGTAATTGATGGAACTAAGTTGGAAGAGATGGAAAATGATTTTGCTGAGACTTTATGTATGTTCGAGATGTATTTTCCGCCTTCTTTTTTCAACATCATGGTTCACTTGACAATCTACTTAGGACATGAAGCCCAACGATGTGGTCCAGTGCAATATCGCTGAATGTATCCTTTTGAGAGGTTTAACTATAATTTCTCTTTTACATTATATTTTATTTTACTTTATATGCTAAATACTAAAATTTAATTATTTTTTTAATCTAATTAATTTTTTAGATTTATGAAAAAGTTAAGGGATATGTTAGAAATCGTGCAGACCTGAAGGATGTATAGTTGAATGTTATCTTGCTGAAGAGGCCATGAGGTTTTACAGGCAAGTGAATGCAGTAGGTACTAAACGTGATCGCTATGAACAATTAGTAGGAGGGCGTCCACTCATGGGTGGAAAGCCAACTATATTATCTGATAAATTATTACATATTGCACATTGTTATTTGTTATGTAATACTACATAAGTGGAACCATATATCGAGTAAGTATAATGAAATTCAGCCTTGCATTATTTACAATTATTATTAGTCTTAACTTTTTCTTTTATTTTTCTATATAGAATGCACAAAATAGAGTTGAAATCTTTAGATAGACGATTGTGTAGACCAAGGAGTAAAGATTTACTTCAAAAAAGGCACAGAGACATTTTGCACTTGGCTGTCAGACAAGGTTGCATAATATGTAACTTTAGTTAACTATAAAACATATGCACTTTTATATGCTAATAGAAATTTAATTGAAACAGATTAAGTTCCAAGAAAGTGGGGTCAATGAACATTGAAATGGCTTGCATATGGACCAAGAAGACATGTAATGTAATATCCTAGATACATTATTTATGGAATTCGTTTCCACACAAAAGAAAAGGAGAAGTCTACACAAAATAGTGGTGTCTCTATTGAAGCAGAAACAATATGCAGATCGAGTGGAAAAGACAACAACCAAGTTCTGGAAAATATCACTTATTATGGAATAATAAATGCCATCATTTTATTGGATTACCATACATTTCGGGTTCCTTTGTTCAAGTGTGATTGGACGAACATTACTAATGGCATTAAAATTGAAGATGGGTTGACCATAGTGAATCTTCAGAAAGGACAGAAACAATTTGAAAAGGATCCATTTATTTTTGCTTCACAAGCAAAACAAGTGTTCTATTCTAGGATAGATAATAGATCATCATATTATATTGTGTTGAAAGCACCATCACGACGATCCTATGACGTGGAGATGTACAAAGATTCAGATTTTACTTCTTATACAACATTAGATGCATCAGTACTTAACTTACCTTATAATACGAATGAGGATATACAACATGTTAGAAAGGATTGTGAGGACATTTTTGTATAATTTGTATATGTTTTCTTTGTTTTATGCTTTTTTTTGGTTCGTTTTTGTTGCTTGTTATAACCTGATATAATTTGAATTCAGCTAACATTTTTTTTTGGGTTCATTTGACATGATCTTGGCACATGTGATCAATTGGAAAGAAATACAACCCTAGCTAAAAGCTTTTTTTTTTTATAGTTCAGTGTAAGCTTTTTTTAGTACTGTTTATTGTTATCATATTATTTTTTCCACGTACTGCTTTTTTTTTGTTTCTCTTTTATATTTTTTTTTCAAGTAAACATGCCCATTAACCAATTCAATGTAGGACAGCATTAAATTGTTTACAAAATGCAAAAAAAAAAAAAAAAAATATTGGAGAAGTAAGTTCTTATTTAAATATCAGCAGTTATTAAAATTTTTTTGTTGATTTATTCTAATTTGAATAACATACATGCAGTCTTCTAAACAAGCTGAAAAAACACATAAGAAAGAACTTGCAGCTATAATCACAGCTCGTAGAGATAATAATGAAGATATAGAGATTGCAGATTTTGATTTAGATAATTCAACCCATCCCCCCTTATGTACGAAAAAGAAGAAAAAGAAAAAAAATGTCTTACAGATATTCATTTGGCTGCACCTTTTAATGTAAGTCATGATTCAGTATTATCAGCTTAGAATTTGTTATTTTGATTATTTTAATTTTGATTATGTTTATACTGTGCTCTGCACAGGCAAAAAAAAAAGCAAAGAGAAAACATGTAGCTATCTTAGATGAACTTTAAGAGATTGAGTTTAGTGAATCTGATTCTGATTGTGCAAAAAAAAAAAAAGAAGAAGAAGAATGGTCCTAGCCTTATTGACGTAAGTTATAATTCAACATTGTTAACTTAGATTTGTCTATTTTGATTATTTACTCTAATTTTAATCATGATTATATATAGTCCTCTAAACAGGCAGCAAAAAGAGCAAATGGAAAACATATAACTACTAGAGATGAACCTGAAGACAATGAGTTTAGTGACTCTGATTCTCATAATTCAGTATCTCTTCCAAAAGTGAATAAAAAGAAAAAGGGTCTTGCAAAGATTGACGTTGTTGCATCTATTGATGGCAAACGTATGGATGTTTTGTTTAATGAGATCGGGCCGGCTGTTGGTGATAATTCCATTAAATTGATTTCTTATATTGGTAGCTTGGTAAAACAAATGGTGCCTATAACATTAAATAGTTGGCATAAAGTTGATAAAGATTTAAGAAAAAGACTTTGGATTTGTGTCCAGGTAGTGTTTGATATGTGTTGATTTATGATAAAATGTATATCTTCTAGTATTTCCTTAACTAATAAACATATTTTACTATTGCAGCAATAATTCATCATTGATGATTGTCATAGAGACTATATTCTTATTATGATGGGAAAAATTTGGAGAATATACAAGTCAGAGTTGTCAAGAAAAATAAGAGTTGTGACTGAAAATAAAGATGTGATCAATCACCTTTCTGCATTGAGAGAGATGAAACCTCAAAACATCAAATTTGAGCTACAATGGAATAAATTCATTATAGATAGAAGTTCTATGGAGTTTTAGGTCAGTATAATTCTTCTAAATTGTGTAAGGAAATTTTTATATAATAATTCACTAACTTTTCCAGTTCGTCTAGCTGAAAAGCAAATATTTCCAAGCTTTGAGGGCAAAGCAAAAAAGAGTTCATCGTACAGGTCGCAAAGGACTTCCTCGTTTGAGACATGAAATGGTAATTTTTCTTGTTAAGTTTTTTTTTCTTATGCATTGCCAGTAGTTCTGTAATCAAATAATGATCTGTATATTTTGTAGATAAAACAAAATCCAAATTCATCAATAACTCGATTTGACGTTTGGTCTCGTGCCTTTTCAAAGAATGATGGACCAATTGATGAAAAAAAAATTGCTGATAACTTGGTGATTAAATTTTTTTTATAACTATTTTATTTACCAGTTAATTGGTTTGCTAATAAGAATTTAAAACACATACTTACAGGGAAAAATTAAAGAACATAGGAGGACACATCCTGACTTAGGTAAATGTATTGTCAAAAGTGATGCTTTAACTCATGTATTGGGAAAAGAACGTCCTGGACGATTGCGAGGATTTGGATTCGCACCCACACCTTTTAAATTGGCTTTACAAGCAATTACCCACTCAAATGTTTCTCAGCTTGAGAGCAGACTAAATGATCTTCATGCCAAATATAATGAACTTCAAGCATCATTCATGAATTACATGATGACACATGAGGTAATGAATGTATATGTCTTTTTATATATGTTTACATTTGCTTAGTTGTATATTGAACTTCAAGTCTCATTCGTTAATTACTGGAAGTTGGTATTAATGAATTTAATTTTAATATATGAGTTATGACACTTTCTGAAAGTTGGAAGCCACATTGTTGTTTAGTATTGCTCCGTTTTACTTTTTGAAATTATTTATTTGCTTTTAATGCAAGTGTTTAACTTTGGTTATAGCTAGAAGTAATCTTAAGACATTTCATGTGCTTGTAGGTTCAAAATTGTAGAAATGAGAAAAATGCAAGATTTTGAAGATAATTCACAAGTAAGTTTTAGATAATTTTAAGAAGTCAATGATAATATTCTAAGACTAATACTTTATGGATCATCTTTAGAAGTCAATAATTATGTTCTAAGACTAATACCTTTGTTTCATTGTTCCTGTTTGTGGTAGATTCAAAGCACCAACGGACATGGATTTAATGAATCTAACGTGGAGAATACGCAATGCAAATTGTTGGATTGGAGAGGCACAAGAAAAGTCGTCGGAGAAGGAACAGTTGCATCAACAAATCCACTTTCAAAGGTACATCGCATGGATCTTGGACCAGATTGCTGGAACGTTTGGGTTACAATAGCAATAAACGGAAAAGCTCCTTTATATCGTATGACATCTGATTTTCGTGTTCTTGATGATGTAGTTGGAAGCACGATTGCTTGGCCGAAGAACTATGTAGCTTTAAACTAAATGGTTTATTGATGTATTGAATATTATTGACTTGATGTGCACAATCTATATTTGGATATTCAATTGTGATGTTTGTATGGACATATGCAGTAACTTTTTAAATTTTTGTATTTGTATGGACATTTAATTTTGAAATTTGGATATTCTATTTTGATAAATTGGATGAATATTTAATTTTGATATTTGAAGGAACGACCGAATGTTGGATTTTGGCAGGACAGTTTTTGCGGCGTCTACCCAATGTTATTTTGTCTTTACAGCAGTTTTGTTATGCTTTTTTTACAGCATTTGTTGACCGCTACATTAGACATTCTACCTTTTGCAGTATTGTCCAAAACAGCGTTGGACAAAATGCTACATAAGACTTAATGCAGCGTTCATCAAATGCTGCAAAAAGCAAGCTTTCTTATAGTGCACCATGTGACTCTCAGCTTATTCGAAAATTTTCTAGGCCTCCACCGGCTTGGCTTTAGTAGAATTGCAACTAATGGGTGCTCTGAGTCAAATATCATTCTGATCATGGGATGGTCAGACAGTTGCTCTTTATAATATGTTCGTGACGGGGGATATTCAAGGAAATAATATCAGTTGCATACTTACATATCTTCTTCCAGAAGGAACTCTTCCGACTCAGTCAAACACAATCTTTGAATGCTAATATTGAATTTCTTTTTCTATGTTACTGGTGAAGACTTGCAAGCCGTATGTTGATTTCTGGTCAATGGAATTAAAGAGGAGGAGATTGGTGGATGAGAAAAAATGAGAAAAGGTGATGAATTCTCTATGGTCCATGAGGCCTCATTTTTCTTCCTGCGATCATTTATGGTCACAGAAGCTTCTAATGAAGATTTATTACAGTGTCCCCTGAAGTAGGTAAATTGACCAATAAAATTCAATTACTTTTTGTTAATGCAATAGCAAAAATTTCAACAATACTTCCGCGTACATTTATTTTCAAGGAAAGTTTTATATCCTTAGTTTCCACAGAAATTTGCCCCTTTTTTTTTAATTCAATGGTTCTGAAAAAATAAATTTATTTATCGCTTAATTACCTCTCCTGATACTGTCACATAACTTATTAGATAGAATGTTTTATTTAATTTTATCACTAACCTACCTTGCCACTAACCCAACGTCAGTGCCATTTTGCAGAATTAAAACCATTCTGGTAACTTCCACTCAAATGCTTAAGTGGGGGCATTCTTAACTGTGAAATCTGGAAAAGAAAAATTAAAATTAGTGACATATATAATGCCCTGAAATTAAGAATAAAAAGGAAAATAAATCATATTAATTTGCCATCAATATAAGTTAGGAAATTTTAATCTCACCCAATATCTTCCAAGCAGAAATATTAAAAAAATAATCAATAAAGAACATGTAGAGAGTAAAACCAATCTTACAAGACAAGAATTTATATAAAAAATTCTTATATCGACAAAAAAAATCACAGCAATCCTACAAGAGAATAATGATTATTTTTACAAATAAGTAAACCTAACCTTATTATATATATAGTGATTATTTTTTATATTTCTTTTTAAATAAATTATGTCCTAATAAAAAAATTATTTATTCCTTAAAATAAAAATCTTTTTGAAAAAAATATCTTAAAAAATCTTTAATTGAAAAAAAGAAAAGAAAAAGAGACATCTATTTCCTAACAGTACATTTGGTTCACATGCGTTACTTTCCTCAAATCTTTTGAGTTTGTCAAAGATATGTTGACGCGATTAAAAGCAACCACATTAATGGGCAGCGGTCAGCGAGATTCAATTAATTTACAAACAAAAGTGAGAAAAGGACACTACCATTATTCCTCTATAATAGATGAGTATTAGGTCGCATCAAAAAAAAAAAAAAAAAAAAGATGAGTTTTAGGTTGAAAAAAACAAAATCTATAATAAAATTGAGACAGCTGTATGATAGTAGCTCTTCAACTAATTTGATTAGCTTTGTTGCATGCATTTCCTAAAGTAATTATTATTATCATCGACCGGCCAAACCTTTAATTGACAAAGATGTCCATTCGTGAGTTTTGTGATTAAAAATATGATGTTCGAGTTTTAGATACCATAGTTTAGACAAATAGGCTTTCATGTTTTTTTTTTTTTTTTTTGCTTTTTTAGATACACCGACACTTTATAATTAAAAATTTACCGATTTTAATGTATTTGAATTTAGATATATATTATTATCAAATTAAGTCAATTTTACTGTAACATAAAACACGTTGACAATTCTTCCTTTCTTAATAATCCGAATGGTTAATCTGCTCGATCCATATTGTGAGACAAAATCCTATCCTTACAAATTTATAGAAAAGAATTGAATCCCATGAAAAACCCACGGGACTTGAACCAGTGGCGGATCTAGAAAAATAATTTACGGGGGGCTAAATTAGATAATAGTAAAATATGAAAAATTAAAATTTTGAATATATAAAATATTTGCTAATGCATTTATAATTATTCTCTATGCATTTTCATATTTTTAAAATGTTATGCAATAGACTCATTATCAATATTATTAAATTTATTGTTTCCTATATAAGCAACCAAACTATTATTTATCCTATCCGATTCTAAAGATGATTCATCATGAGCTTCATTACTGAAAACATTCGCTTTACTATTATTATAGAAATTGGAAGAATTAATCCTATTTTTGATAATAAAAAATATTTTGGGTGGTGGGCTATCATTATTTTTAATTAAGATATAGGTTTTTTTAATTCTTAAAAGTTAAAATTTAAATTTTATGGGATTTATAATTTATAGTCACTATTTTAAATTTTTAATTAAGATATAGGTTTTTTTAATTCTTAAAAATTTAAATTTAAATTTTATGGTGTTTATAATTTATAGTGACTATTTTAATAAATTTAATGGGGCTAATTAAAAAGCTAAAAGATTTCTCTTTTATTTTTAATTTTTTTTTTTTGCCAGTGGGGGCTCAAGCCCCCACTGGTCACAAGCTGCATCCGCCCCTGACTTGAACCGAACCATTTTTGGGGCATTTATGTTCAAGTTATAAGTTTTTAGGTTAATTGAGAATTTAATATGTAATCATAAGAGATTTATCTTAGAAATTAAATTTACATGAATTCCTACAAAATGAGAAATACACATTACGAGCATTACTGAGTCTTGCATGTGAGGAAATGTGAAACTTGAAAAAGTCAATTGAAAATACAATATTATTTTATAAAAATGTTATAAATTAGGTTCCTATTTATTTATTGATTAAAATACTGAATCCAATAAAAATCTTACCACAATAGTGCTGTAAAGCTAAATCTCACTAGAGGCAATTTGGTCCGTTTCATTTGAAGGCTTTGATTGACGTCCACTTAAAATTCTTTATAAATTATTAACCTTACACGAAATCGTTTCTCTGCAAGTGACAATAATGGCTTACGATTCATACGCTAACGTTGTTTCGTCACTCTTTCTCTTCTCATGTGTCATCTCTCTGTCGTTAGCACAAAATGCCGACATCAAATTGCCACTCAGAGCTGTGAATCTTGGAAACTGGCTTGTCACTGAAGGATGGATGAAACCTTCTCGCTTTGATGATATTCCCAACAAGGATCTTCTGGTAATTTCACACCAATTATTCACACTGCCTTCATTTTGTTCACAGCTTCTTTAATCCATGTACCAGTACTGCTGCGCGAACAGTTGACAATGTACTAAATACTGCTTGCTTTTGATTTATGGCAGGATGGAACTCAAGTTCAGTTCATGTCAACAAAGTTTCAGAAGTATATTGCCGCTGAAAGTGGAGGTGGCACCATTGTTGTAGCCAACAGAACCTCAGCTTCTGGCTGGGAAACTTTCAGGGTTAGTGCTTCTGCTTAATTTATGAAATTGTGCACAATTGTTGTGCTTCTGCTTAATTGTGAAAGCATTATGGCTAAAGTGTTACTTGTTGACAATAATTTCTTTGATTTTGATTACTGATCAGTTGTGGAGGGTCAATGAGACATTTTACAATTTCAGAGTGAACAATAAGCAGTTTATTGGACTGGAGAATCAAGGCCAAGGAAATGGTCTAGTAGCAGTTTCGAATACAGCTGGTTACTCCGAGACATTTCAGATTGTGAGGAAAGATGGCGATTCTAGTCGAGTTCGACTCAGCGCGTCAAATGGGATGTTTATCCAGGTACTTGACTTGTATGTACATGAATCTTAAGTGTTTGAAAAACAGATGCTTGATTTATTAGTTTTTGCAATGTGATTAGGCCATTTCAGAGACAAGATTGACGGCTGATTATGGGAGTTCAAGTTGGGATGATAGTGATCCATCTGTGTTTAAACTGAATATTGTGAGTACTTTACGAGGTGAATACCAAATCACAAATGGCTTTGGCCCTGATAAAGCTCCTCAAGTTTTGCAGGTACGAATTCAATTTGAAATATAAAAATGATAATTATTATTGTTGAGTGAATGTAATTGATTCTGTGGATAAATTCTTTGTAGGATCATTGGGACAGTTACATCACTGATGAAGATTTCAAATTCCTGTCATCAAATGGTATCAATGCTGTGAGAATTCCAGTTGGGTGGTGGATTGCAAACGATCCAGCGCCGCCAAAGCCTTTTGTAGGGGGCTCATCAAAAGTCTTAGACAATGCTTTCGATTGGGCAGAGTGAGTAGTATTGAATCATGCTTATGAATTATCATGCAGGCAAATGTTTTTCTAATGGATGTTTATTTTCTCTGCATGCAAATGAAGAAAATATGGGGTGAAGGTTATTGTTGATTTGCATGCGGTCCCAGGTTCGCAGAACGGCAATGAACACAGCGCGACAAGAGATGGATTCCAGGAATGGGGAGATTCTAACATAGCAGATACTGTTGCTGTAATTGACTTTCTGGCTGCAAGGTTCATTTAAAACACTAATTTTCTTAACTTATAGTCAAAATTAAGTGTCGTTTTAAGAACATATTAAAGCTTTACTGTGCATATTGTCACTCTGAGCAGATATTGTAATAGGCCAAGCCTTGCTGCCATTGAGTTGATTAATGAGCCGCTTGCTCCTGGGGTCGCTTTGGACACTTTGAAAAGTTATTACAAGGCAGGTTATGATGCTGTGAGGAAATACACTTCAACTGCTTACGTGATCATGTCCAATCGTCTGGGACCTGCTGATCATAAGGAGCTACTCTCATTTGCAAGTGGCCTTAGTCGCGTAGTCATTGATGTGCATTACTACAATCTGTTCAGCAACAATTTCAATGGCTTGAATGTGCAACAGAACATTGATTATGTCAACAACCAACGAGCTTCTGATCTTGGCGCCGTCACTACTTCTAATGGCCCTCTAACTTTTGTTGGTAAGTCAGTTACATCTGCACTTATATGCAAAAGATGCACTCAAATCAGAATCAGGAAACGAAACTTGTGGCTTAATTTTGTAGGGGAATGGACATGTGAATGGAATGTAAAGGACGCATCAAAGCAGGACTACCAGAGATTTGCAAATGCTCAACTTGACGTGTATGGGCGAGCAACATTTGGATGGGCATATTGGGCTCATAAATGTGAGGCGAACCACTGGAGTCTCAAATGGATGATCGAAAATGGCTACATAAAGCTCGTTTAGGGTCTAATCATGATCACCAGTTTCTGTTTTAATTATAAATAACAGTGGGTTTAAGGTATCATGAGATACGCAAAGTGTAAAAGCTAAAAGCTGTGTCTTAAATTTTAACAATCCAGATATGTTTAACTTAATTTTTGACTTCCCAAGGCCATGATTTGATATTATTTGTGACAAGTTAGCCACGTAACTCATAGGAATCTGTTACTTCTGGGATCATTGGAACACTTACATCACCGATCAAAACTTCAAGCTCATGTCGTCAAATAATCTCATTGCAGAGCATTGTCTAAGCCTTTTATTGGGGGATCCTTGCAAGCCTTAGACAATGCTTTCACTTTGGTACAGTAAGTACTTAGTGAACTACTTGTTTTAAGGATTTTAAAAAAAAAAAAAATAGTTTGTTCGTCATCTCTGAAGTGTTAAGAGCAAGAAGCAGCTTTAATGAGTTAATTAAAAAGACTGAAAAATTAAAGCTAAGCAACAAGAACAACGCTGACGATGCAGATAATGATTTTTTTTTTTTAATATTCCCAGCATAATAAGTGTTTACTGTTACAATCCTTTTTTTAAAATTAATAAAATATAAACCTTGATGTAACCGACACAACTAGAATCTAATTACTAAAGAAAAAAAAGATTCTCGTACAACACACCATATGCTTTTCCAAGAAGAAAGTGAAAAATGACAACTGTGACTTAATATGATATTAATTCCAAGTCTCAAATTAATTAATTGAATATGGAGGCTATGCACACAACATGACAAGATCTAAGAATTTTATTCTATGGACTTTCCTCTACAAGTGTCAAATTTTCGGGTGCTATAATTTTATTCACGTGCATAACTTTCCTAAAGATCATAACATTACGAGCATGCATTAAGTTTATATTCACACACTAAACTACGTTGCCTAAATTTAATAGCTTACAAGTAGCAATTGCCAATTAGATAGACCTTTAAGGAAAAAAAAAAATTGATGTGACATTTGAACAAGAACAAAACTATTTCAACCCTTTGAAAAAATTTCCTGTAAACTCGGTCCATTTCTGTCTTGTGAAGTCATTCTTGAATGCGAAACCCTGTTAGTTCGGTGGCTATGTCATCTATATATAGAAAGAAACACACGTTTTCATTTTCCAAGACGGGAAACTAAAGATGAATTTCTATTTTTCGATGCCGATTCTCTTCTCATTTTACCTCTCATGGGTTCTTTTTTGTTCACTTGCATCTCCCAACTCTGTTAATTTGCCACTTAAAGCTCCTAGCTTAGGTAATTGGCTTGTGACAGAAGGATGGATGGAGCCTAATATGTTTTATGGAATTAAAAACAATGATCTTTTGGTACGATAAGCTTCATTGATGTTCGAGTTTATTTTGCTTTTCAATTTGTTACAAGTTTTTCAAAGTTATTAACTGGATTTGATTTTTGTTGGCAGGATGGAACTCAAGTGCAGTTAATATCAACAAAGCTGAAAAAGTATCTCACTGCAGAAAATGGAAGTGAGACAATCTTGATGGCCAATCATAATTCCAGTTCAGCCTCTAGCTGGCAAACTTTCAGGGTTGGTCCGATAAGCCAAAAATAGTTTTCGTAATCACACACCATTTGGTGAATGTTGCTAGAACAGACCATAATATTTGCAATAGGCATAATGCATAATCATTTGCTACTGCTTGTTCATATCTTACTAATATTACTTTGATTTCTATCACACAGTTGTGGAGGATCAATGAGACATTTTATAATTTCAGATTGAGTAATAAGCAATTTATTGGATTAGAAAATCAAGGAAACAAGCTAGTAGCAGTTTCAGCAACAGAAAAATTTCCAGAGCCATTTCAGATTACTAGGAAAAATGGTGAGCCGCATCGAGTTCGTTTCAGAGCATCAAATGGGTATTTTCTTCAGGTACACTTAACAACTATAAACACAACTTGAAGATCAAATTCTGGTAAATTATATCATTAATTTGTTCTTGCATTATACTTAGGCAAAATCAGAAATGCAAGTTACTGCAGATTATAAAGGCCCAAGTACTTGGGAAGAAAATGATCCATCTGTTTTTAATATGACAATTGTTAGTACAATGCATGGTGAGTACCAAATCACAAATGGCTATGGCCCGGATAAAGCTGCTAAATTCATGCGGGTAAGAGTTGATCAATTCTTTGTATTACTGCTAGCAACTTATCAGGAAAATAATTCATATGATCTATACATTCTTTCCAGGATCATTGGAAAAGTTACATCACTGAGGAGGATTTCAAATTCATGTCACAGAATGGTCTCAATGCTGTGAGAATTCCAGTTGGGTGGTGGATAGCCTATGATCCAAAGCCTCCAAAACCTTTTGTCGGGGGCTCTTTACAAGCCTTGGACAATGCTTTCAGATGGGCTCAGTGAGTATTTATTAAATCAACTTTGCTTATGAATAAATATGAGTAAATTCTTCATTTTTGAAATGTTAATGTTAATTATTTCTTTGCATATCAATGAAGGAAATATGGGATGAAGGTGATTGTGGATTTGCATGCGCTCAGAGTCTCACAAAATGGCTCTCCTCACAGCGGATCTAGAGATGGATTTCAGGAATGGAGTGATTCTGACATCCAGGAAACAGTAGCTATCATAGACTTCCTTGCATCAAGGTTATTATTATTTTCCTTAAACTTTCAGGTCTACGTTTTACCAAATACGGATTGGAGCGACACAATTTCTTAGCATCCTTTACAAATTCTCCTCAAATTGTAACATACAAACATATATAAAATTTGTAAGAATTTTAACTAACTGTTCCAGTTAATTAGGCACTTGAAATTTCATAACTGCATACATCTGCACTTTATAAAATACAAATTAGAGCAATAAATAGTTTCTTTGGTACGTTCTGTACTGCATTGTTGTTTCATTGCCGTAAAACAATAATGTATTGCTCAAGTTTCCATTTTGCAAAATTCTGGACATCCATGCAAAAGAGGAAATCTGTAGTGTTTTGTATATATTTCCTTAACATGCTTAAAAAACATCTCCCAAAATTTATTAGAATTGAATGCAATACCAATCACATTCTTATTCCATGCAGGTACGCTGATCACCCAAGTCTAGTGGCAATTGAGTTGATGAATGAGCCTAAGGCGCCTGATCTTAAATTAGACAGTCTGAAAAGATATTACAAGGCGGGTTATGATACTGTGAGGAAATACAGCTCAAGTGCTTATGTGATTCTTTCCAATCGATTGGGAGGAGAATGGAGTGAACTGCTCTCATTTGCAAGCAACCTTAGCCGCGTAGTGATTGATGTGCATTTTTACAACCTCTTCTGGGATAATTTTAACAAGATGTCTGTGCAACAGAACATTGATTACATCTATAGACAAAGATCTTCTGATCTCAGGAATGTCACAACACCTGATGGGCCTCTAAGTTTTGTTGGTAAGTGAGCTTCATTTATGTTACATCTCACGCTGCAGAGCGGGCTAGAAAAGAGAACCGTGACAAGCTGTTTGACCAAAGTTTGTTTGCGTATCATATCGAAATAAAGGGTCTCTAATTAAGCTAGTGGGCATGTTTTTGCAGGGGAATGGTGTTGTGAATGGGAAGCAGAAGGAGCATCAAAGAGAGACTACCAAAGATTTGCAGAGGCTCAACTAGATGTTTATGGGCGCGCCACGTTTGGATGGGCATATTGGGCTTATAAATGTCATTTAAATCACTGGAGCCTAAGGTGGATGATTGAAAACAATTATATAAAGCTCTAGAGTCCCCATATGCACACAGTGAATTGTTAACACACTGAATGTTATTGGAAATTTTGAAAATAAAAGATATATATAAAATCTTACATAAGAATTTCACCGGGCATTTGGTCTAGTGGTATGATTCTCGCTTTGGGTGCGAGAGGTCCCGAGTTCGATTCTCGGAATGCCCCCTTCATTCACCTCCAATTTTACAAATCCGTTTTTCCGCGTCAAACTGAACTGAATCCTGCAATGCAATCGGAAAAAAAGGTACTTTTCTCAATTGGCTCAATGCACTTGCGCACTTGCTGCTTCAACTTCTGCTTCAGAAAGAAAATAATAATTAAAAAAACAAAAAAAAAGTGGCAATTGCTGCCACCAACTCGCTTTCATCTCACACTCTTCAGTCGCGGAGTCACCCCAAAAAGCTCTCACGCTCTCTTCCTCCACTCTCTCTTCATTACACTGGCAAACGCTGGTCACTCATATTTTTAGTTCTCTGAATGAACCAAATGATACTGACAAAATCACCGCGATTGAAACCAGTAAGCACATTTTCTCCGAACCCATTTTTGCTTTTGTTTCAGATACAGAAAAATAGTTTGTTTTTTAAAACACTTGGCAACACTAAAACCCTTTTGTTATTTCATTTGTTTCTTGTGCAGGGTTCCCAGCATATCCTACAGTTATGGATGTTAATCAAATACGTGGAATCTTGCCCTCCAGGTGATTCAGTTGTTATAATGTTCACTTTGGCCCCCCTTTTTTATTCCCTTTTTTAAAAAAAATGGGTTTTTAATTGGCGTAGGTTTCCATTTCTGTTAGTTGACAGAGAACAATGCAGGGGTGTCAGCTGTGGCTATAAAGAATGTGACTATAAATGATTTTTTTTTTTCCTCGGCATTTTCCTGAGAGGCCTATTGTGCCTGGTGTGCTTATGATTGAGGTAATTATGTGCTTGATTTCCTCCATTTTTGTCATGCTTTCTTTTGCCATTTAACTAATTTAATTTTATCATTGAACAGTAGGAGAAAAATTGTGGATGATGAAAATTTCAAGTTTTTGATGTTGTATGTGTCTCTTGGTTAATCTCCCAATTGTGCCGGTTTAGTTGATTATATACATGATTTTTTTAATTTAGGATAAGATTGTAAATGGATGGATGAAATGGAAGTACTTTGGAGTGTTTTGTCACTCGGAGATGCCCATCAAGAAAGGGGGAAATTTGATCAGAGTAGCCATGGCTTATGTTTGAGGCAAAACTTTTGGCATTCAGGAAAGGACTTGTTTATGAAGGTTTCTTAAGAAAGATGGAATAAGGAAAACTTTTTTTCTGTTGTTTATCAATAATGTTAAGAGTTAGAAGCAAGAGGGAGGATGGGATCAAAAATCTTAAAAGAGTTTGGTGATGATTACTACAGACCATCGACCGGCATTGAGGATTCTAGTTGAAGGCGTTAGGAGAGTGAGAGAGATTTGTGAAGGTCTTAGGTTGATGGCTCATAGGAGCCAGATGTTCTATAATTCAATTAAAATATTGGCTTAGTTGACCAGTATGGAAAGTAGCAAAAACAAAAACAGGATTTATCAAGCTGTACTAAAGTAGTTGGATCATGAAACTGCAGTCTGAGTCGATTTTCCAGAAGTGAGAGTGGAAAGGCTCTAGAATTTCTATACATGTAAAAGAGATTTTACCATTTTTGGTAGAATTTCAAGCGAGCGGCGGCAACCCCCACAACCTCCCCGCCCAAAAACTTCTTGTGGCATTTCCTTCTCTAGTAGAAAAGCCTCAAGAAGCCTCCCTATTTATAATCTTCACACAATTGGTGAAATCTAGTTTTAGGTTAGTAGAGCTTTTGGATTTGTACACAATTTTCAACCAGTTCATCCTTTTGCATCCTATAAATAGAATGGATTCACTGAATTAGAAAGGTAAGAAGAAGCCAGAAAAGTGTTCTTGGTTGTGTCTGCTTGCCTGCTCCCAGCCTCGCTCCTGAACAGCCCTCAATCTGCCTGCATACTTCTGTGTGTCTCTGTGTGTGCACTATTGAAACTCATAATGCGAAAGGCAATTGAGGGCTGCGGAGTTCTTACACTGGATGATTTTCAGGATGACTTCAAACTTCTTGAGCTGATATTTTTCTGATTGCTATGGTTTGGGTTTTAGTGATCGAAGTAATTGAGCCATTCCTAAAATATCTAAATTAGCAAGATAATTGAGAAATTTTGCCTGTTCTTAAGTTGGCAAATAAAACACAAAATAGAAAAGGCATTTAGTAAGTGTCTCCGATTTTGGAGAGGTCCTTCTCCATGATTCTGCAGAAATTTGCATTTAAAAAAAAAAAACGAACACAATCTTAATGAAGGGTATGATTTTTACTCAAGACCTCTTCACAGTCTATAAACTTGTATTCACTAACGCTGAAAGCCGATAACCTTCCGATCGAGGGATATGTTCATCAGAATCACCAGGGGATGTGTTTCTATTTAGGTTTTATATCCCCTTTCACCCATATTCAGTTCACTTGAAATTCTACAGACAGACAGTTTTTAATACAAATTGTAGTAGTACATTGTTCAGGCTATTCAGTGTATGCAAATCCATTTTTTGCTGAACCCTATCATGGGTGGATGTAGGATCAACTTCTGTCAAATTAGCTTGATAAGAAACATGTTGAAGTATGTCACTCTGGGTGTGGTTGGTAGGTTCTGTCAGTAAGGGAAAAGGAAGAGATTTGATACATATTAGTTGGATACTCCTAGTGTTCAATCCCTTGTCCTACATTAATCTAGATACAAACAAAAAATGCAAAACCACTGACATGTTAGTGAATGCCAGTCCAGTGTGTCCTACCTCCCTAATCCATTTATGATGGAAAGAGAGGGATTATCAACTCCAGATTCATTGTGCTGATTTTATTTATATTTCATTTCAAGTGTTTTGTAATTTTCTTTCAAGATATCTTCTAATTGATCCAAAATCAGACTAGAATGGTTTCAATTGAATTTTTCATATGATCCTTTTACTACTGTATGATCCTATTAGGTACTTCATTAGCTACCTCCTTCATTAAACTGTTTTATGCGGAAAAGTTGTCTAGATCCTTTGGTTTCTTTTTGTTGACATTTAGAATTTTTCTTTTATACCACCTGCAAGCTATTCAATGTTGTTTGAGATTGAGCTTGCTTCAGAATGATGCCTGGTTCTGGAAGCTTCTTCCGACCATCAATTCCAAGTACTTTTCTGGCTAGCAGCGTATTAAGTAATTCATTTCACCTTTTAACCTTAATCATCACATGTAGAAATTGAGTATGCATTGAAAGGCATGCGCATAATGGCCATGTAATTCATGCGTCAGCATTGTAGCAAAAGTTGGATGCTAATGTTGCCTTGTGTTTTGCCCTTGAATGCCTTTTCTTGTGAGTCTTTCTCTCATTACTAACCGTAAAAAGTAGGCAAAACTGCCTTGATTAGAGTACAAGTATGCCACTAAAAACTGGTTTTCAAAAATACCTGCTATACAATCTCCAGAATTTAATTGCTACTTTTAAGTTCTATGTGCACTTCTGACTCTTCTGTGCTTACGCTAAATATACTAATTTATGTTCTGGTAATTACTAACCAATATGGTTGCTTGATTTAGGCAATGGCCCAGGTAGGAGGCATGCTTATGCTGCAACCAGAAGTAGGAGGCTCCCATGACAACTTCTTCTTTGATGGAATTGAGAAAGTGAAGCAAAGTGAGGTTTTGGAAGCTGTGATTGCAGGAGATACTCTGGTTATGAGGATGACACTAGTTAAGCTGCAAAAGCGGTTTGTAATAGCAAAAATGGAAGGAAAGGCATATGTTGGAGATGATTTAGTATGCGAGGGTGAGTTCCTGGTGGCTACTGGCACTGACTAATAGGCTTAGATTTGCTCTCTCATCTTTCTAATAAGCTGTACCTTATGTGATTTCTTGCTTGAGCATTTTTGTGTACCCATTGTTTGTAACTGAGATGTCTCATTGTTTACCTGAGTTGTACAAAATTTTGATGCTGTGGTCGGGTCTTGCTATGTTGTGTTTTTTGCGAGATGTATGATACTGAAAAAGAAGATAGGATAAACTGCTTGTTTGACTCAATTGCAAGAGCTATGCAATGCATGTTCATTGGGGGGGTGTTGTTGGGAAGGGGGAAGGAACCACTGAGGTTGCAAAAGGCTTCAACTGGGTTGATATTGTTTGCTTGGGACTTCAAACATTTGTCATTCATCCTCATAGATAAAATGCATCCGTAGGGAATTCTAGACATACAGAAAGTAGGACGTGACAGGATAATATTACCAAATCTACAATTTGATTAAGCAGACAAATGCTAACTTATGATACACTTTTGAAGCTGCAAGCCATTGTTTTTCATGATTAGCTTGGCATAAAGGGTCACCGGAAACTACCTTACGAAACCATGATTCATCGAAGTTAAGGGAACATAAAACTCAAAATCATTTACACCTTGATAATTGATTGTGACCGCCAAGTTATTCTATTTTGCCAAGTAATTTAGTGCCATTACCGACACTCGTGCATTTTCAAATTTCATTGATCCCTTTTATTGGGCACTTTTATCATGGTCCTTTTCCCTGAATGAAATTACATTTCAATACAGCAAGCAAGATGAAGAAGTAATTGAAAGCTATAATTGGTGTCGAGAATTCCTTTTCGGGCTCCCAATGATGTGCTTGATGAGTGCACAAATTAAAAACCTTTCTTTGGCAGCTATCATTGCCCCATTTTTTTTGTCTATCTCTTTTCCCATTGGTAGGAAACATCAATTATTACAACTCAAATATTAATGGATTCTCTTGCTCTTGCTCTACAGCCATACACTTTGTTTGCATATGCTGGCTTGTGCCCATCCTTGTACAGAGTAAAGACATTAATGCACATTATTTGGCCACTACTGCTCATTTTTCCTTGCAGACACTTTAAAACCATCATCTTGAAGAGCTTTCTTGTTTGTCCGTGCCTACCATATCTTTCTTGAATCTCTCCATCTGTATCTTAAATTTTATCTTACGATTTGTTGTATGCTATTACTGTCATAATTTTTCCTTACATTTTTTGTAACAAAGCAAAAATTTACAAGCATTTCGAAAAGAAAAATTTAACATGTAACAAAAAATTTTGTGACTGATAACAAACAACTAGTGACTAACATGTAATCTCCATAAAACGCAGTGGATTTTTAGTTCGGGAAGACACTGTGGAGCTAGAATTGAAAAATTAGAAGGCAAAAGTCACAAGGATAAATTTTTAGAGGCAAAAGTTTAGAAAAGAACATGTAATTTTATGAAATAAACTATTAATCTATTAAAGTTATAGGGCTCATATTACAGAAGAAATTTGCTTTGTTGGTCAAAAAATTAATTATTATCATTTTTTAATCACTCTCCTCATGTCACATCAGTATGTACACAATGATTTGATACAATTAATGTAACATATACACTCAACAACAACCACACAAATAATGGGCCCACACAATTTGTGTAGTTGTTGTTGAGTGTGTATGTTACGTTTAGTTGTAACATAGCATTTACCTTTGAACAATATATTTTGTGGCCCTACAATTATTGTATTATTAAATATAATATATAATGTTGGGTAGCATTTCTGGTTAAAGAGAAAATTATAGGATGGGCGCACCCAATAGTGGCTGAACCTTAGACAAGTTAGCCTATTGTTAGGCCCCACCATAAATTAAGGCCCCATTTTAGGATTTGTTAACTTTTTTTACATAAATATTTATGTTTTAAAAACAAAATTTTCAGGAATAAGTTATATTTTCTTTCTTACTATAAGCCGAACAAAATTCTTTGTAAATATATGTTAAAGGCCCATCAATATTCTAAAGGTAATACTTATTTATTTCCTAATTTATAACTTGAAAGTTAATTTTCTTTATGGTAATAACTCCTTCTAAAGACATCTCCTCTACGGAATTTATTATTTTTTCAAACTATAACTAAAATAAAATCTTATCAAATTTCAATTAAGTGTTAATCACTTTTGTGTTTTTAATAATTTTCAGTCACGCTTGAATTTATAATAGTGTACGATTGATATTTATTTACATATATATTCTTATCTAATAACTATCAATCACAGTTTTCTAAAAAATAATAATTAGAACATTGTCTAAGAGCCTGCCCATAAGTTATAGCTTATAGACAATGTCACACCTAAAGCATAATAAATTTTAATTAAAAAAATTATTTAAATTTTTTGCCTGAGGCTCAATATTGTCTTGAATTGACCTTGGGCGTGCCACGTGATTTATATGTATCCTTATTCAATAATATTTTGACATACGTACATTCTTTTTGGAAAGAAAGAAAAAAATCATAAAAGAGATTGAAAAGTAAATTAAAATATGTCTTATGCATTTGTTGGGTGCTCCCATTTCAGGACCATCCCATATAAAACATTCTCTTCAAATATTCTTCATTAGGGTACGATTTTTTCATTAAGATATGGTCACAACAGGTACCACATTTTTTACAATTTTTAGTGTAAAATTTATTGCACGTTGCTTAAAGTGTTGTAGTTCTGATGGTATCCTTGTAAAACATACCAAAAGCTTATGGTACTTGTTGGTTTGATTATGAATATCGAATTAATAAGAGATATTAAATTTAAAAAATCTTACCCACGCCGAAACTGGATAGAGACTTAGAGAGTGTATTCTACATATTAAGTTTCACTACAGGTGATTTACCAAAAACTTTTTGAGTTTTGATTATATGAATGGATATTAAAATTTCTAAATGCACCCCACTTGTTTCTAAAGTTCAAACACCATAATATATTGCTAAATCAAAAAGTCTAATATCATATCCAATGACATTTATATATAAGTAAAAAGTTTAAGCTTATAACTAAGATTCCGACGATTAAAGTTATGGTAATTTAAAACTAATCTATACCTCTCATTACATTTTAGATATTATGAATTGATGTATTGAATTCAATTTCTAAGGCGGAACTACGATTGAGAAGGATGTTGATAAAGATAATTAACCGACTTAATAACAAGATTAGTGATGGGTGATGACAATGAAGTTGCAAAAGTTAAATCATATAAAAATCATAGAGAAAAAAAAAAGTTATCGAAGACAAGTAATTACTTTATATTATAATAAAGAAGAAAGGTGAAAAATGACGTGCCAGAAGTTACCACTTGGAAATTATGAACTTTGTGCGTGATGGCGGTGGGACATATAAGCTGGTGACAACGCATAGCTTGATTGGTTGTTTAGGTTACTAATTGTTGCTTCTTTGATGTTGATTTTTGCTTTTTAATACATTTGGCTCTTTATCAGAAAGAAACCATGGGTCTTGGACCCATTGGGGCCCCAATAATTGATATAAAGTCCATGCACCAAATAATTGATGAATGAAATTAAAAATAAACTTGAAGAAAGTATTATTCTCTGTTAGGTCCAAGAATTTTACTAAAAGTATAACAAGATCCTCGAATGGTATGTTTATATTATATAGAGATATATCCTCAATCCTCGACAAAATGATCATAATGTTCATCTAATGTGATTGATATCATTAATACTTATGTTTATAATTATTCTGGTTTTGTTTAAATTTGAAAGCGCAATAACAGTGGGAAGTGCAACTATGCATTCGCCCTTTCTCAATTTCAAATGCACATACTTAAAACATATAAGCATAATAATTATTTTAAGAGTAATGTCAGGCATCCTAACATTTCAGTCCCAATGAATTTAGCATCAATTCAGTAGATGATAGTTAAGTAATTTTATAAATTATAAAATTCATCATCTAATAGATGAGAGACACATAAAATTAAGATTTAAATTGAGACTCAAATATTAAGATACCTTATGTTATTATGATCTCAATAAACAAATAAGGATATTTCATGCTTATATTAAAATTTTTCATTTGTAAAATGCTTATTTATTTATCATTTTATTGTCATATAGTGATTTGTATTAAGAGTCACATATTCATCAGATAAATGCGATTAAACTCCGAACTTTGTAGGTGTACATAGGACCACTGTAAGTATAATTGGACAAGTTATATTTGAATGTCTTGTTCAAATTTCACAAACATTAGGGATCTATATGAATATATTGTGGAGAATGAGTCATTGACGTAGACCGAGCAGGTAAACTGTTTATTCTGTCTCTTTTCAATTCATTTGTTTATGTTGAAAGGAGAAAAGAAAACATTTGCGATGCTTTATTAATTAATTTTTTTTAATATTGCATTTTAATTCAAATTCAATTATTTTGATCAAATAATGCAAAGTCTCCAGGCTCCAACGGAGATGTTAACAAAACTTGTTTATTCATATATATATATATATTCTTCCACCTCTCATGGAGAATTATAAAACTTAATTTTTATCACAATTATTCGGTTCTTCGTCAAAGCAAATCTTATTTGAATAGATAATTGGTGATCAAGGGATGGAGGATTGAATAAATATAAGACATAATTGTTTTAACATTTTTCTCACGAGATACAGAAAACATAACTATATATCACAAGAATGATTATTTTCATAAATTAAGAATTTAGCATGACGATTAATTAATTATTTCAATTTTGGTACAACTTACAAATTCACAAAAATCCATTTAATCTAATAGTTTTCATTTCCTAATCACTTGAAATCTTAAACTTTATCAAAAGCTGATAAAAAGGACAAAATTGAAACACCTAATTACTGCTGTAGATACGTATGAAAAATCATACACATCTTTGGTATAATTTTCAAAATTTAATCGAATCTTATCAGGCATTTGTACGTCCACATAATGAATAGACATGTGTATATATACATTGCATAAGGACTGGCATTATTAGGCTTCATCCAAGAAATTTAATGACAATAACGAAATGATGAGGAGGTTCGTGATTTGCTTCCTTAGGGTTTGGGTTTAAGTTTTTACCGGGAACTTTTCTTAAAGAGCACTAACATGATTTGCTTCCATATTTTGTGTTATAGGGAGAATTAATACATGCCAGCCAACGCATCGGATCTCTCTTTTAAATGAGAGGATAGATTTCACTTAAACCTGTGCGTATATGATTTGAAGCAAACAATGATATTGAATTGTAATATATAGTATAACCATTTAATTAAGATCTAGTTTCGGTAGATAGATCCTATGTTAATGACTTAAGAGTTAGTAATTAAAACAAAAATCTTCTTCAAAAGCATTATCGCTTTTATCTATCAAACCTTTATAGCATTAAAAAGAAAATGGTTTGATTTAATTTTAAAAAAAAAATTATCGACGTCAATAATATATCACTTCAAAAAGAATAGAAGCGAATTACAGCTACATCTTATAGTGCATGAAAAGAGGTCCTCAAAGTCATCATTACTCATTGCTGAGGTCACCTCTGTTTATTGTGCAAAACTTTGAAAAAGTTAATGCCTTGACCCGTAAGTCGTCCATAGTGAAAAGATTGATTGAATGAATGCCTAATAGCGAAAACTCTTTCTTTATTATTATTATTACTTTTTTCTTCTTTTGAAGACTTGTAAGACTACATTTAAGACCGATGTGTTGTGAAATGACATAAAATTAGATTTATTTTAAATTTTGAATGAAAAATTAAAATTACTAAACTTTTAACCATTATGCCATCAAAATAAAACTAATCTTGTTAATCCCCACGATTTAGTAACGTATTTACATTTAATATAGACATCCTTATTTTTTTATACAAATATATTGTTAAACCGTACAATTTAGTAGTGTATCTACACTAATTATATTAAATCACATGATTTAACAATGTGTTTGTACTAAAAAAAATAAAGGTCATACACTTAAGAATATTATATATATACACACACATAACAAAAAAAATATAATTTTTAATGTATTAAAATCTATATTTTTTATATTTTAGTGATTTCTTTGCTTTAACAAAACGAGGACATCCTCACTACAGAAATGTTAATCAAAAGGAAATAAGTATATTTAGGTGCAATGTATATATACAACTCAACTCGGAATAAAGGGGTGAGCATTTTTTTACTTTTTGGATGATGGCATTGGTATAACTAATTTTTGATGTATTAAAATCTATATTTTTTTATATTTTAGTGATATCTTTACTTTAACAAAACGATGATATCCTCACTAAAGAAGTGTTAATCAAAAGAAAATAAACATATTTAAGTGTAATGTGTATATACAACTCAACTGTGAATAAAGGAGTGAGCCTTTTTTTAACTTTTTGGTTGGTGGCATTGGTATGTATATATCTAATTTTTGTGCTGTGAGCCCTCAGAGTTTGGAAATATGAACATCAGCAATAGGGGTCAATAGCATAGGTGCGAATAAATGCCATACATTCGCGAAAAGTGAAAAGATGTTGTTGGGTTCATGACTGTGAAATGTCCCATCAACGCAAACACTACATTGCATCTGTCATTTATTTCATTTTGTGTGCTCGTCCCACCCCCCACACTACAGTCCAGTCAATTTTTGTATAAAAAATTGATGCACGATGCGATGTGTCATAATCTTTTTTATTTGGAAACTGCATTTACTATTTACCCTCATGAAATGGTAAAAAGAGAAGTCCCTCTTGGGAATTTAGGATCGTTTCACCGAAGTAAATTAGGAAAATCTTATGACTGCAAAACTCCAAAATTGGCCGAAACAACCAAGTGATTGAGAATTTACCCCTTGGCCGGTTCCTCTTGTTTTATTCAAACATATAGAATTTTTATGCTGTTATAAATCAGTATGGTGATAAAGAAGTTGAAGGAATAATAATTCATTCAGGTCATTGTAGATACTTTTTGTAATTTCGTTTTGCCTCAAAATAAATGTACGTACTTCAATGTGTGTCTAAAATTATTGCACACATAAATATATCTTTATTCACTGTTCAAGAGATTCTGATAAAATAACGTGATCAGTGCATGACTTATACATGTGATATAGATAGATTGCGTGATGAGTTACGAATTCAAACATCTTGATCCCATTACAAAATTAAAACGGATGCATGAAAATTCACAGTCTCTACTTTCTTTAAATTTTTCATTGTTACTAAGGAAGTTATAAGTAACACAAGACATCACTTATAATGTTATCATTGAAATTATAATAAATTATGATAATTATTATATGCCATAATGGCATAGATCCCACTTTATAAAATTCTAAATCTATGTAACATTAAACCAGTAGATTTCCAAACCAAATGCTAGCAGATTTTATTTTTATTTCCAAATTAAAGAAAGTAAAGAATCAGCATGGTCCTCATCTAATCCGAATTTACTTAGTTTTAGAAAATTCTTAACAGTCGCAAATATAGGACCAAGATTTTATCCAAATTTAAGCTTTTATATGACTTTCAAAAAAATGAATGCTTTTATATTAGGAAAAATACAGTAGGATCTCAATAAATTAATACGTGATAAATTGATAATCTTACAAAATAGTAGCTTAATAATTTGATATATCTATTCAATTTAAACAAAAAAATTTATATTTTCTTATAGGACCTATTTACTATATAAATTAATAATTAACTGATTTAAAATTAAATTCATTTGATATGTCACATGACTTTTGTTTTACATGTACGTTCTCTATTTTGTTTGCTGCTTATAAAAATTGATTTGAAATTAGATCCTATTCTTATTTTTTTTTTTTTTTTTTTTTTTTTTTTTTTTTTTTGCAATGAGAACTTTCAGGTTGCATCATCATTTTATAACAAGTGCGAGACAAACTTCATATGCCATCTTTAATATAAAAAAATCTACAATAATCTAATTACTACTATTATTTGAATAAAACATAATAAATACTAAATCAAGGTAACTAGACACTTTAAACATGATCATATCTCCTTAAAAAAAAAAGCTTTTAGAGATTAATTATTAATTTATCAATATTTTAATATTCGTTAAATTAATTATTTTTTCATGGTCCCAATGCTATTAATTTATCAAGATTTTACTAATAAGTTTTTTAATCTAAAATTAGCAAAGAAAAGTGATATTTGACTCTTTAATTATCATAAGCCCTAATGTTTCATAAGCAATTTAATTTTATCCCATTAGCTTCATTTACTTTCACAATTTACCCTTATTTTTTAATTTTTGAACATTTTTTATTCTAATTCTTCTAATGTCATCTTCAAACCCAAATTTTCAATAATTAATTTGATATTTTTAAATTTATTTATGTTCACTGAATCCCGTCATAACTCCCAGTTAAGCATGCTTGGATGATAACAGTATAAAGATGAGTGCTCTATTTGAAAGTCTTTGAATTGCACCCCTCAAAAAAAAAAAAAAAAACCTTATGTTATATAGGTTTGGAAACTTGAATAAGGGGCACTAAAAAAGGAAGTGATGCATGAGGGTAATTCTATAAATAAATAGAGTTAATTAAGAAATAGGGATGATGAGATAACTTGAGTAGGTCAAATTTCACAATTTATTAGATACTGTCCAAATAAGTAATGATATAGTTGTAAAGTTGGGATAAAAAATTTAGAGTAATGCTACACATCTCAAATTTTTTATCCCAAAAAGTTATCCCAAATGATGTGTCATTTATCAATTGGTTTGTGAGATAATACAATTAATTCACTTGGATCTTGTAAAGAATTATCAACCACTCAATTAATGACACATCATTTGGGATAACTTTTTGGGATAAAATATTTAGGATGTATAGCACTACTGAAAAATTTATATCTTAAATAATATGTTATTTGACTAATCATTTATTCATTTCTATTATGAGTATATGATATTATCTCATTAATGATAATATAAAAAGTAAACTATTGCCTACCACGAATTAATTGGTTGCTCGTCATTTTGTAACATTTGACATGTCATTAATTTATTGAAATTTAGCTTATTAATCATAATATAAAAAATTAACCATTACATAACACTCATTTACACTACATAAATTCAATTTTATAATTCAAGCCCGCCTTTTTTTTTTTTTTTGATGTGGACATTCGCCCTAGAGGCCAACTAAAAATATATAATTATCAAACTATTCAGTTAAGGTAATAATCGATCACTAATAAGCCCATAGTTACTAATGTATAAAATTACTAATATATCCTATTTACTTAAGTTAAAAGCTCCGATATTAAAAGTTAAAACTGCACTCCAAAAATGACAAAAAAGAGGAAAAAATTAAAAATTAAAAAGACAAAGCGTGACGTGGAGTTCATAGAACCCGGTGCCCGCAAGCAACGGCCACGATTCTCTCTCACTCGCTCCTCCTCCTTCCCGTCGTCATCTTCTTTAATTATCATCATCTTCTCTTCTCACCTTCCAATTCCACAATTCTCACTCCACTCTCTCTCTCTTCTCTCTCTCCAGCCCAAAAAAAAAATATATTTTTATATTATTACTATAGAGAAGAGCTCAGGATGCTGCTAGGAAAGCGGCCACGGCCTCCGATTAAGAGAACAACCAGCATGACAGGTATCACCGTTGATATCACCAACGTGGAATCAGATGGACCGTCTGATCATCACCATCGTCAACAACAACAACAACATCAGTCAGCTCCTGCTGCTGCAGCAGCACCTCATCATCAAATGATGAATTTTGGCTATGACGATAACAACAACTTTATGTATGATCATCAACCTTTTTTTGCGGCCATGGTGTCGCCTAGAAATAATTATCAGCAGCAGCAGAGAAGTACCATTGGTAGAAGCTCTAATGAGCTTATTGAAACAGCTCATTTTTTGAGAACTTGTGGGCTCTGCAACCGCCGGTTGGCTCCTGGCAAAGATATTTACATGTAC
This sequence comes from Citrus sinensis, assembly GCF_022201045.2. Lineage (NCBI taxonomy): Eukaryota > Viridiplantae > Streptophyta > Magnoliopsida > Sapindales > Rutaceae > Citrus > Citrus sinensis. The sequence continues at coordinate 28,800,006 of NC_068562.1, read as the reverse complement.
AGGTATGTTTCTTCCATCAGTCTTCCAAGAAAAGAATATAGATTTTTTCCATCAACACGATTCTTTTTTTCTTGACGCTTTGGGGATCTTGAAGATATTTTCTTGTTTGCTTTCTGAAAGATTTTACTTTGATAAATTTGAAGATCTTTAGTTCATCAGTGTTTATATTATAGATGCTGGAACGTTACAGCTTATCGAATTTGTTTTGTTAATATATGTCAAGGTTTCTGTAGAACAGTTTTTCAGCTAGTGAATTGTATTTGAACTTTTAAAATATGTAACCTGTAATTTGAGAAATTGTAACGAAAAAGTTTGGAGAACTGGAACTTCACAACACGTAAAATTTCACCTTTTATTTTTTATTTTTTTCAGCTTCAAAATCTATATAAAAACTATGGATGTTTATTTGTGATTCAGTTCTTAGCTTGATGATTCTGAAATCTGCAGCCCTTTTTTGTTTATTATAATATATCTTATTTTTAGCGAGACTTATTAATGAGGCTGGTAGCATATTTTAATGGGGTTTTATTTATTTATTGCGCAGGGGGGACACGGCCTTTTGTAGTTTCGAGTGCAGAGAGCAGCAGATGAAGCAAGATGAGAGAAAAGAGAAATTTGCAGCTTCATCATCATCAAAGAACAAAGAAGAAAGCGATAAAAATAATGCAGCAGCAAGTTCTAAGAAAAGTGAGACTCTGGCTGCTGCTTGATTAAAGAGATAAAATTTAGATGATGATGGTGATTAGAGTGCCCTAAAACTTTGACCATTTTGCTCCATTATTGGAGTCGCAGCCTCTTTAAGTATTTTGCATGATGCAGATGATTTGCCTGGTGGTAATTTAATTATAAGAACTAGGTCTAAAATTATTGTGCAAGAAGGAAAAAGAAAAATGTAATGGATTGTGGGTGCACTTAGATGGGATTCAGATATTTACTACTCTTTGTTCCAACTTCGAAACCTTTATTTACTTTTCTAGCTTCGGCTTATGTATGAGTAATGCAATGGTAAAAGTCTTCTAAGTTCAATTATATAGGCTTTCCCTGTAACTATTCTGAAATTGAGGTTAAGTTTGAGATAATGACAATACGGATGAGTAATTAGCTTTTAATAAATAAAAATAAAGGAATAAATTTTAATAATATATATACAATAATTTACAAGTGGCATATTTTCGTTATTACTTTTAAAATTACCCTAAATTTACTCCGGAAAATTAATGACTACATTACCGGGCATGCACCCACTTTCCGACGAAAAACCTCATATTTCTAAGTTTTAGTTGTTGAGTACCTTAAAGATTTTATTCCCGACTCTCAACTTGTGATATAATTAAAACATCAATATAAAATTGGAGGTCAAATGTGTTAATAATAATAATAATAATAATAATAATAAGAGGTTTTTGAACTATAGTGATATACATTAATTTCAATAGGGAGAAATTGACAATTATATATATATATATATATATATATTATCAAATAGTCACTGATCACTTTTACTTGGGTGCCAATGCTTATACTTTATAGTAATTGTGAATAAAAAAAAAATCACATCAGTTAAATTTCAAATGTTACCCTAAATTGACACCAGTGATTTATAATATTTCGAGAAATTGTTATAAACTATCAACTTAGATATTTTTAGTTTATGCCATATAATAATCATGAAGATCAAAGAGTAATGATCTAATGGATGGTGTTGTTCATATTGTATATTGTAAATGACATTGCCATGTTTTAGTGTATGGTTAATTCACAACTTCAATACTATTCACACAGAATAATAAAATTGAAGTACATGTCTAGCTAGTCACTGGATCATTTATGTATATATTTAGATTTATTTACCTATTCACAAAATATCGAGATGTATGATTTTGAACACATCTTACACTTGACAAAGATGGCTGATTTTGAAAGTTGCTTATCTTTTTCTTGAAAAAAAAAATCAGAACTTTAATTAATTATAACAAATATAAAGAATGATGAGACGAAATAAAATTATTAATAGAAATATTGATAAAAAAAATAGAAATATGGGAGAAAAACGTCTGATCATTATAAATTTGTATGCTTGTGTTAGTAAGAAACGAAAAAAGGGATGTGTTTCCCCATCATACATCGAAGTCTTGTAGTCTTATACATTCCTCGTGCTGTTATTTTTTGTATTCTTTGTACAATTTGACAAAATGTTTATGGCCTCATGCACAGCTAATTAAGGACTTGGTTGTTGGTATTTTTCGCGAGTGACAAGACAATAATTGTATAAAAGCTAGCCCATGCTATGCGATGTGTGAGATTTGAGAGGAAAAAAATTTGTTAATAAATAAATTGAGAATGAGAAGTGTCAGCAAAAGTAATAGAAGATTCCTTTTTTATTTTTCTTTCTACTTTATTTCAGGTTTCTTTTTATTTATAAAATATGGACAATTTATTAATTTTGAATGTTATGAATTTTATGAAAATATAGTTTACCTTTTAAATTCCCTATAGGATTGACTTTTTGGTTGGATTTTTGCCGTGGAAGCCTAGAAGGGGTCCATAACAAGTACGTTTAAAAGGGTTCGGCCTTTACTTAAGTATTTTTGCTAATTTTGTATCTAAACTACTTATTTGGGGCAAAATTATGTTGTAACAGTGGTATGGTATCACAGTTGCAACCAGTCATTTGATTTATAATTGTACAGTTGCATTAGTAAGATCCAATGGCTGAAAGCAAAAGTGGTACCATACTACTGTTGCAACATAGCTGGACCCATTTATTTGATGTTTTAGTGATGAAAATGTATTTTCTGTCCTATTTTTTTTGTATTTTATTCAAAACTTATGGGGTAAATTGAAAATTTTATTGGAGGCAAATACAAAATATGATTGAAATTTAAAAATAATTTAAGGCAAAATTAGATTTAACTTGCGTAGCTACCTGGTCCCTATGTGGTACCTCCACTGGAGAATGTGTGCATTGCATGTATCTATTCAGCCTTTGGTTATTAGATGGTTCTCATGTGAGTATTAATTGATTAAAAGCTAAAAATTTTGGAATCAGCTCATATCAAAGTTATGAAAAGATAATTAAAATTCGTATAAAATATTTAAAAGTGCCAAAACGATTGACATTTCAAAGAAATAAAATATTTAAAGAATAATATAAAGAGATCGCAAACCGGTAGAAATTATCCACTTTAGAGTCTTGGACTTTGTTAAAAAAAAAATGCACTTATAACTTTTTTTTTTTTTGATACATTGGAGCCTAGTAAAAACTAGGCTAAAATAGAATGGGGAATAGAGGTCCTGTATATATCATTACATAACCAATAACTAAGTCCTTAGGGGGGCTTTCAAAAACATGAAGACCAAGGGGTAAGGAACCAACAAATTTCGCCATGGAATCTGCAGCAAAATTGGCTTCCCGATATATATGATTTATGGTAATGAGTCATTGTCTGTTCATCAGTTCCTTGATGGCAGTTATAAGAGAAAAATGTGCATTAAACATCAAGCTAGTAGAAGAAATAAGTTGGAAGACACATTGGCTATCCACCTCTGCAATTAAATAACGAATGCCACGGTCCCAAGCAATATTAAGCCCTTGAAAGAGACCCCAAAGTTTTGCAGTAGTCACCGATCCAAATCCAATGTTCATGCCAAAGCCAAACTGCCACTTTCCAGAGAGCAATCCCTCACCAAGCCCCCAGCGCTGGCTAGACCACTCTTTAAACGTGATCCATTAGTGTAATGTTATTATGCTATTAAACATAAAAAAAAACATTAGCTTAATTAATAAAGTCCAAAATTCTAAATCAGATCAGTACTCTTGAAATTGATTTCTTAATGGCTTATTAAAAATAAAAAGAATTAGCTTAATTAATTTCTTCTTAATTACGTATTTTAAAAATTGGTATTTAGGTATGGCCACCATGAAAATCACTATAAAGACTTCATTATTTTTATTATTATTATTGAAAAAAGAAGTCTGATATATTATTTACTTATCTTTATTTGACATAAATAACTAACTTCCAAGACTACAAAATTAATTAAATAGAGGGAAAAGACACCAACACTCCTTAGTTTACGGGAATGGTTAGAGAGATTGAGACTCCATTATTTTAAAATATGGCTGCTCATACCTCTTTTTAAGGTATATAGATCTAATTTTGTGCTTATAAATGATCATAAAAACTATTTTTAGGAAAAATTCTAAAGTATGTCGAAAGTACCATATTAGTATATAATAAGCAAATAATGTTATACCATGTATTCATTTATTTTGAAAGAGAGTTGATGTTTCCAAAAAGAAGTATGTATGATTATTTGTGAAAATATAAGGGTCTCTATAGTCATTTTACCAAATGACATGTGTGCTGGTGTCCTTTTTCTGATAATATATACTTATTAATGATTATAATAATTTTCCTATTCATTGGCCGTGGAAACTCTTGTGTCCTTTGGAAATCATATAAAAATATAATGGTCCTTGCAAATGAAAGCTTTTGGACAAAATAAAAAACGAGCCAAAAAAATTTTGGTCCCTCACATTTGGCACTTGTTTCTTTTTTGTACACGCAAATTATTGTGAAAGGTCTTGTGGTGTGAAAATAAAAACTGAAATGAGGAAAAGAAGAAAAGCCAACAACTCATAGTCATTGTCACCTTCATGTCTCACCATCATAATTATTATTTCTCTTTTTCATGGGAGACGAATGATATTACATGATAACTAGTTTAATTTGAACAGTAATTATTAAAAAATTAATAATTTAAAATATAATTTTCAAGTTAATCCACGTGTCGGCTCTTTATTGATATGTGATGTCTCATTATTAACATTATTATTTTTTTCTTTAGGATTCCATTTTTAATAAGAGATGAATGATATTACATGATAACTAGTTTGGAACATTTATTCAAAAATTGACGATTTTAATTTTTTTTTTTGGTTAAACCATGTGTCAGATTCCTTATTGATACGTGCATAATGACCCTACATTTTTTTTCCCATTTTATATTTAGTTTCAAAATAGAAAAGAGTCTAAGAATATGTAACATCCTCAAGTAGACATTATCGTGTTTAATTAAATTTGAAAGAGATATTTATTTAGAGTTTTTTGTTGATTGATATGATAGAGTTGGTATATTGTTTTTGTGCATGCTCAACATGCATGAAGTTCTTTTTTTCCCCTACTCTCTTTTTCTTTTTCAATTAGGGACCACAATCGGGTGCTGTCAATACCAGTATTAATGTATCAGATTCCGTCAAAACTCTGCAATTAAGCGTACTTTGACGAGAATAGTTAAGATCGATGACCTATTAGGAAGTTCTAGTGTTGCATGCTTAAAAAAGTTATTTAAAAAAAAAAAAATTCAAGGACCACAATCACTTGGTTTTGATATAGCAATAGTTTCTATAGTTGGTTATATATATAATACTAGATTATTTAATGTTACGTATTTATTACCCAAAGTGATTGTGGATATAATGTTTGATTGATACTATTTTCTTTTAATACTGATATTATAATAAGAAGGCTATAGATATTTACAATTCAAAATTAACTGAAATTAATTAACATAAATTAATCCTTTCATAAAACAGTCTAATTTATGTATCTATATTAGAATATATTTATCACTACTAATATTTAAGAGATGTTTATGCTCTACCATAGCTCATGGCAGGGGTGGATTCACCTTAGGACAATACCCATTGGAAATTTTTTTTTTAATAATTAATTTAGTTTTCTTAAAATTCTCAATAATTTTTTCTAAAGCCTCCACTAATTTATAGTCAAGCCTACAATGCATAGTTATACTTAAATTCGCACACTCTAACTTTTTAAATTCAAATAAAAAAAGATGGGCTTTGCAAACTAAAATCAAACCCATAAATATTAATATTAATTTAATTTTTAGTCGGCCCACAAACTCATTAATAATTTTTTTATTAATCTTATTTTTCTAATTCCACTACTAATCCAACGCCCATAAAAAATTCCTAAACATCTACTTATTTTGGTTGTTTATATAGAAAAATTTTTATTTAATAACATTGATAATGAAATTATAATACAATGTATCAATGTATGAAAACTCGTATTTTCAACATATGCTGAAATACTATAAATCTTTTAAATTTATATTTTTATTACTTTTTAAAAATTTTTTATGTTATTGTTGAATAACCCCAGTGAATCATTATGCTGTCTCTGCCCCTGGCTCAGGTACAAATTCGTTTCCAATGGCCTTGAAGCCCGTTGGCCTAATTGATTGGTACGTGGAATTACTTTGACATTGTAAATTTTATATTTCAAGGCTTGCCCATTGATAAATCCGTCCGGAAGTTGGGTGTCTGCGGCTCCTTCTCATAAACCCTAGGACCAGGTGCTGAAATCAAATAATCATCCTCATTAATTTAAATAACATTTGAGAAAATAAACAATATAAAAACAGACAAGAAAAAAAGAACAAAATAGATTCATTTCAAAATCATGTTTTTAAGCCCAATAGACTCTTTCAAATTACTCGACATCTTCCATCCATTTGTCTCCTAATCAAATTGACTAAGCAAATAAAATAAGCAATGATTTAATATTTAAGATTTCCCTTTCAATTCCTCATTTTTAGGTCATATCAGATTCCATCATGGATAAAATATTAGATCATTTAATTTTCTGCTCTCATTAAAAAATTTAACAAAATCTTGAACATAAATGCTGCAAAGATTTGCTTCTAGTTCTTTATTAGAGTCAATGATTCCCTCAGTTGTGATCAATAATGCAGGCTTTTTCACATAAAAAGAGAAAAAAATGTAAATTTTTGTATTATAAAAAAATATTTCGATGCTTTTTAATAGTATATAATAAGATAAAAAATTTTGGGACTGTAAATAACTATACCCTAAACCATAACAAATCTAATTAATTAGTGATTAAATATTCATTAAGCTTCGGTAAATGGGAGCTGTTTGTTTCTTTCGGTTACTTTGGAAAACTTCTAGGAATAGTGATTAACTAATTAATTAATTTATTACTAGTGGCCTAATTGTTGGGGTATTGGGTGTCATCTCATCTCCACGTTTCCTGCCAAGGATTAGGCAAAACTTGGCCACTAATAAATACATTAGTAATTAAGTTCTTACACTTTAATTAAAATTCAATCACTTTTAGACTCCCAAGTTACTATCTTCCAAATTTTCCGCATCAATATATACTCTTGTTTATAATTTTTGCTTTGTTTCTTTTGGTTGATTTTCTTGTTTGGTACTTGCATCATCAAAGTTAATTTAGTTTATATATGTCCACTTGAACAAGTTGAGTTACATTTATATATAATTTCAGAATATCCAAAAAAAAATCATATCTATTTCTTAATAAGTTAATGTACATGTCATCTGCCAAATATTGGTTGCAACAAATTCGAGGAAGTACATGACTTGTAATCCACCTTATCATCATTGTGATTAAATCCATAAGCTTAATGTAATTAATTATAATTTACCAATCCAATACCCTCGTAATAAAGGATTCGTTAGTCCTAAAAATATAAAATTTAATAGAGGAAAACAAAAACAAACAATCATGAGAGCGAATCGACTACTTGTTCACTTGGGCTTTAACAATTAGCAACTAGTTGGTCCTTGTGTTACTATCCCCTCTGTCATTTTAGTTCAAGTAGATTTCAATAATATGCTATGCTAAAGCCCTTTGAAACACCAACTATCATCAAACTTTTTAACCATGGATGAGGAATTGTGCCCTCATCTCAGGGTATTTGAGCTTTAATTCATCCAAAAACATGCTGCTTTGTAACTCCATAAAGACACCTTTGGTATTTGAACGACAAAGAGATTATGAAGAGAGCAAGAAACATTAATACATGAGCCATTGGACTTGGACCTCCATTCTATGAAAAAAAATCGAAGAGTGGAGCTATAAGCAACCCTCTAATAATCTCATAAAACCCCTATTCTAAATGCACCCATTAATGAAAGTACTAAAATTACTCTCTCACTAATTACACTTGTTTTAATTCCTCAAATTACTCCATCCTCTTCTTTCTCATTGAACTCTAAAATAATTCTTAAAAAAGTCTCATGGCCAGCAGTAACATTAAGCTACATATAGCATTCAATAAACAAATTTTCCATAACCAGTCAACAAACTTTAAAGAATAAGTAGGGATGGCAAGATAACCCGCACTCGGCCCGGACCCAGATAAACCCAGATTATTCAGTCCGGGTTGAACCCGCACCGGATGTATATTTTATGCGGATCCAGATTTATTTTCTTAAACCCAGATTTATCTGGGTCCGATTCCGGGTTCATCTGAATCTGGATTTCCGGAACCCGGACCCAAATTATTTTGTTTTAAATATTATTTAATATATTTTTTAAATTGGTATTTATAAATATAAAAGTAGAAAAATGAGAAACAAAACAAACCCTACATGTTTTCCAATTCGCAACTGCCATTTCCTTATGTTCATTCCCCAAAATTCAGTAAATAAATTCAAAATCATCATCGCCCCGATTCATCATCATCCACCAATCATCAACAACACAACATCGCCGCCCGGTTCATCATCATCCATCAATCATCAGCATCACAACATCACCACTGTGGCCGCACTGCTCTACAAGTTTTAGTTTCTTCCTTATGTGTTAAAATTAGATTTATACTGAGATTTGGGTTCATGGAATCATGTGGCTTTCTTTTGGGTTCATGGAATCGTGTGGCTTTTTTTTGGGTTCATGGAATCGTGTGGCTTTCTTTTTGATTTATTTAATTTCTCATCTTCCTCATCCCCCACTATCTTCGCAAGATTCCATAACTTTGTTCTATTTGATTCTGCAACTGCCAAAGAGTTGAAAGTCGCATGCTTGATTTTTTTTTTTAAATTTCAGGCCTTCAATACATATATCCGGGTTAAAAACCCGCAATCCGGAAAATCCAGATTTTTCTCGGCTCAACCCGGATCGGACCCGCAGCTAAAAAATTCGGGTTTATATCTGGATCCGATATTCAAAATTATCATATGGATCCGAAACCGAAAAGGCTAAACCTGGACCCGGACCCAGATTTTGCCATCCCTAAGAATAAGTCACCATTACTAATAACCCTATACTCTTCCTTAATGAAAGTATTAAGTACCCCTTTGATTCCTAGTTCTGTGTGTAAGGGAAAAATATATTTATGCCTCCTTTGCTTAGGTTCATTGTTTTATGGCTCAAATTATTTTTTTTTTGAAAAATAATTCATTTCTTAATAATATAGGGGTGTAAAGAGTTCTTATAGTTTTTTTTTTTTTTATTGAAATAGAATTTTTGTAATTTCAATCAAGGTTAAATGTGTAAATACATCGTAGTGCAGTTGTATAAAAACTTTTGAGGGGTGCCAATAGTGTCTCTAAAAAATCATTGGTTCTTTTGGACCATGCCTTTGAAGCCCAAAGAAATTTTATTTTATAAACTAAATTTTTTTTATTGAGTAGACCTATAGGCACCCCTTAAAAGTCCTCATAGAGCCCTTTTAGTCAACATACCCCAGTAAATCATCCATAACAAAATTCTTACTAAATCCACTTAGGTTGATTCTAAAAGTACCCTGGGCTTACAGCCCAACCCCCCCCCCCCCCGCCCCAACCCAAAAATATCTTGCACAACTTGAGCTCCAAATCTAATAGCTTCATCTTTCAAATAATCAATATCTCTACTAAAACTTATAACAGCTATTGCCGTAATATTTTCATTAGAATTTCTTATAACACCACCCAACATTGGTTATTGATATTTTAATGTTTGATCTTAAATAAAAATAACAAAAGAATAAATTTTTTTATCAAGATTTAAAGAAATACGCTGTGGCTTGATAAAGGAGGAATGTCAACCAAATATTATCAAAATAAATAGTAAATTATTAAGTTGAATATTGGTTTCACAGAATCACAGTTTAGGAGAAAACTAATTTGAAAAAAATTATTTTTCTTTTGTCTATTATTGTAAATTTAGACAGGGATAAACTTGTAATTATAAGAGAAGGGTTTAATAAGGATTTTTCAGGGTACCAGTACTACCACTCTTTTGAATTATTACCAAATTTTGTCTGAATTGGGCCTGTAACAGCTTAACTTTTTTTTTTAAATTTAAATTATATACTCGTGTTTTAGATTTTCATCCCAAAAACTTTACCTTATTATCTTCTCCAAATTTTAAACTCTAATTTATATACCATTACTCCTTAGTTTTTTTTTTTAATTCTTTTATTGGTATTGGAAACCCATTTGTACACTTCCGGTGTCTGTCTAACAAGTAGATTAGTACCGATAGAAGTCGGAAAAATGAAAAATAATAATGCCCCCTTATGCCAATAATGAATGTCGTATGAATAAAAAATGAAATATCTCTGCTTTATAATAGAGGGATTCCAAGTTACAGAAGCCACATAATCGAACACATTCCACTAACTAGCACCAACAACCCTCAAGCAAACATAAAATTAATTAAAAGGAATATTTCTGTTATGAATTTTATTAATTCCATCTATTTGACTTTATAGTGATAAGAAGGAAGGGGCCTCAACTATAATCATTCCTCTGGTAACAGGATTTTGAGTTCTCTGCATAACCAGTTTCTGCTAATCAAGAAAAACAACATCAGAAATTAGACATTGCTGTGACGATGCGCTGGCTTTCCATCGAACATTAACAAATAAAAAGATGAAGAATTTTGCTAACCTACTAGATATTTAGTGTATGAGATACACCATTTGAATCCTCTCCCGTGCGCTCTCCTGCTGGCTTTACTCTTCTGGAAAATTAGAACTATGTACTTAATTGCCAAAGAATCATCATTCGATGACCTTACATTTTAAACTACGGAAAGAATATTGGTCGCCTCAATGAAAAAGGGGTAGCATCCTATGCAATTCAACGAGTTTACTAACTAAGTTTTTCCACAGCATGTTACCTTGTGCACACTTGATATATCTACATCTGATATCAATTACTCAGGAAAACCAAGCCACGCTTGTTGTGATCCGACATTCGATGAAACCGGGATCATGGCGAAAATTTCTGCGTATGGCAGGAATAAAGTAAATAGAAAAGCAGTTGGACTGAATTATGATAATTCTCATTCAAGTTGTTGGACTAAATAGAAGACAAATATATAATACAACTTTTGCAACAAGAATAACAAAAAGTATCGGAAAAGAAGGATGACTCAAAAAAGGAGTTCTATTATAAAAGAAGATTAAAGTCCTATTCTAAACGAAGACTCAACAACTTTAAGTAATTGAAACTGCAAATGACACGTATGTTCTTTATGCCCCCTCAAGATAGGCCACGGGTAAAGAGGCCAATCTTGTCTCTTAGCAGTAGGAACTGAGAACGTGGCAAAGGTTTGGTGAGGAGATCAGCAAGTTGGTCGGCAGAAGAAACATGAGCCACACGAAGTAAACCAGATTGAACCTGTTCACGGATAAAATGGTAATCCACTACTACATGTTTCATTCGAGAATGAAACACAGGATTGGAGCTTAACTGAGTAGCACCAATGTTATCACAATAGACAACTGGAGAAGATTGCAAAGTCACACCAAGTTCAGCAAGCAGTGAACATACCCACCGAAGTTCAGCAGCAGTAGCAGCAACTGAACGATATTCCGCTTCTGTAGAAGAACGAGCAACAGTTTGTTGCTTTTTAGAACTCCAAGAAATAAGATTCCGCCCAAGATAGACAAGGTATGCACTAGTGGAAGAGTAATCATCTTTATTGCCGGCCCAGTCAGCATCTGAGAACGCATGAAGAGCATCAGAGAACCCATGAAGAGATAAAGGAGACTCACGATGGAGAAGAAGACCTTTATCCAATGTGCCACATAAATACCGTAGAATTCTTTTAACAAGTACCCAATGCTCATCAGTAGGCTGATGCATAAATTGAGCCATCTTATTGACAGCAAAAGAGATATCAGGACGAGTGAGAGAGAGATATTGCAAGCTCCCAACTACAGCACGAAATTGAGAAGGATCTGAAAGAGGAGTGCCTGAGGTGATGGTGAGTGAGGAAGAATTTGTTGGTAATGGGGTAAGGACGGGTGTAGCATCTACTATATGAGTTCTTTTTAGCAAGTCTTGGATATATCTTCTTTGAGAGAGCAATATGCCTCGCCGATGTGGAACAACCTCAACGCCAAGAAAATAAGAAAGAGAGCCAAGATCTTTCAGGGAGAAGCGTTGAGCCAGGCAGCCAACAAATTGAGAAACAAGGTCATCACTATTACCAGTAACAATGATATCATCAACGTACACCAGTAAAAACAAAACATGTCTGCCAGTGTTGAGAACAAAAAGAGAAGTATCAGAGTGAGAATTCATGAAACCCGAATGCACAAGAAATTGGCGTAGTTCATAATACCAAGCCCGTGTAGCCTGTTTGAGACCATAGATAGCCTTATGAAGTTTACAGACATATGTTGGACGATCAGAATCAACAAATCCTGGTGGTTGAGCCATGTATACATGTTCTGAGAGTCGACTTTGAAGAAAGGCGTTGTTGATGTCGAGTTGGCGAAGAGACCAACCATTGCTTACTGCAATGCTAAGTACAAGTCTCACTGTGGTAGGTTTAACAACCGGGCTAAAAGTCTCATGGTAATCCACACCGGGTCGTTGATGAAATCCTTTGGCCACAAGGCGAGCTTTAAACCGGTCAAGAGAGCCATCAGAGTGTCTTTTAATGCGAAAGATCCATTTACAACCAACAAGATTAGTGATACCATCAAGAGGAACTAGCTCCCATGTCCCATTACGAACAAGAGCATCATATTCTTCAGACATAGCTCGACGCCAGTTATGATCTTTGAGGGCATGAGTCATGGAAGTAGGTTCAAGATTAGGTGGGGATGATAAGTGGGTGTGAAGGTTGAGTTTTTGAATTGGTTTACGAATATTATTCTTGGCCCGAGTAGTCATGGGATGTTGGGTGGTATTTTGTGTTTCGGTGGGTTGATGGGTAGGATTTGGTGATTGTTGGATGGGTGGTGAGTGTTGCTCTGTTTCTATTTGATGTGTTGGTATCTCAAAGGAAAGTGAAATGTCTTCAACAGCAGGCAGTTCTTGTGGGCGCTCTTCAGGTGGAGTAGTAGAAGGCGGCTGAATTGGAGAAGGTAATGAGACAAGGAGCATTGGGGGAAGCCAAGTATCTATGGTGGTGGAGGTAGGGCGAGGTAGATGATCATGAAGAGAGGTGTATGGGAAAACTGACTCTACAAACTTAACATGACGAGAAACAAATATTTTGGAAGTAGATGGTTCAAAACACAAGTAGGCACTTTGAGAGAATGAGTATCCAATAAAAACACAGGGTTTGGACCTTTGATCAAGTTTATGAGATGTATATGGACGAAGCCAAGGATAACATAAACATCCGAAAATCTTTAGTTTAGCATAATTTGGCATTTTATGGAAAATTAATTCATAGGGAGATGATAGATTGAGCGTTGTGGTTGGCATCCTATTAATTAAATAAACAGCAGTAGCAAAGGCATGGGACCAAAAAGTAACTGGAAGGGAAGCATGAGAGAGTAAAGCGAGACCGGTTTCAACAATATGGCGATGTCGTCTTTCTGAATAGCCATTATGTTCAGGTGTATGAGGTGGAGTGGTTAAGTGAGATATGCCATTTAGAGAGAGGTAATCTTTGAGGCCCACATATTCTCCCCCATTATCTGAATACAGGGTGATTATTTTGAGTTGAAAATAATTTTCCACAATGACTTTGTAACGCTTAAAAATTTCATGAACTTCAGATTTTCGCTTGAGTGGGTAAAACCATATGTATTTGGTAAAGTGATCAACGAAAATGACATAGTATTTGAAACCATCTTGTGATAAAATAGGTGAAGTCCATACATCAGAGAAAACAATTTCAAGAGGTCGCGTAGATGTAAGAGATGAAGTAGAAAAAGACAACTTATGACTTTTATTGCAAAGACATGCATTACATGAGAATTCTTTTGACATAGGAGAAGAAAAATCTAAGTGATAACTAGAAAGAATGTGTTTCAAAATAGGAGAAGCAGGATGACCTAATCGATGATGCCAATTTGAAGAAGTGGTTTTGACATTGGAGAATGCGAGAATTGGAGAAGACATAGAGTTATTAGTCGGCCATTCATACACTCCATCCTTAGTGCTGCCCTTCAGAAGGATTGCCCCTGTGCGAAGGTCCTTCACATGAAAAAAACATGGATAAAATTCAATTGATGCATTATTAGTAGAACAAAACTGAGATATAGAAATTAAATTCTTTTTCATGGTTGGTACACAAAGGACATCATTCAGAGTAAAGGTAGTAGTGGAAGTTGGAAGAGAGATAGAACCAGTGTGGGTGATGGAAAGACCAGTGCCATCGCCAATCATAACATCGTCAGAGCCAGTATAAGGTGCATGAAGGGATAAGTTGCTCAAGTCTGTTGTGATATGGTGTGACGCTCCACTGTCAAGTAACCAAGTTGGATGGTTCAAGGCATTGTTAGCAGCATAATGCGCCTGTGGCTGCCAGGGTATTGCCGAAGTGTTTGGTAGTGAAGATCCTGTGTTGGATTGCTGAATTGGTACAAGCTGAAATGATGGACATCGCCTGGCTGAGTGCCCTTGGATGCTACAGATCTGACAAAAGCCTAGATATGGACGAGATGGAGGACGGTTGTTGTGTGGTGGAGTACCTGAGTGGGTAGGCACGAGTGGTCGGCCAGGATTGGTAGACGACGGGCGCCAGCCTGTGTTACCAGTAGGATGTTGAGATTGCGGTCGCCAGTTGGGGTTGAACTTTTGTGGGCGCCAAGTGGTATTTGTTCGATTGGTTGGATTGGCAGTGATAGGAAAATGGACATCAGTCTTTTTGTTTGCTTGAAGGGATGCTTCAAAAGACAGAAGTTTCTCATGAAGCTCATCGAAGGTAATAGATGTGTCACGTGCTTGAACAGCACGAATAAGTTATTTGTAGTCATCTTCCAGTCCATCTAAAATCCTTTCTGTAAGATCTTCCTCATCCATTGGGGATCCCAGTGTGGCAAGTTCATCTGCACAGGCTTTAATAGAGTGAAGAAAATCTGTGATATTCATGGTACCTTTGGTGTGATTTTTGAGACGGTTCTTTACTTGCTTGATGCGGCCTCGAGAAGGTTTAGCATATGTGTTGGAAAGAATAGTCCATGCTGCACGAGATGTGGTGGCTCTGGCAATGAAGGAGATAATTGTAGGAGACAGAGAACCGATGAGGGCATTAAGGATTAGTTGATCTTGTCGAACCCAGACATTGTAGGCTGGATTTGGTACTGTAGAGTTGTTTGCAGTGAGTGTTTTTGGCGGACAAGGTTTTGAGCCATCAATGTATCCAAGGAGATCATAGCCGATGAAGAGAGTTTCAAATTGAAGCTTCCATGAGAGGTAGTTGGTGGAGGTGAGTTTGAGAGGAGCCTGTGCAGAAATATTGATCGTAATGAGATGAAAGTTGTTGGGGTTGAGAGCAATGGAGTGTACTGGAGTGGTTGGAATTTCGTCTGTAGTGGCCATAGTCACTGTTTGAGGAAGAAAGGGGAAAAAAAAAAAAAAAAACTAACGGGGAAGAGGAATGCGCTGCTCTGATACCATAAAGTAAATAGAAAAGCAGTTGGACTGAATTATGATAATTCTCATTCAAGTTGTTGGACTAAATAGAAGACAAATATATAATACAACTTTTGCAACAAGAATAACAAAAAGTATCGGAAAAGAAGGATGACTCAAAAAAGGAGTTCTATTATAAAAGAAGATTAAAGTCCTATTCTAAACGAAGACTCAACAACTTTAAGTAATTGAAACTGCAAATGACACGTATGTTCTTTAAGGAAAACCTGGAAAAGGATTAAACAAATATTAATTTTCTGAAACTAAAGAAAGAGCATTACTGAAAAATTCTATGAACTGAATTTAAGACAGATTAGTTGCAAAAGATTCGACCTTTGAGTACAGAGGATGTTGTATCTGGGAGTGATGGTAATTGCAGCTGCTTTGCTTGTGAAGAGTGTATTTTGAAACACTTTGTCTTTACAGTGGAAACTTCTGCTTATACCTGCAGAAATTTTGTAATGACAATATAAGTAGATCTTCAATTTCGGATCTTGAAGATGAAGTATTCTGATAAAGCATTCAGCAGCCGTGGCAATTGATTACTCGTTCAACATTCTGTGCAACTCACCCAACATGGTCGCGATCTGGATGAACAAAGGCAACATTCTTGCGACCGAAGGCACGTGAAGTTTAATTTGAATCCATCTTTTTTCCCCCTTTCTTGTGGGAGTGAACCTATTTTAATGAAGATCATCAATGAGTTTCGCTCAAATTTAACTTTATATGGGAAAGTAAATATTATTGAAAGAATGAAGGGCCATGTAACACTTACAAGAGGGACCTTGGTGAGGTAACTGAGAATTGTAGCAGCTGTGGAGAGAGTGGAATTTGCCCTGCAAAATTGAAATCTAGTTAAATTCAAAAACTGATCAAACTGGTTTATTTGGTGGATGATGAAGTATGAAGCTGACGTGGCAGGTCAGTTGTGTAACATTTGATAACAAAAAACATAGCTCTGATCAGAATTTAACAATCATTGCATTTTCTTGACCAGATAAAATATTTGATAACAAAAAGAAGCTGGAGAAGAAAGAAAGTACCTGCAGCCATTTGCAATTGCTTCTTCTAATGGTAATAGTTTAGAATCCTATGCAACTCATCCCTAGCATTGTGTTTTGGAATGAATGTCAGGAGCAGAATAATATTTGAGTAAACAGAGTTCTCATGTGTGTATATAAACTAACCAATGGTGGTGATGATCTCTCCCAGCTGAAGCTTGTAGAGAACAGATGGCTCTCCATTTTTCACAACTGCAAACACAGACAATATCTTAGAGACTAATCAATAAAATAAAGTGATGAAATAGTAACATGTGTAATTCAATAAGACATGAAGAGTAACATGTGTAATTCAATAAGAGAACAGGATACCTGTGTGTCACTGGTAATTGCTGCTGTTTTTGAATTCAAGGGCCTCCTTACATATCTATCATCAATCAGTATGTTAGGGATGTGAAACATCTTTGACCAATCCTCTCTTGTGTACCTTCTGAAACTTTCTTTTACAATAGGACACTTCTTAATCTCCAAGTTCTCCAGTGTGGTGCTCCGAAGGAGTTGGTCCGGCAGCGACTTCAATTTGCTACAATTCTCTATTTTCAAAGAATTTAATTGCGGCATGACTGTAATATTATCTTCTTCTCCAAAATCCCACTCTTCCCATTCATAAAGACCCCAAAATGCGAGTTCTTTTAATTTACGAAAGGCAACATTAACTGATGAAGTTGCAGATGTGCCATTATCACCTCCTATTCCCAAAAATTCATCACCCACTGTTTTCACACTATTCATATTCCATATAGAGAGTACTTCAAGAGATGGCAATTTCCCCAAAGGAGGCATAATCTCACACTTAATACAGAATGAGAGAAATAACACCTTCAGCTTGCATAATGACATTATCCAACTGGGGAACACAGTCTTGCCTTTATACTGAAATATCTTTAATACCTCTATATTTGGATTTGGTCGTAAGGCTTCACTAGTTGCTTCATGCTTTGCTGCTTCATTTTCATCTGTTGCTTCCTCTTCTTCCCTATCAAACCATAATTCCAAACATACCAAATTCTTCTTTTTGTCAAGCTCTGAATTTTTAGCCTCATCGACATGGGTCACATTCCCCAGACCTCGGATTCTAAAAGACCCTCGAAGGTGATTCAAGTGTCTCAGACCTCCAAGATTACACCCTTTACGACTCACAACAAGCTCCCTTAATGTCCTAAGACAAGTTAACCTCTCAATCCCTTTTGGCATGTAATCCAAATAAACGTTATGGGATATCATCAAATGCCTAAGATTGACCAACTTGCCAATTCCTTGAGGTAACCTTTTCAAGCTGCCACATGCCTCGATATCTAAGGTTTGCAGATTAACTAACTCACAACATGTCTCTGGCAATTCTTCTAAATCTACCTGAGACAATTTCAGGAATCTTAAATGCTTCAACTTTTCTATTTCTTTTGGAATTTCACGGATTGACTTTTCAACCCCGGCACTCTCACCAGTTATTTTTAATGTCCTCAAAAATGTCAATTGATCAAATAAGCCTGGTAGAACTGGTGAAAGGACTTTAAATGAGCCGTTAGCGACAAGAAAAAGGCTACGCAACTTTTTGGCATAGCGTATGGAAACAGGAAATGTAGAAAAGAGGTTAATCATCAACATTAAATGATAAAGTTTCTCCTTAGAGGTTCTTCTCAACATCAATGGTTCTTCATCACCATCAACTTCTACTGCAAGACACTCGTTTTTAGTGAGAAATTGCGCAAAATCATGTACTATATCATGCATTTTACATCTTATAACAAAACCTTCTTCATCTTTCTCAAATTCTTGGAAGAAAGATCTTGTGGCTAAGTAATCAAAATACTCCTGACCAATTATCTCCATTTCTTCATTTTCTTTTGGTCCAATATAACCTTGAGCCATCCATACTTTAATCAGCTCATCTTTCTCTATATTGTAGTCTTTTGGAAAGACAGCACAATAAGAGAAACATCGTTTTACCATGATCGGCAAATCATTATAACTTAATAGCAAAGGGGCTAAAAGACCTTTTTCAAACTCTTTCAACTTCCACATCTCACTATCTAATATACTTTGCCACTCTTCTCTAGTTTTCTTAAAGCGCAAGAGACTCCCGATAGTTTTGGCAGCAAGTGGCAAGCCTTTACACCTGCTAACAATTTTTCTACCAATTTCTTCTAATTGTTCACACTCTGAAGGATGTCTACCGAAAAAGGCAAATCGTTTAAATAACGACCAACATTCTTGTTTAGACAATTCCTTAATGGAGAAAACATCAGTTGACTCCATCATTTGAGCAACTGTTTTCTTGCGAGTGGTGACCAAAATTTTACTTCCACGAAGTCCATTCATCAGGCAATTGTTGAATGGTTCCCATTTACTGTAATCATCTGTCCACATATCATCCAAGACGAGAAGAAACTTTTTTCCCGCAATAGATGTTTGTATACGTTGCAGAAGTGATTGCAGTTCCCCTAAATTAGAGGCAGAACCTTCTAAAGCTTCAATGATAGCTCTTGCAACCCGAAACTCATCAAAAGGGTCTGATACACACACCCACATTCTTATCTCGAAACTATTCATCACATCATTATCATTGTAAGCAAATTGAGCAAGAGTTGTCTTGCCAATACCACCCATCCCTACAAGAGAGATAACGTGTATGGCATTTGGTTGTTGACTACTCTCACATAACAACTTGCTCTTTAGACTATTCTTTTCCTCATCTCTACCACGTATTTCGGACACATTAATTAAGGCAGTACTTTGTATCCGATCAGATTTTCCAGTACTTGTGATGACATTGAAACTAAAAAAATCTTTCAGTTTGGCAATATCATCCAGGTTTTGGTTGATTTCTTTTATCTTAACAGCAATATCACGGCGCAGAAAGATTTGTTTGAAACCGAAGCAAGAGGCAGCTGGAGAGAAGAAACGTACCTTCCTCTGAGGAACAAGAGCATTCCCATCAACACCCTGCAGGATTTGCAATTTGAGCCTTGCCGTGATCCACTCATCCAACACATCTTCCATGTCGTAAGATGCGTGTTTGAGTTTATCAAGCCAAAGTCTAACAGCTTCCTCCTTCACTTGCCTTTGCTCTGCATCAACCAGCACAGCTTGAATGGCTCTAAAATTTCTTTTGAGCCTTTCCACGTCTTGGTCGACACCAACGACAAGCCTCAGCTCTTCTCTTGCCTCTTGAAGAGAAATCGATATCAGCTGATCCAACACAACATTAATGACTGCATCCACCATAGTGAAAGATTGGATAACAAAAGAGATGTAATTGAGATGAGTTGAAATTATTGCATATGCTTTTGTTTGTGATGATACATTCATCGTCTTTTGAATTTTTATACTACATCGAAGGAGCGTCAACACACGCCTTTGACTAATTTGGAATAATATTAAAATGTAAAATATAACCAGAACTTAAAAATGAGGCAGATAGCCAAGCCGTGAATGTCCCCTTGAATTCAATTAATAAAAAAAAGTACGTAAAGTTTATCATCTTCATTCAATTTTTTTTGAGAAAATAATTAAATAAATAGATTAAATAATAGGTCTGTTAGAATGTAAGGCAACCTGTGGGACTTTTCTTTTATTGCACGTCAACGTGTGGGATTGTTCGAAAGAAATGTCAATGAAGTTGCAAAAGGAAGACGTTGAGTTTTTTCATCAATCAATTCCAGATTTAATTATACACTATGGACTGACTTTACGTCTACAACGTAAAGTAATCGCTCTTTCCTTAGGCTTGCTCTATTTTTTCCTCTCTTTGTTTTCCTATTCATACCCTTTGTTGCGTAAGGGGTTGCTATATAGATCATCATTGTCTATGTTTAATTTCAAGCAAATTTCTTAGAAAAGAAAAAGAGTTAATTAACGAACCGAAAAATTTTGGGTCAACTAAAACAATGTCTTGATTCTCTTGAACATGTTGGCAAATAAAACACTTTTTATTTGTCCTATGTGGGTTAAAGCACATCATGTGGGTCATCTTATAGTTGAAACTTGAAAGGAATCAATAACCAAAGGAATCGAACGAGTTGGCAATGGAATAATACTATGGAACATATCTTAAATAACTAATATGAAAACGTTAAGATCTATTTAATCAAAGTCAAAGTATTTTATCAGTATAATAGAATTGATCTAGGTGTTAAGTTTCAGCAGATTATTAACCGTAAATGTTCTTTTAGCTAGTATTTATTTTTTTGTCTTGAAATTTGAATGGGTATAAATTTGGTTGAACTATGAATCGATTTGAATGCATTTATTTGATTAATATTTTTTTTATTTTTTAAATATCTAAATTCTAAATATAAGTGTTAAGTGCTAAGTGTTAATTTACCATATTAACCTTAAAAATAAAATAAAGTAAAAATTTTTTACATTAATTTTTGTTTTTGTTAATTTGATAAATTAACATTTTTCTTTTCATTAATACCTCAAGATTGTTGTAAGGGTTTTACTGTAAAGTAAAGAAAAGATAAGGGCAGGAGTATAACATACTTACAATAGCAGTATTTTTGATCTTTTTTTAAAATATAGAGATTAAATAAGCATTTAAATTGAAATATAATGACTAAATGACATTTACCCCTTAAAAATATCAAGACCCTTTTAATTTTTTTAATTTTTTTTATCAACATAACAAATTCGAAAGAAAAGCTACAGTGAAACATAGAGAATGAGGCTTTGTTTGGTATAACTTTTTTAAATAGAGTTTATTTAAATATAGTTTTTGTTAATAGAGCTTTTATAAGTAAAGTTTTTACCCAAAAATTTTTAGTTATTTGGTTGTCAATGAGAGTTTTTATTAAAAATAAAAAATTTGCTTTAATAGACAAAATTTTTAAAGTTATATTATAAAAAGAATAAAATAAAATTGTCAAATAAGTAAATGATATTCTAGACATTTTAACATTTTAAAAAAAACTTTTCAACCTTGAGTCCCAAAAGCCCAAAAATTAAGTTTTTGCTAATAAAGACAAAATAACTTATTTAATTTTCAAAAATTATACTAAAAAAATAACCAAACAACAATAAATTTTTTGATAAGAGCTTATAAGATCAAATAAATACTTATGACTATCATATAAGCCATACCAAACAAGCATTGAGTTGGATGAGCCTTTTAATGTTTTATTTTAATCTCAAATATTGATAATAATTATATCTAAAAAACTATTGAATACACAAAACAACATATACATATAAAATAAAAAACACAAATTTCAATATATTAAAAACTTTTTTTATCTATTAGTGTGTTGAAATATAAGGTGGGTTCATTAACAATTCACAAATGAAAAAATGATAAAAAAGAACACATCCATTCCCCTTAGATATCTTTCATCTATAGTATTTGTAGTAGTTTTGCCCTAATGGATCCCTTTCTCATTTAATAAAAGTATAAAATCTTGGGCTACTAATTGATGGAATACTAGTCAATCTGAAATTGTTTTGAATGATACTCAAGAAAAGGCTACTCTAAAAAAATTCATAGAA